>NW_020664483.1:7309530-7367347 GCF_002925995.2 Terrapene triunguis | reverse complement strand
TGCATTCCTTTGTAACTTTTCAGTCTGCTTTGGATTTAGCTATCTTGAATAATTGTGTATCACCTGCAAACTTTGCCACCTCACTGTTAACCCCTTTTCCCAGATCATTTATGAATATTGTGACAAAGTTCCTCCTCTATCTTGGTGGGTCCTGCGCTTATTGGTGGATTTTCTTGCCTCAGAGATTCACCATGTGGGTTGGGGAACAGCCCAGAGACCTTCCACTCTGGAAGAACCCACAGTCCAGGTCAATTGGGAGGTTTGGGGGGAACCCGGGCCCGCCCTCTACTCCGGGTTCCAGCCCAGGGCCCTGTGGACTGCAGCTGTCTATAGTGCCTCCTGTAACAGCTGCATGACAGCTACAACTCCCTGGGCTACTTCCCCATGGCCTCCTCCAAACACCTTCCTTAGTCTCACCACAGCACCTTCCTCCTGGTGTCTGATAACGCTTGTGCTCCTCAGTCCTCCAGCAGCACACCCTCACCCTCTCCCTCTCAGCTCCTTGTGCCTCTTGCTCCCAGCTCCTCATACTTGCACCACAAACTGAAGTGAGCTCCTTTTTAAAACCCAGGTGCCCTGATTAGCCTGCCTTAACTGATTCTAGCAGCTTCTTCTTAATTGGCTCCAGGTGTCCTAATTAGACTGCCTGCCTTAACTGGTTCTAGCAGGTTCCTGATTACTCTAGTGCAGCCCCTGCTCTGGTCACTCAGGGAACAGAAAACTACTCATCCAGTGACCAGTATATTTGCCCTCTACCAGACTCCTGTACCCCACTGCTCTGGGTCTGTCACAATATTTATGTTCCAGATAATTTATGAACAGCGCTGGTCCCAATACAGATCTTTGGGGGACAGTGGTATTTACTTCTCTCCATTCTGAAAATGGACCATTTATTCCTACACTTTGTTTCCTATCTTTTAACCAGTTCCTGATCATGAGAGGATCTTCCCTCTTATTCTGTGACTGCTTTAGTCTACTTAAGAGCTTTTGGTGATGGACTTTAACAAAGGCTTTCTGAAAGTCCAACTACACTATATCCACTGGCTTACCCTTGTCCACATGTTTGACCCCCTCAAAGAATTGTACTAGACTGATGAGGCATAATTTCCCTTTACTAAAGCCATGTTGACTCTTCCCTAACAAATCGTGTTCATCTATACATCTGATAATTTTGTTCTTTACTGGTTCTGTTTTTCGCTTGGAACTGAAGTTAGGCTTACCAGCCTGTAATTGCCAGGATCACCTTTGGAGCCTTTTTTTTTTTTTTTTTTAAATCGGTGTTATGTTAGCTATCCTACTGTCATCTGGTACAGAAGCTGATTTAAATGATAGGTTACATACCACAGTTAGTAGTTCTGCAATTTCACATTTGAGTTCCTTCAGAACTCTTGGGTGAATACCATCTGGTCCTGGTGACTTATTACTATTTAATTTATCAATTTGTTCCAACCCACCTCTAATGACACCTCAGTCTGGGACAGTTCCTCAGATTTGTCACCTAAGAAGAATTGCTCACATCCTTTGTAGTGAAAACTGATGCAAAAAATTCATTTAGCTTCTCCGCAAAGGCCATGTCTTCCTTGACTGCTCCTTTTGTGCCTCAATCCTCCAGTGACCCACTGACTGTTTGGCAGGCGTCCTGCTTCTGATGTAATTAAAAAACATTTTTTTTGCTGTTGTCTATTTGCTAGTTGCTCTACAAATTTTTGGCCTGCCTAATTATACTTTTACAAGTGACTTGCCAGAGTTTATGCTCCTTTCTATTTTCCTTAATAGGATTGGACTTCTAGTGCCTTTTTGTCTCTAACCATCTCTTTTATTCTGTTTAGCCATGGTGGCAATTTTTTTGTTTTGTTTTCTTTCTGTGGTTTTTTTATTTAGCGGTATGCATTTAGTTTGAACCTCTCAAGTTGTTTTTAAATAGTTTCCATGCAGCTTGCAAGCATTTCTCTTGTGACTGTTTCTCTAAGTTACCATTTTAACTAGCTTCCTCATTTTTGTGTGGTTCCTCTTTTTGAAGTTCAATGCTACGGTGGTGGGTTTCTCTAGCATTCTCCCACCCCTCCCCTGCCACCACGGATGTTACATTTAATTAAGTTGTGGTTGCTATTACTGAGTGGTTCAGCTGTATTCACCTCTTGGACTAATTCCTGTGTGCCACTTAAGACTAAATCAAGAATTGCCTCTCCCCTGGTATGTTCTAGGACTAGCTCCTCCAAGAAGCAGTCATTTAATGTGTCTAGATATATTGTCTGTGCATCCCATCCTGAAGTGACATGCACTCTACGGATAGAAATTACATGCTTGAATAATAAGAGTATAGCAGACAGACTATACAACAGACCACCTGACCAAGATGGTCATGGTGACTGTGAAATGCTCAGGGAGATTATCCAGGCTATAAAAATAGAAAACTCAATAATAATGGATGATTTCAACTATCCCCATATTGACTGGATACAGGTCACCTCTGGATGTGATAGAGAGACAAAATTTCTAGACACCATGAAGCCAGGAGGCAGCCGGGAGGAAGTCTGCAGTCTCTCTCCCCGAGGCAAGGGGAGATAGCAACTCCTGAGGAAAGGGATAGGAACCTAGGAGGAAGGATTTAAGTAGTAGACCTAAGAGAAAGGTAGGGTGACCAGACGTCCCGATAAAATCGGGGCCGTCCCGATATTTAGGTGTTTGTCCTGCGTCCCGACCGATCTTGGGTCGGGACGCAATTTGTCCTGATATTTTGACTTTTTTTTTTCCCCCTGCTCTGCTGGCGGACCCCTCCCCCGCCCCCCCATATGTCCCAATATTTTCTTCCTCTCATCTGGTCACCCTAGAGAGAGGTGTCTGACTAGGAAGGCTGGAGATCGAAAAGCTTGGAAAAGCACAGTACGTAGTTCGGGGGTAAAAGCAGTAAGGTAGATATAGGTGCAGACCTTAACTGCTCTCTGTAGAGCCTTGGACTGGAACCCAGAGCAGAGGGCAGGCCTGGGTTTCCCTACCAACCACTGCAGAGTGGTTTTGCTAGGGCTGGTGAATAGGAAGACTGCTGGAGTCACTGTGGGAGTGACATAGGGCAACAGGCATGAGGACTCTTGACACTGCTGGTGCAAAAAGACTTTAAAAGACTCCCTTGGAAGGGGAAATCACAGTGTGACCTGGCCGGAGGGCTGAGTGACTCTGTGGGCAGATATACCTATCTCATAGAACTGGAAGGGACCCCGAAAGGTCATCAAGTCCATTCCCCTGCCTTCACTAGCAGGACCAAGTATTGATTTTGCCCCAGATCCCTAAGTGGCCCCCTCAAGGATTGAACTCACAACCCTGGGTTTAGCAGGCCAATGTAGGAGAGAAGAAAGGGGGTGCTGAATTGGGCACAGCTAATCCCCAGAATTGCCAGAGAGGTGAGTAGAACACCCTGTGACAGACCCATACCATTAAAATTACAGTAAAATAATTTGCATGACTAATATATGATGGCTGAATAGACTGACAGACACACCGTTTGTCATCAGACCGAGCAGAGAGTAAGACTGCACTTCAGTTGTGACAAAAGATCCAAAATATTGTCAGAAGTCTTTCATAAATTGCTATTACAAAAGATACTCCCCGGATGTATTCTGATTTTCCTAGTGCAACAATGACAAATTTAAATGTAAACCGAGAGAAAGCAGAATATCTATATTAAAAAATAATCTGATTAGATGCAAGATTTTCTTCTGGTACACCATCTTGTTTTCTCAAAGGGATGTTGTATAAAAGATGTCAGAAATGATAGCGACAGTACATCCTTCTTTCAAGACTGCAATACCTCAACGTAGTCACTGACCAATCTTATGGGATGTTATTCCTGTTCAGTATTGTTTCAACAGTCCACACAACTGGCCTAGGAACAAAGGCCTCGGTATAAACATTCCTCTTACGTTGCCATTAGCTAACAAGAATATTCATTTTCACTCTCTGCTTTATAATCCTACGCTAATCCACATAAAGGAGACACTCCTTCCAACGCACAACATGGAACTTTAGTTTAAGGTTATTGACTTTGTGTCTTTAAATGAGAATGCATCTTATCCACATTATCACAAGTATAAGCTTCTTTGTAGATTTGAACCAAAACTTTGATTCCATCAGGCCACCTGACCAGTATTTAGTAGGATGCTGGAAATATTTTACAAAAATTAACTTATACAGTATAGGTTAATCAAACTCAAAATTAAGGGCAAGTAAGTTATTCATACAAGTGAGGACAGATTTTCAAGAGAGCGCTTGGGCACATCTTCAAAAGTGCTAGTACCTATCTAGGTACCTTAAAAAAACACAGACTTTCAAGAGTACTTCGCACCCAATATAGGCCGTACTCATCTGAAAAGATGGCTGCTTATTTAGGTGCCTAAATGGGAGTTGAGCTCTCCTGGAAACCTGGCCTTGATTCTGGATGCTGAGTTTTTTTCAAAACATGGCCCATAAACTGTGTATTCCAGGTCTATTTTTTCAGCCTCGGTTCTATAAATCCTGAAATTGTAGCCAATTATGTTTAAACATGGCTGCTCCCAGCGTAGTGGGTTCTAGAACAATTTCCCCCCAACTTGTACTTGACTGTGCCCATTTCTTTAATCTCCTCCTGTGACAAAGAGGGTTTACGTACGGCAGTCTTACATTTCCTATTTATGTGGGAACGTTTCAACCCCTGAATGTTGCAGTGGGTGGGGGAGGCAGGAAGAGGGAAAAACAAACAAAAAACCAAAGCTCTTCAAAATGATTGATTCCCGCCCCCCCCCCACCCTTGTCCTATTCCAGTCTGTAATGCCCTTATGAGCACACAGTGTGACTTCCTGCATGAAACACGGGCCAGAGGGTTCTTCCTGTGATTCCTGCATCTAGCCGAAATGACTTCCTTATACTGGTCAAGGAACACTGAGTAGTGCCATGCTGCTGTATCACATCAAATGAAAGGCTTCACTCTCCCTCGCGCAGAAACCAAAGTGACATCCATAGATCCTGCACCCATTCCTGTAGAGTGCCAATATGCAAGGATTGGAATAACTGGAGCTGGTTGCAGAGTCAGGCCTTTACTTACTCATTTGCCAGGGAAAGTTTACTAACTATTTTAAGACTCTAGCAGAAAACATGCCTTTCCTTCAATAGGTATTGCGAAAAAGTCAGACCTGAGTTATGGGAGGGTGGCTGAAGGGAGGTATCTGTCTTAGAATGACTAAAGCCCTATCCCCTATGAACTGAAAGAAGTTGCCTCAGGTTAATTATGGGCACCTGAGTCTAATTAAGGGCAGCCTGTGACCTTTAAAAACCTCTTCCACTGAGAAAGGGGAGGAGAGGTGAGAAGCAAGGTGCAGAACAGTTGTGTGTAGTAAGGGGAAAGACTCCTCCTAGGTAAAGAGCAGTTTTACCCTACAAGGGGAAGCCTTGTATGGGGAGGGGGACTTTGTTCCCAACATTGCTGGGCCAAGAGTGGTTAGACAGGGCGGCTGGTGATCGGTAGCTGGTATAAGAGAGTTAGGAAATCTAATTTTATTTTTGTTTATGTTTAAAGAAGCCCTTTGGGCCTACACTGTAAAATATTGTAAATAAGCCAATGTGATGTATTAAACCTCTTGAATAGGGCTGATTTACGTCAGGTCCCTTCAACGCCAGAGGGGCCACGCTGAATCCTGCCATGATGAAAGAGGTACACCATCACAGTACGCAAAAGCTAAGAATCCAGGAAATTGTTTTCTCAATCAATCAGCTCATTTCCCCCTCCTACCACAATTTATTCTAACACCTAAAGCTACCATGTGCATCGTCCCCAGAGAGAGTACTTGCTTCATCACACAAAAACACATGAAAATTGTTAACGCTAAGTGGCATCTGAGATAATCTTTGACTAAGATTGAATCAGACATCTCTTCAGAAGTTCAGAGCCTTATATATAGGAACAGATATGAAATGTGTCAACCCTGTCTACAATGACCGCTCATTCGTGCTAACTGACTTTGATCTCTCAATGGTTTTTTAAATGCATCTTTACAGTGTTTCAGATGCATTATATGCCTAACAGGGTGAGCATTCCAAATGATGTCTAGATGAATTATGCTTTAACATTATATCATAATTCTTCATCTCTTTATAACTTTAAAAGTGTACTTAGCAGTAGCGTGCGCTCAAGTGCAAATCAACTAAGTCATTTCATGATTCCATTAGCTTTGATTTTAACTTTGTTTATTCTGCAAACAGATTTTAAAGTTGACTCTGTAATGAAACGAGGATTAGGGTAAGAAACCAGCTAAGGTAAGACATTTCTAAGGGGGACACATCTTCTTCCTTCAGGACATAAACTAATTACGGACTTCCCAGGATTGGGAAGAAGGTTGGAATGTTGAGATGGATTCTCTTCCCTGATACACTACTAGGGTGACCAGATGTCCCGATTTTATAGGGACAGTCCTGATTTTTGGGTCTTTTTCTTAAATAGGCTCCTATTACTCCCCACCCCCTGTCCCGATTTTTCACATTTGCTGTCACATTTGCCCTATTCACTACCAATATAGGATTAATGGGCTGAAAGGGAACAGTAAAGAGGGATGGCCTCTTGGAGAATTCTCCAATGCATGTGGCATGCAAGATGGTTAGGGCCAAAGGAGGCAGCTCTAAACTAACTTGTAAGCCCCCCACTGTAGTGGCATGCTGGGGTGTGGCCAGGGCACTCGGGTTGCTCAAAAGCTCAGAACAGCCAATGTGCAGTTGTGCAAATTAAGGAGATGAATAAGTGATTTAATGCCATCTTTCTAGCCCCTTAGCCTGGTGGTCTGCTCTTGCTGCAGCATAGAATCTGGCCCATTATTCATAATGGGCCACAAGAGGTTTCCCCCCACCCCACCTTCTTCTGGAGTGTCTGTATCCTGAAGACGGGATAAAGGACTGAAAAATGAGGCATCCAAAATCTTTACCTAAGGCTACAGCTGCTTTTTAAAATTTCGATTCTGCGGGATAGGTACACGGAAAGCCATTGCTACGTGTCACAAAACCAGAGTAGCTTTTAAAAAAAGGAAAAGGTGGACTAAGCTAATGGGAAGGAGAGCCCTTGAGATAAAGGTAGTCTGTGGGGGGAAAAAAAAAAAAAAATTTCTTTGAAGGGTTTGGCGAATCAGGACTACAATGACTCATAGAAAGTAGCTTTTTTTCAGGGGGTTTCCCCATATCAATCCATCTGCCTTTTTTTTTTTTAAGTCCAGAGAGTGGCTAAAAGCTTGGCCAGCTGAGATTGTGGGGCTTAAGGTTGCCTGTCATGTGGATATGGAGTTTGAGGATCCAAAGTTCTTCAGGGGGAGGTGTAAGTGCCCAAGAACTAACTGTGGTATATGACACCCATCAAAGGGTTAATTCATAAAAACCAGTTCTGGGAAACTGCTAGCCAACAGCATCAGCTAGCCTCATAATTGGTTCTGATGATGTGATGCTTCCTTTTCTTTGCTCAATGTCCTCTCACAATAACTTCCCCGGGGAAGCAGGGCGGTTATTGTGGAGGGTTCTGGAATACGCCAGAAGATTCCAGCATTCCCCAAGCCCAATCATTTTTATAAACTCTTAACTGGAGATATATGAAGTGCCATGATCTAGCGGCTGGATCAAGGAACCAGGACACTGAGTTCTAATCCTGGCTCTGACACAGCCTTCTGAAGTCAGAGACAAGTCCAGATCCTCAAAGGTATTTAGGCTCCTTGATTTCAGCCAGTGGGAGTTAGGAGCCTAAATACCTTTCAGGATCTGGGCCTTAACCTCTGAATCTGTTTCTCACCAGGGCCGCCCAGAGGGGGGGGGGGGGCAAGTGGGGCAATTTGCCCCCACAAGAATATAGTATTCTATAGTATTGCAACTTTTTTTATGGAAGGGGCCCCCGAAATTGCTTTGCCCCAGGCCCCCTGAATCCTCTGCGCGGCCCTGTTTCTCATTTGTAAAATGGTGATAACACTTGAATACATGTGAGTGTTGCAAGGGTTAGTTAGTTAAAATTCCCCTTGCAAATATAAAGTGCTATATAAATGCTAAATACTATCACTTTAACCATAATAAATTGGCATAATTCGTGGTCCTGATCACAACTTGTCCAGAGAACATGCATAATGCACAGACACTCAGAAGGGTATATCATTCATTATAATGACTTTGTACAGTCTAGGGAAAGGATATTAGTCAGTACTAAATATTTGTGCTATCTCCAGAATGGCCCACAATTAGTACATTGTGAAATACGTCTCCTTTTCCCTACTAGGTTTGTTTGCAGTTTGTATTCTGCAGTAAAAGCTGTTCCTTTTAATACAATATGACTTATGGGAAGATAGAAAATAACAGCATTAAGCTGACTTGGCTTTGGCTCTATTGGGACAAGAATTATAGCTAAAAGAAAGTTACAATGCTTCTCTGAGTTTATTTAAAAACAAGTTCTATCCCTACAGTTTTTTGAGCACCTGTCACGGGGCTTATTGCTTATCCTTGAGGTCCTGCCGTATGGCTGCGTCTGGGGATTAGCTCCTTTCTGGTCAGACACCCCCTCTCAATGGTTGCTCACACCACATGCCCCCCTTGCTCTCCAAGACTCGTGGTGCTCCCTCTTCATGACTCAGCACTCCAGCCCATTCACTGTATAGTTCTCCCCTTCCAGCGTATCAAAATCCCACTCTGTCCTCTGCTCTACACTGTCTTCTGGTCCAAGACTAGGTCTGTACCACTTTCCCAAGGGCTGGTAGGGGAAATTGGGCCTGCTGTTTACTCTGAATTCCAGCCCAGGGACCTTGTCCAGCAACTACTGTCTTCTGGCTCCCAGGCCCTATTGTGATTTCCCAGGACTCCTTCATATCTTCTGCCCCCCTCCTTTGGGTTTACCATCCCAAACTCCCTCATCCCAGGGAACAACTGAAGACTACTTCCCCTGCAGCCCTCTTCTGTCATCAGCTTGCTGGCTTCATACAAGCTCAGCCTGCCCGTGCTCACCTGGGCTCCATCATCAATTAACCTTTCAGGCCCTGGCTCTCCCCGAGATGGAGCCTACCAAGTTAGTTGCCCCAACAACCTGCTTTGCCTTGCGTGGCATGGACAGCCCATCACAGAGCCTCACAATCTTTAGCGGATCTGATCTATACAACACCACTGTGATGTATTATCCCAGTGTTACAGATGGGGAGTTGAGGCACAGGGTGGAGTAAATTCCTTGACCAAGGTCCAATAGGAAATCAGTGGCTGAGACTAGAAACAAGGTCTCCTGAGTCACAAGCCAGTGCCTGGTCCACTGGATCATCCAGCCACACAATCATCAAGACTGGAGATGGGCCTCCACAATCTCCACAAACCCTCCCAGAGGGACTCATCCTAAAAGAGAAATTATCCTTTTAACGTGGCTGAGGAAACAAGAGGCCTGATACTAGCACCACTGACCCATTTCCCTTCTGGTATTTCTAGTGCTCTCTCTTGCTACTTATCAGTTTTCCTCCTCTGAAGGGAGATGATATTTTCTCCGTAGCCCCTCAGGTCTGAGAGGCTCGGTGTAGAGGAAGTAGCTGTTGGGCATGGCTGAGGCAGGTTATAGCATGTAGGAGAGAGAGGTGAAGGAGTCCAGGAAGCTGGACAGTGGAGTGAATTAACAGAGGAGATTTTCCTCCTGCCTCAGGGCCCTTGTTTCCTCAGCCATACTAAATGATAACTTCTCTTTTGGAATGCAAGTCCCTTGGGCAGGGTTTGTTTGTGGAGATTTTCCCGGCTCAGGCTTTTCTCACCAGTGAAGCAAGCCTGGAGATTTCTTTGGGACTCTTCTGTTGAGACAAGGAGCACAGGGCGACAGAGGATTATGTGTCAGCTTTGCTACTTCGACGCAGCATTGTCTGATATATTTCAGTTACTAAACGGGGTGAGATGCTTTAAATGACACTGATCACAGCCCCCTCCCCTCTCCAAGTAAGGAAATAGGACTAAGAATGTGTGTCTTCCATTCTTCTCCAAGAGACAGATTGTAACTTTGCTATCTGCCCTAGGTATATGGAGATATACCTATTGTCATAGAACTGGAAAGGACCCTGAAAGGTCACTGAGTCCAGCCCCCTGCCTTCATTAGCAGGACCAGGTACTGATTTTGCCCCCGATCCTTAAGTAGCTCCCTCAAGGATTGAACTCAAGCCTGGGTTTAGCAGGCCAAGGCTCAAACCACTGAGCTACAACCTGGTCCACTCCAGATAGATGTGCCCCAGGGTCTCCCTGATGCCGCAGAAGGGACAGGTGTCAAGGAGGGTGGTGAACCACACCTGTGCCCACAGCTCCATAAAGGAGCTGCAGGTCGTAGGACTCATTGGTCCCAGTAGCTAAGCCAGCACTGGGGCGGGACCGTACTCAATCACTGCTGCTATTGGCCAGGAGTAAATCTGTACCCACTGGGAGCTGGTGTAATTTTGATACAGGCGTGTCTGAGTCACAGCACCCCCCACAGCTGCTCCTGGGGCAGTACAGTTTATACGATGCTCCTTCTTTGGAGCTGTGCCTCAAGTCAGAATGTAGCAGTTAAGCCTTTTCCTCAGCTGCCAGTGCACTGTAGTGGTGCTGCTATATGGAAGTGTTTCTTCAACAGAAATTCTACTGGTGGGGGAAAAAAAATTCATTATGTCAGCGCTTGTGAAAGTTGCCAAATACATGGAACAAATAAGCAGGGAGCAGAGCAGCCGCACATGCTTTCCCACCCTTTTTGGCAACATGCCTCAACCTTGACTTGGAGAGACCGCCACTTAGCCTGAATGGTAGTGTAGCCTCCATGTTCATTTGGTCTTTGGCCTCTCTGCTAGGAGTGCCCACAGGGCAGCAGTTGGTGGCAGCGGTGATGGTGTTCTTTTGTGTCATGGTCACTTGTCAACTAGGGGCTTGTCTTCACTACCCGCCTGGATCGGCAGGTAGAAATCGATCTCTCGGGGATCGAATTATTGCGTCTCGTCGGGACGCAACAATCGATCCCCGAATCAATGCGTGTACTCCACCAGCCCAGGTAGGAGTAAGCGCCGTCGACGGGGGAGCCGCAGCGGTCGATTTGCTGCCGTCCTCACAGCGGGGTAAGTCGGATCAGATACGTCGAATTCAGCTACGCTATTCGCGTAGCTGAATTTGCGTATCTTAAATCAATCTCTCCCCCCCCCCAGGGTAGACCTAGCCTAGGACAGTGACCTCAACACCAACTAATTTCAGAAAAATCAGATAAAGATTCATTCACTTGGTTTCAGATTAAAACCAGTAACCTAGAGGGGAAAAAGTCTCCCTAACTCACTCTCAGCCCTGAGTGTCAGACTGCTATAAACCCTACTTCAGACGTAGTTATACATTCCCACTTTATTAATGTGCAACTGGTGAGAACCTGGCTTGCAATTTCTTTGTCTAGTGACAAAGCTGTATTTAATCCTTAGCACATTTGCAGTTTCCAGACTGCGGGCCAAATGAGTGATTAGCAGGACAAGCTGAATATGCATTTGTTTGCTGTTTCCAATGGGTTAAACTTAGGGGCAAGATCCAATTATTAAAGTCAGTGGAAATATTCTCAATAACATCGGGGGAATTGGTTCAGGCCCTAAATCACTTAATCCAGTTTTTAATTAAACAGCATTTAATAAATAGGAGGTCGGTTGTTTTAGATGTTAACAATAATGAAAGCTTCATTTTTAAATGAAATTTCACAGGCTCTTTGCCCACAGTGCAGAGGAGGTTATGCCTTACCTTACATTAGAAATGCAGAATTCACCTTATTGTGATGTTGGCTGTGGTGTGAGAAGATGGAGCTCAATGGAGCTCCAGTGTAGCAGAAAGACTCTACCCCGATATTTTTCCTATCCCTAAAATGTAGTGTTGGTCTCAGTGTCATAAAGGAAAGGATTCCTTTTCATACAGTGAGTTTCAGTATATTTTAGAGTTCACTGCAAGAAGTGGTAACTGCTCTTCACGTTACAAATGGCCTGTTCTCTCTCTCACATAGAAGGGGCCATATGATACACTTCTGACTAAGGGTATGTCTACACTACCCACTGGATCGGCGGGCAGCAACTAGACGCAATAAATCGACCCCGGAGTGCTCTCCCGTTGACTCCTGTACTCCAGCGCCACGAGAGGCACAGGTAGAGTCAACAGGGGAGCAGCAGCAGTCGACTCACCGCGGTGAAGACACTACGGTAAGTAGATCTAAGTACATCGACTTCAGCTACGTTATTCACGTAACTTAGATCGATCCCCTCCCCCCCCCTCAGTGTAGACCAGGCCTAAGTGTAACTACACTGCAGTTCAAGGTGTGATTGCAGCCTGGGCAGACGTACCTGCACAAGCGCTGCTGAAAGTAGTGGTGTAGCTGCAAAGGCACAGACTAGAACCACGAGTACATACCCAGGGTCCCCAGCCTGCTGCAGCAACTACACTGCTATTTAGCCAGGCTAGTGCAGGTCTGTGGACCCGTTCTGCGGTCACCCCTCATATTGCACTGTAGACATACCCAGAGTGTAAACACAGACATCTACCTAGCAATTTTAGGTTTGTTACAAGACAGGGTTCTGCTGGATCTTCCTGAAAATACATTTGTCATAAACAATGGTGTGGCCTAAAAACATAGTATAATCTTCCTGACAGGGTATGACGTGTTGGATGTCTGTATAAGGCCAGATTGGGATACTCCCGGTGATGCTGAGTAGTACCTTACTCCATGATAGCTCCATTGAAGTCAATGGTGCTACTTTGAGAGTAAGGGGGTCAACAATCTGATCCTTACATTTGCTAACTACCCCAGCCCCTATGAGGACATAAGCCCTCCTTTCCCTCCCAAGTCATAGCTACTGATATCAGCTGTGGGTCATTGCCATGGTCAGCTCTGTGAGGACGCTAACGCATCCATAAAGGAAACAGATTGCTGTGCCGATATCCGTGTGCAGCTAGGCCCCAAAAGCTGACATCACGGTCTGGCATCCATATACATACCCAACCAGCTCAGTGATCAGCCTCCCAAGTGGATAGTAACATTTTAGTCCACAATACCAGCAAACATCACAAATCAAACGTCCTTGAGACATCAACTTCATGTATATGGCTTTAAAGGGGCCACAGCATTCCTTTAAAATGTTAGCAAGAAAATATACAGTGTTGTTGCAGTCCTGCCAGTCCCAGGATATTAGAGAAACAAGGAGGGTGATGTAATATCTTTTATTGAACTCACTTCCATGGGTGAGAGAGGCAAGCTCTTCTTCCTCATCTCTCACCAACGGAAGTTGGTCCAATAAAAGATATTACCTCACCCAGCTTGTCTCTCTAATATCTTGGGACCAATATGGCAACAACTCTGCATGCAACAACGGAAGATATCACATTTTTCCTCTGAAAAAGCTTTCCACACTGTTAAAATACAGAAAATTAAATTCAAAAGCTCTCTTACATACTGCTAATGGTTATTAGACCAAGTAAAACAACGATGTTCAAACATTGGAGCTATATTCTGTGGACTGACTGCATATTTGCTGGATCAACTACTGCTCTGTAATAACTAGGCATGGAGCACAGTGGCATTCTATGAATTTTCTGCCTTTTTCCAGTTTTTTAAAAAAAAAGGGTTTTAGTATTATCATACGTCACAACTTCTGCTAAGTAACAGGGAAAGGTGCATTCTAAACTGTCTCCAGAAAAAATGAGATGAAAGCAAGAAAACTAATCAAAAAGAGCTGCAGGCAGGGTTGTGTAGTTTCCTAAGGAGCCATGGGTTTCTTTTTTTAAAAAAGGAGCTGTTTTAAACTGCAAGACACTATTACTGACCCACTTCCAACCCTAGGATCTCAATACTTTGCTTCATTTGAAGATTTCAAAGCTATTTCCCCTCTTTCGTAGGTGAGTGATACAAACAGAAATATTAAGTATCAGAGGGGTAGCCTCTGTTAGTCTATAAGGTGCCACGGGACTCTTTGTCGCTTTAAACAGAAATATTGTGGTTTGGATTTATGGGATCTGGCCCAGCTCTATAGCTGCAGATAAAACAGCTATTCTGGAATTACCATCATAACCTCAGGCAGAAGCAATTCTGTTCTGGGGATAGTCATCTTTATTTTAGACACTGGTCGAAGGGTTCCGAGGCACACTTGAAAGGATTGTGCTTGTTTTGATTCCATGGGGTCGTAGCAGGGCCTTTCAAAATGGACGTGACAATAATAGGCCAATTTCTGCTTGCCTTACTAACACTGAAAACTTTCACTCAATGCACATGCCTTATGAGAAAGTCATGGAAGATTTGGCCCAATGTCAGTAGCAAAAAGTTTTCCCAGCTGACAGCATCAGCATCTGTGAGCCGGTCACTTACCTGAATTATTTGTACCCCTGAAATGAGCACAGGGATTGAACATGTCCTGTATCTAGAACGAGATAGGCAAGTCTCATATAAAGCACGGCTCAGGGTTGAAATCTGCAGCTGCAGCCTTCGCAAACCGAAGACCTTTGCCTAGCACTGCTACAACGCTGTTTAACTCACTTTGGAAATTGAAGTGCTTAATCATAGCTGAAGTGGTTCAATAAATGTGGAGTTCTTTAAAGAGCACATACCAAAATCATACACCAAGTACTCTAGGTGCCTCTCTCTGCCGAACAGGAACATTTCTATCCTACTATAGATGGAACTTGTAGCAACACCGCTGCTTAACACATTCAATTATAAAATCCAGTTTTCAGTTGCTTGTGACTTTGCCAAACTTTAACCATTTGGTCTAAATGTTCTGGAAAACGTTCAGCAAAAGTGGTCCAGCTGTTTCTCAGAATAAAGCTAGGGGAAAGTAGGTAGTTTTGCCACAGTTATATTTTTTTCATACTGTTTCTTGGCAGAGCTCTAACACCTTGATGCTTTGGAGAAGGAACTGGACATCTGGCAGAGAGTTCGTGCTGGGTTCACAGAGGTGCCTTTTTACTGTCGCCAATAAAATTCACCCAGATTTCACCAAGTAATAAGTCTCTGGGGAAAAAAATCACTATTTGTACCTGTTCAGTAAAGCCTTTTCAAGTCTTGTTCTTAAGATCTCTGAACAGTTCAGCTGCACTGAGCATACATATTTCCAGGCCCGACTGAGGAAACTCTCTGGTCTATACACAGGCAAGCCAACAGTTCCTGTGTGTGGCCTTAGGGAAGCTCTGTTTTATTATGAGCCAGGAAACTACCATGAGTTCTCATCTCAGCTCGTGCACTGACCAATGTTAGTAGCTCTGTCCACTTTAGAGCTCTTATTGAGCAAAGCCTCATACCCTTACTTTAGAAAGTAGACAAGTATCACTCCCTCCCCCCCCTAAAGGTTGCCTAAGGTCGCTTTTAGTAAAGCAAGGAATAGAAGACAGTTCTCTAACATGGCACACTCAAGTACCCATTGAGCCACGCTGTCTTTTATACCAAACGACCAAATCTAAACATGGGGCTCGGCTGGTGAACCACCTGACAACACTCCTCTCCAGAGCCAGGATTTCTGATTCCATATATTCCCCTAGGTCTAGCAAATAGCTATGGTAAGCTACTGGCAGGGCACGGTGTTCCATCTTCTCTTCTAGTGGAGGTTTCCCACAGAAGACAACTACCACTATCATTACTCCTTAAACTTCAGTGGTAGAAGTTTGTGCTGTGGGTCTAAAGGTCCTAGGTTGAAGTCTTCCTGATGACCTACACGGCAGGCTGATATTGTTCTACATGGTGGCATTAGGATTTTTTCCAGTTTTTTAAATAAGATATAGGGAGCTATATTTTGTTTAAAAAATGGTATGTTATAAGAATGTGGTTATAAAGTCAAGCACTCTAAACTCAGAAAGGGACATAGGCATAGGTAAAGTGCATATTACATATACACACACAGAATGCAAGCGTATGATTAAAAAGACTTCACTACCACATTTGCTGGCTAACGAACATTTGAAAGAGCACCAAGTATTCAGTTTTACATCTAGAAGAACTTTGTAGAAGACTCGTTTATCAAGATGACATTCATGCCCACTGAAAGCAAACAAACAGACAAGCCAATCTCTCAGATATATCGGGAAAACATCGTTTTTTTCCCAATGTACTAGTACTGATATAGTTCCTGCTTGACAAATAGAGTTTTGGTTACTCTAGAGCCACTGGGGCGTTTGGGATTAGCCTCTAGACATGCTATGCCTCAAATTCTTTTCATTCTGTAAGAGGTGGTTCTAAAATGAATCTTAGCCAGCTACTTATTCACCCATTATAGAAAGATATTCTGATTTTTCCTCTATATCGTAAAAAACCCCACACCTAATTCTACTAAGAAGACAACACAAAGGCACACAATGTTACAGAAGTTATTTCAAAAGCAAGTTATTCTGGCACCTGCGTTTATTTTTCAGAGTTCCTGTACAGTTGTTTATGCTCTGATAGGTCCTCTGGAAAAAAACACATTTAAAGAATTTCTAAAGAATTTAAAATCCAATGAAACCTAATTGCATAAATACATAATATAAATCCCAGGCTTAGTTCAGCTGCAGACGACTCCCCCCGTCCTCCACTTCAACTGCTAGGAAGTCAGGAAATTAGTTTGAAACCTGCTGCTTATGGTTCAGTTGGGATTTTAGGATTTCAAGGCAGCTAGTGAGTCTTGATAGACCAAGCAGGGGCCTGGACTTGAAGTGATTAAATGTGTCCATCAAAAGCAGCTCTAAGTGTTGAAACTGAGCTTTAAGACTTGGAAGAGCTGAGATCTAAAATATGTAGATGAAATATTTAGTGCACTTATATCTTCACACAAATAATTTATTAATATATTGCCAGCATAAGACTTTTAATCAAACACAGCTGCTTGCATACAATATTTTGGGATATAGGTTTGCAAGATACATTGGCCTTCAGTATCCTTGAGTATCAAGATTAACAAAGGTCAGGCTAAAGACATTGGCACCTGAGATTTAGCAATTAGTATTTGCATTATTGTTCAGCAGTTATGAGCTTCTAGGATAGGGGTGGGCAAACTTTTTGGCCTGAGGGCCACATCTGGGTATAGAAATTGTATGGCAGGCCATGAATGCTCAAGAAATTGGGGGTTGGGATGCGGAGGAGAGGGAGAGGGTTCTGGCTAGGGGTGCAGGCTCTGGGGTGGGGCTGGGGATGAGGTGTTTGGGGTGTAGGACGGTGCTCCGGGCTGGGACCAAGGGGTTTGGAGGGTGGGAGGAGGATCAGGGCTGGGCCAGGGGGTTGGGGCGTGGGGGGGAGGGCTCAGGGGTGTAGGCTCCGGGTGGCGCGTACCTCGAGCAGCTCCCAGAAGTAGTGGCATGTCCCCCCTCCGGCTCCTACACAGAGGTGTGGCCAGGTTGCTCTGCACGCTGCCCTGTCCACAGGCGCCACCTCCGCAGCTCCCGGAAGCAGCAGCATTCCCCCCTCTGTCTCCTACAGGGAGGCATGGCGCTGTCCAGGCAGCTCTGCACACTGCTCCATCTGCAGGAGACACCCCTACAGCTCCCATTGGCCGTGGTTCCTGGCCAATGGGAGCTGCGGGGGCAGCGTGTGGAACCCCCTGGCTGCTCCTATGCGTAGGAGCTGGACGGGGCGGGGGGGACATGCCGCTGCTTCGGCGAGCGGGCTCGGGAGCTTTCCAGTGGGAGCTCGAGGGCCAGATTAAAAGTTCTGAGGGGCCGGACGCGGCCCGTGGGCCATAGTTTGCCCACCCCTGTTCTAGGAAGAAATGCTAAAGCGCTATGGTAGCTAATATTATAAGTATGATTAATTTCAAATGCATGCTTTATCTTTTCATACAGAAAAAAATAGCAGTTCTCAAATAATAAAGTCAATGCTTAAAAGATAAAGGTAAAGCAGCAAAGAGCCAAAATCCATTAGTACAATGAGTACTTTCAATTTTAGTAGTAACAAGCAGAGCCAGTTCATACAGAGGTTAGCTAAACAGTTATTTTAAGGACTCACTGTCCTTACTGGAAAATTAATACTGCAAGTGTCAAAAGCCTTCCATGATTTTAAAAATTAGAACAGTCAGTCTCCATTGGGTATTTGTCCTGCATAAACAGCCTTCACCTACTGAAATTTAGAGTGTGAAGTTTATTCAGCTTCTAGCACTTAGCGTTGTCCTGAAATCATAATAGTCACTTAGCTCAATCACACATGGCATTTGATGAGCAAGCTGGTTACCTAGAGCAATACAGTTTGTCTGCTCAAATCATTCATGTCAGTGGGGAAACTGAAATAGGAAACTGAGAATAACTGGAAGACTTTAAAACACACTTTTTTAAAAAAGAGGTAAGCGTCTAAGCTGTTATTGCAAGTGCAGAATAAAAACCCAAGGAAAAACACTGATGCTTTGCCTAATTTGATTGAAATACAAAAAACAACAGGACTAACTTGTGCATGCCCACGTTATTGACCAACTTCCCCTGGGATCGTACAGGTGTATGGGAGGGCAGCGCTAGACCTGTAGCATTTAGAGAGGAAGAGAATCACTTGGAGCTTGTTCCTACGCAAGTCAGTGCTAGGTTTCACCATTGACTTGAAGGGGGAGCGAAATGGGCCATCTTACTGCGGTCACCGCTGGCCGTTCAGCATCACGCACTCAGCTGTACTTCTGGATTGCAACTATATCTCAGGGCTAGAACTCGTGTCTGTGAACATCTCCAACAATAGTTCAGCTTCAGTTATGTCACGGGAGGTCACAGAATCCGTGACTTCCATTGACCTCCGGGACATTTTCTGCCCTGGGGCTGGAGCTCCCAGCCCGCCCCGCCCTTGCAACTCCTAGTCCCCAATCTGGTGGGGGACCCTGCAGCTACCAGCTGCCTGGGGTGAGGGGACCCTGGAGCTCCCACGCACCGCATCGCTGGGGGACCTGGGAACCCCAGCAGCCGCACCAACCCCTTTTGTCGGGGATACTTTTAGTGAAAGTCAGGGACAGGTCATGGGCTGCCGTGAATTTTTGTTTATTTCCCGTGACCTGTCCCTGACTTACTAAAAATATCGGTGACAAAAACTTAGCCTTAACAATAGTATATTCAGCTCTGTTTCTGACAGGGGCCTTTCCTGGTATCTAACTTGAGCCTTTTCTTGTGCAGCCTCCAGTCGTGAAAACATGGGGGAAGATTCTCTTTGAGGAGATCACACTGGCAGAGGAGATTTGGGGGTGGGGGGAATAGGGGAAGTGGGTCCCTCAAGCAGTAGCTTCCCTGGTGTTCCAAGGGGCCATATGATAGCTGAGAATTTGTGGAGAGGTGAAAGACTAGTTCCTCCCGTTGGAGCCAAGTAACCCCTCCCACATTGCTGCAAGTATCTAAGTAATATTTCTGATACAGAGAGGGGCTGTGCTACCAGGACAGTGGGCTGGAAAGCACAGGGGAAGGGAGGAAGAGAGTGGCCCATTCTGTGGATACTCAGAGGATGAATTCTTTGAAGATCTGTGTGCTCAAGAGATTTGGAGGCTCACGTCCGTGGTGTGGCTCCCAAAATCCATTTCTAAGAGCATTCGATCTAGGCCCAATCTTTCAACATCCCTACGCACAGGCTGTAGGAATTAGGGCACTCAATCCCTTGCAGGATCAAGCCCAAGGTGAATTGCTAAATATACGCATAAACTGCTGCCTCTGCCGTTTGCAAATACCATTCTCTTACCACTGGAGCATTAGCAGCCCCCCTGCTTTAGCCCACAGGAGCACCGTTGCTGTGCTCTGGCAGTTGGGGTTACAGGAATCTCACCATTTCTCTAAAATTACATTCAGCAGGCTTGCCCTCTGATCTCCATTCAGTATTCTGGCCCAGAACACCCGACTGCAAGTTATTTATTTGCTGCCAAAGTTACGCTTGTCGCATTATAATGAGAGAGAGTGTGGGCCAGATTCTGATCTGTCACAATGGTGCAAACTCCTCTGAGTTTAGTGGAATTGCACCAGGCGTGTTCTTGAGAGTAAACTCTTCCACAGTCTGTCTTGCGATAGAGCTTGCTTCTCTGACAAGGCTCATTAAAGCAGTTCATCCTGGATGGAGTCCAGTAAAACCAGAATAAATTAAAAAAAAAAACTTTAATAAGGATAATTTCCCTTCTCTGGCAGAACTGTTGAAGAGTATTTGACGTCCTTCTCCCTTGATAGTGGTTATGAAGTGGACCAACACTGCTTAGCAGGGCCGGCTTTAGGAAGTGCAGGGCCCGATTCGAATACCTGGCGGCAGTCCGGGTCTTCGGCGGCGGGTCCTTCACTCGCTCTGGGTCTTCTGCGGCACTGAAGGACCCGCTGCGGAAATGCCGCCGAAGACCCGGAGCGAGTGAAGGACCTGCTGCCGAAGAACCGGACTGCCGCCGGGTGAGTAAAAATTAAAAAGTTAGGCGCTCTTCTTTAGGGCGTGGGGCCCTCATAGGCGCGGGGCCTGATTCGGGGGAATCAGCCTAAAGCCGGCCCTGCTGCTTAGTTTACTAAAAAAATCAGAGTAATTTGTAATCCCCCAGTCTAATTTTAAAGCCAACATTTTAGTGAATTTTCTTAATGGATTTTCCCCTTCTTTGCTTTTACACTCACGTACATATTAAACAGTAAGAAGTATCTGAAACGGAGTGAGATAAAGATATGAAAGCAAGGTATACTGACAGCATGCTTAACTTAGCATTCATGAGCTGAGAGTCTTTGCTTAGCCTGACATACTTGTGGATATGTCTTAGAAGACCTTGCTATACTTTGCAATAGACTATTATTTATTGTCACTTGTCCGCCTCTCTTCCCATCCCGCAGAAGAACCCCCCTTCTACTTTAGCTAAAGTTACATGGCACAGGTCAGTAACTGCCGACCCCAGAGTATATGTTCTAGGGTGCAACTCAGGCCAGCAAGGGGTTGTGTCACTGCCCGCCCCATAACTTTGGTTGCCTCACAAGGCTTTGCTGTTGTAGCTCCCAACAAACAGCCTAGCAGCGTGCAGGTCACACCCTGAGTGTCTGTGTATAGCTGCAGCCCTGGTCCAGCAACTCTGACCCCAGCAGCCTGTCAGTAACTCTCCAGTCACACGCTGGCTTCCGCCGACCTTAGTTACCTCTTGCAGAGGGACCCTAACACACTCCCAGTCCTGAATTTTCCCCAAAACATGTGTCCTGCACTGTCCAACCCTCTCTTGGGCAGTTCAGATGGTATGGTCCATTGCCCCATAAAGAGTCAACATTTGACAGTTTGCTACTTTAACTGAAGTTCAGTTTGAATACAGCACTGGGTTGGTTTTAATTAAAAAATAAAACAAGTTTATTTAACTACAAAGAGATACATTTGAAATGAGTACAAGTACAAGGTATTAAAGTCAGAAATGATTACAAGAGAAAGAAAGATAAAATGCTTCCTAGTGGCTAAAACTTAGCAAGCTAGACTTGGTTCAAGATAAAATCCTTACCATAGGTTCCCAGTAACATCAGGTCAGTATCTCCCCCCAAAGTCAAAAGGCTGGTTCCTTTGTCATCTTAGGTGGGAAAAAATAAATAAAAGAGAGTGAGCATCAGATCCTGGGGTGGTTTTGCCCTCACTTTATAGTCCAGTCACCCTTTGAAAAGCATTTTCCTAAGGTTTATCCTTGGATAAAGTTCATTCCAGCTGTGAGGATGGAGACATGGAGTCTCGTGGTGAAAGAGGTTCCATGTTGTTGTTTGCTAAGATGCAGATCAATCTGTTCCTGCCCCTCTTTGTTGCCACTTGACCAGTGATTGCCAATCAACTTTGATGAAACCTGGCAAGAGGCATCAGCTTGTCCTTTGTCTTTGAGAAACTGGTTTACCCTTTTCCCAGACTTGTCTGGTAAACACATTGTATGATCATTTCAGCTTCTTTTCATAAATTTGAATACACATTTTGCAGATACATTACACAAGAATATTGATGATCAATGTTATTTGTTATTATGCACAAAGATTACTACAACAATGTGTAGGCTGTGAATACAGGGGTGCTTTTGGTTGTAACTACATCTCAGGATTTTGACTTGTAAATTGACATTACTCTGTTTAGTTTCTCTATTCTCTCCATGGGCTTCCGCTGATGTCGTTTCAAAGCATTTTGACTTTGCTGCACCATCTCCAGAGATATGCAATCGCATTATTGGAGTTTTGATGTCCATAGACCACTAATGACAATTTTACAATTGCAATTTGGTATTCTATTGCTGGAGCAAGAAAATTTTAAAATGAAGTTAGTTTTCACATCTGACTGAAATAATTACTGTGACTATTCAGGATCCAAGTTTCAATTTTATGCACATTGCCACTTCAAAGTGGTTGTGATGTTTTTGGTTGAAGTTACTCAAAGGCTTTAAGTCCACTTTAAGCCTTTGTCTGTCTTAAACTCGGCATAAAATTGATTACCAAAGTTGGTCCGGAAAACTGTTTTAAACCTGATTTTGAAGAAATTATTCCTGCTTAAACAAACAAAACTCATCTCCTGGATGTGATGATATGGGAAGTGTGGCATTGCATTGGCAGAGAAATCATGATCACGGCGTGAAATGAGAGAGCCTCACGAAAGCTGTTGTGCAAAATGGCTACGGGGGAGCAAGAGGTGGAAACAGAATGAACTTATTTCTAGTTGAAGAAAAGCAACAGCACTGCCTTTTTTCAATAGAAAGGAGGTTCTTTATATCACCCACTCCTTCGGCATTTTGAAAAGCGGACTGCACAAGCATGTGAAGACTTATAACACAAGAACAGTGCATACATTCCTTGGGATTTTAAAATAATCTCCCAAAGGAACGTTATGGCACGTCTTCAGGACAAAATACTGAAGGAACTCCAAATAAATTCTCCATGCACTGACTAATCCATTAGCTGACCTGTCACTATGCAGGCTTGCTTCTAATTTCATCTTCTCCTCAGTTTTCTTGGCCTGAATAACAACACAGTGGCCTCTGTGTTGCTGAATACATACACTGAAGGGAACAGCTTTTGCTCCTGGGGATTCCTCTACCGGGGGAATTATGAAGTGGCCCTTTAAGCTGGGCTTAAGGCATTCCCATAGCACAACATACCCTTAAAAACCCTTTAATGAGAGCATCTGCTGAAGCATGGGGTTCCAGACTTACTGAGCTTGACTCTCAGCTGCCCTGCACTTTGTGGAGTCCTTTACACCTGTGCAAAGTGAATGCAAGATACACAATGCACACCTGGCCTACTACTAGAATTTAGGCAACATTTCTAACAACACAGAAGCCAGAAGAGAATCCACTTCACTCTCCCACTTCTGGTTTAGTTCTGCAGGGCTTACAATGGTTAAAAATAAACCCCACTCGCCATACAAGCACGCAGCTATGACTCTGACTGTACAAAGGAAGCAGATACATCAAGGTGCCTTTTTTCACAAAGTGACTCTTCTCAATAGCTGGTTGAAAGTTTTACATCAAGAGTGTTTTCCCAATGGAAAACCAGATTTTCAAGAACACACAGACTTTCATGAAAAGCATCTGCTTTGTGGAGAAAGTTTCAACTTTTCAATCAAAAAACTGATCACCTGAAAACTGAAAAAGTCACTCTGAAATGAAACTTGAAGACTTAATCTGAGCAGTGAGCCAAGGCTAGAGAAAAGAATAGGAGCATGAGGGATCCAAACTACAAACACTCCCATAAGGCACCAGGGCAGCATTTCAGAATCAAAATAAGTAATCTCCCCCTTAAAACACTGATTTTTTTCCATCCAAAACTTGGTATTTACTTCCACTGAAAATTTCATTTTCTGACCCACTCCATTTGTCACAGTGGAACTGTACTTTAAAGGACTGAAACCCATCTCTCCTACAGCTACTTTTCCACTATTCATTTCCCCAGTTGTTTTAAAACAAACTATCCCAGAAAGTCTTTCCTAGGATAAGTCTAACTGTGCATAAGATGATGCTTTTGGCCACAGCAGTTTTAGTTATGGTACTCTTAAATATGATAATGTCTATGCCAGTTTAGATCAGCTGGGGATCTGGCCCAGCATTTTGCCAACAATACTCAAACTACTGAAGTCCTTGAATGATATTTTGTGCCCATGATTTGGGCATCTTATCAATTCTGGTTGATATTGAGACGTTACTATGAAATTGCTGAATCATGGAATGCCTTTCTGTGTATGTGAATTCTACCATTGCTGGCAAGGCTGGGCACATGTCTCTCAGACCAGATTCAATGGTGAGTTGTTAGAATTCAACAATCGCCTATTCAGATGGGAGTGAGCACCACACAATGCTTTAGAGAAGTTGGGTGAAGCTGGGAGAAGCAGTTTTCCACATGCCATCAACAAGTGGATGGCATTTGGAGAACTGTACATACCCCAATGCAGGACAAAGACACCAAGGTGTTGATGCTAGTCTTTGAAAAGCACAGAGGCTGGATGGGCTGGGCAGGGCCGCCTGGGGGCGGGGGGGCAAGTGGGGCAATTTGCCCCAGGCCCCCACAAGAATATAGTATTCTATAGTACTGCAACTTTTTTTATGGAAGGGGCCCCCAAAATTGCTTTGCCCCAGGCCCCCTGAATCCTCTGGACAGCCCTGGGGCCGGGGGAAAGATGCACAAAGCCACACAAGAAGCTTTGGGCAGGAGACAAGCAGCGTATAGACCACCCAAAGTCAGAAGGTGAGGTGGAGAGAGGGCTCCATGTTTAAAAAAAGACAAAGCCATGTGCTGCAGCAGATGGATCCTGGATACAACCAGATGTCTGACCCCACTCCAAAGAACGGTGAGGAAACCGAGGCAGGGAAATGCAAGTAGGGTTTATTATTTTTGTATAGATCTGTGTATTTCTTGTGCAATTAAGTAAAGCGCCAAGGTGATTTCGAATCCTGTGAAGAGTCTGTCGTGGTTATGTGTTACATTTATTACGCGCCCTTGAAGAGTTAACCTGTGGACCCAGAACACCCACGCGACAGAGGTTCTGGGCGACAGTGTGTACATTGCAGGAAGGAGTCTGAGGGGGTCAGTACTGATTCCAGAGCCTGGGCAGTGGGCCACATGGTCCCAGTTCTACAGGAGGGGTACTAGACCCAAAAGTGAGCCTCAGGCCTATGAAGGGATCTGCTCCGCACAGGTGCCACCTAGTGGTCGGGCAAAGGTGTGACAGGTACTCTTGTCTCTTAGCACTCCCTATCGATAGATGCTCTGGCCCGGCCCCTTCTGAGACTCAGCCCTCCGACTGGGCTGCAAGTTGTATCCATGCCTTCCAGGGTATGGAAAGAGTTCAACAAATGCTAGTTCCACTGCCCAGCAAGGGGCTTCAGGCTTCACCCAGCCACAGCCAGGACTCTCTGGGATATGGGCTCTTAGTCCCAAGCCCTAGTCTCAGAGCTAGGTTTCTTGCCTCCAGCCCCAGCAGAGGTGGGTAGGGGATCCCAGGCCTAATCTCTCCACCAGGCTCTGATCTGAGGCCCAAAGGTAGGCAGCTGAGTCCTGCATGCTGGATTGCTATGCAACAGCCTCCCTGGATCCCTTCCTAGCAGCCTCCCCACACACGAAGGAAAAGCAAGGACACATAAACAAAATAAATCAAAGAAAAATGTCTCCAACCTTGCACGTGTCCAGAGTCCTTTTTCCCCAGCAGGTCAGGCAGACCATCCATCAGGGGCCCTGGCAGCTGGGCCTCCCACTGTGCTCCTTTTGCAGAGCTTAGGTTCAGCCCTGCTCCACTGGCTCTTCTCCTTTAAAGCTCCCCTTCCAGTCTGGGCCCAGTTCCTTCCTCTCTAGAGGGTTTTTTTTCACCCCATCACAAGGCCCCAAGACAATGTTGGGTTGGAGGAGAGGCCAGGAAATAAATTCCCCCTTCCTTCTTACTACAAGCACCCCTTGATCTCTATCTGATCACTGGTAGCAATCCCCTTCCCTCACCCCCAGACCTTCCAGCCAAAGGCCGAGCACTAGGCAATTAATGGGGTGCAAACAACAAGAAGATTTATTGAAATAACTTGGTAGTTAACACACAAGTTGGCATGAAGCCAGGACCCCAAATTGTAAGTGGGCTAACAAGATAAACAGGTAAAACTGTACATCACCATCTCACAGGGATACCAGAAGGGGAGCAGGGACGCCATAACAGGATCGGGGCCTTGGCTGGAACAGGGACGGAAGAGGACCACGATGAAGAACACCACAGACTGGACGACGAGGACTAGGAACAACGACACCAGATCAGGGACTCACAAACAGGTAAATTGATCTTCTTTCTTGATGGTATTCTGCAGACACTGGGTGGCCTCTGGGACAGACAGCACGCTTCGTAGGGCGTGCTGGGCTTTTATGCTCTCCTGTTACTAGGCAGGCTATTCCCAAGTCACATGACACAATTTTCCCGCTCTTACTGAAAAAGGGCAGCAACTGGTGAACACGAAGGGGGTCAAACCCAGAGGGCAAACAACCACTTATATAAAACCAAATGGCAAATGCCAAAAACAAGCCTTACAACAACAGCAGTGCCTGCGCTTCATTCAGACCCCGGAGGCTTAAAACACACAGGGTCCAGCTGTTGGATCCCCTCAAACAGTCTGATGAGTGGCCAAGAGGGGGGTATTTGACTGGAGCTGTGACACCCACACAGGAAGATGGTCACTAATTTCAGCTGAGGTGTATTAATTCTGCAATCTCTCTTTTGTACGAATAGCTGCTTGGTTCTACTCCAGTTAGAAAAATGGGGAGGGATAGCTCAGTGGTTTGAGCATTGGCCTGCTAAACCCAGGGTTGTGAGTTCAATCTTTGAGGGGGCCATTTAGGGATCTGGGACAAAAATCTGTCTGGGGATTGGTCCTGCTCTGAGCAGGGGGTTGGACTAGATGACCTCCTGAGGTCCCTTCCAACCCTGATATTCTATATTCCGACCCAGCCTATTTGGATAGTGAAGTTTAGTGCTCGTTGGGCCCAATTCAAAACCCAGGAATAGTAATTGGATTATTTGCATTTACTTCAACAGGCTTCGAATCAGGTCCCAAGTGAACATTATCTACAGTGAGGAATATTAATAATTAGTGGGTAGTGAAAAAGGAAGTGCTGTGCTGGGTAGATTAATCCGATTCCATTCAGAATTACTCTTGTTCTGCATTCCTGGCAAAACAAGCCTAATGGTAGAATAGATGTGATTTAGAAAGGAGTGACCCATTTAGAAAAGTCAGACTTAGAATACTTTAAAGTGCTTTAACACTGAGAAGTGCATCCGATGATAGTGATTTTTGATCTCCCATGCTATTTACCAACACTTTTCTCTTCCCTCCCTGTCAATGTTAAAGTGATTCTGCAGGCTAGGAAGGTACTAGCTAATGCCTCCCAAGTGTAAATAAGAAACGGAAGATTCCTATTGCAGAAAATCAGATAAGCCCAACAACTGAAAAGGTAAAACTCTTTAAGTGCTGAACAATTTCATCTTGCCTGTGCTAATTCGTTTTAAATTGTACTAACTCCTAGGGTTACATTTTGAAAAGAATCCATGTTTTAAGTTGCCATCTCATTTTTCTTTCCACTTATGTAAACCAGGTAAATCTTCAACCACCTCTCGCATCCAGCAGTCAACTCCAGGATGGCTGACCAGTAGGGGCCAGCTTTGAAACAGCCTCCAATTTTGCCCATGCAAATTCTGAGCCACGACTGAAATCGATGGGACCTTTGCCAATGTCCACAGTGGGGTCAAGATCAGGTCCTTTTTACCAAAACAAGAATTGGGTCATTTAAATCGGGCAGTGATTTATACTTGCAAATGTCCATGTGCGTGGGCCAATGCTGATTTTGTGCATGCGAATGAATATATGCAAGATTAGAATAAGAAGCTACTTCTGAAAATTGGCCTTTATATGTTGCAATATCTGCGCTAGTGTATTTATGTTCCACTGCCGTCTACTAAGCAGAATCAGATCTGCTTACCTGGGATTGTTGATTTCTACTGGACAACCTAGGACAGGTAAGACAGATTTTCACCATTGGCCTCCATTTCTCTCTGCATATTCATGAACAGTTTTCCTCTGATATTCATGATATGTGTAAAAAGCAACAGAGGGTCCTGTGGCACCTTTAAGACTAACAGAAGTATTGCAGCATAAGCTTTCATGGGTGAATGCCCACTTCATCAGACGCAAGATACATATTAGTAGATAAATGTATAAGAATCTGTTTATATCAGCAGGTCAGGTATAACTGCTAATATTTGCATCTGCAGCGAAAGTTGCAGACAAAAGTGCAGACACAAGCATTTGCAGGTGCAAAGCTGCATGCATAAAAGAGGAGATTAGACTGAGCCCTACCCGAAAGTCGGGCTCTAAAATGGATTAGCTTTAGTGTGAACAGAGAATCAGGGAGGATCTTGAGCTAAATTCTGCCTTCAAATACATTGACACAATTCCCACTGAGTCAATGGGAACTAGGGTGACCAGACGTCCCGATAAAATCGGGACTGTCCCGATTTTGAGCTGTTTGTCCTGATCTCTGGTCGGGATGCAATTTGTCCCGATTATCTTTTGCTCGGCCGGACGGCAGCACTCGGCTCCCCCCTCTGTGTCCCGATATTTTCTTCATCTCATCTGGTCACCCTAATGGGAACTAAGGCCTGGTGTACACTAGAAGATCAGGTCGGTTTAACTACATTGATCAGGGGTGTGAAAAATCCACATCCCCTGAGAAGCGAAGTTAAGCCGATCATTTCCCTGTGTAGACAGCGCTAGGTTGATGGAAGAATTCTGGCCGTCGACATAACTACTGCCTCTCAGGCAGGTGGGTTACCTACATTGAAAGCAGAATCCCTCCCATTGACATAGGCAGAGTGTATACTGAAGCGCTACAGCAGTGGCGCAGTGCCGCTGTAGCATTTTAAGTGCGTATACCTGAGAGTGAAAATTGTTCCCCTCCCTTTACATCATCCCCTCTGTATTTGCCCCAGCTGGGTTCTTCCCTTACTCCCCCATTCCAAGCAGTATTTTCCTGCAACACTGCTTAGATCAGGAAAGCCCAGATCCTCAAATGCATTTAGATGTCCAGCTCCCAGGGGGGTCTTTGAGGGTCTAGGCTGAAGAGATTGGAGTTTTCACGGTCCTTTTCATTTTCAACCTCTGCATGACATTTTATTAAATTACAGACTCCTCTTAATTTCCCTACTGCAGACCCAGACATTCTGCACAGTGATGCCATAGCTAACAAGTCCAAATTGCTCGTGGTAGAACTATCAAAGCGGGAGGTAACCATATTTTTATGTATTTGATGGCAGTGAAAACTGGATACTCTGAGACAGTAGGAAATGAATTGTGATGTCCGTTTTTCCATGAAAGGAATAGCAGAGCTCATTTTTTTTAACATAGACTTCTTAGATTTCTACAAGATATTCATCAAGTGTACTTGTATGCTTCTTAGGTGGAAAGTTGTGTGCTTTCTGTAGAGAGTTTTCAGTCTTTTAAAAAGTGCTAAATTGATACACTTTTGGTCCTGCTAGTGAAGGCAGGGGGCTGGACTTGATGACCTTTCGGGGTCCCTTCCAGTTCTATGAGATAGGTATATCTCCATATATTTATTTATATTTATACAGACTCCTTCATGCATTACATGCGATCCCAGAGTAGCATTACTGTGGTTCAACTATTTATTAAGAAAGAAGGAATTCCTGAATATGGTGTGTCAAAAATGGCCACAAGAAGGAACACTGGGAACCTGTCCACACAACAGTCAAGCTACTTGTTTGAAAAATAAATTGTGTATCTTGTCTGAAAATGCTGAACAACAGTGTGTTGCAATGAGAAACTGGAAGTCATCTTTACCATCTCCTAACCCTCCACTCACTGAATCCGGCCCCCGACCCTGAATTTAAGTAAGAGTACATGTATAGTAGCAGTGAAATATATCCATAATATAAAACCTAGCTCTTATCAGCAAATCTCAAAGCACTTTACAAAGGAAGCCAGTATCATTATCCTCATTTTACATATGGGGAAAGTGAGGCACAGAGCAATGAAGTGACCTACCAAGGCCACCCAGCAGGCCAGCGGCAGAGCTAGGAATAGAGCCCAGGTGTTCTGAGTCCCAGTGCTAGCCCCTAGGCAATACTGCCTACCCAGGGAGCAACCCAGATAAATTAATTTCTACCAGCAGTGGGCCAAACTCAGTCAAATCTCTTTCCTTATTTAAATGGACATTCTTTTGAAGGCGTTACCATTTTCTTTGTTGATTATTTGTAGGATTAGTTCAGTCAGCAATGATTAACTGCATAGTGATATGTTGTGTTCACGTTTGTTTCCTTGTTGTAAGTAACCAGCCTTAAATGAATAACCAGGAAGGGTCAGATTCTGCTATTCTTACCTTCACTGAGTAACAGCTTACACTACCAGTTGTCCCACTGTATTCAATGGGACTCCTTGAGGAGTAAGGTGCTACTCAATGTGAGTAATGCTGGCATAATCTGGCACAATGAACCTCATATTTCACTCCTTTATATCAATTCCACACCAGTGAAACTCCACTGATTTCAGCACATTGTATGGCATAAAACTGGAGTGACGACATGGAAAAAGCAAGCACATCATCTGTAACTTCTCTGTACGTATTTACAAAGGTTTTCTCTTGGGAGAGAGTCCTATACAATTTAACGAGAATGAAGCCAATACAAAAACGGAGAATATGCTCTTACGTTTCTTTGGGAGCAAATGCTAAACCTTTGTGTGCAGGTTTTTGGGACAGATCCTGGAGGATTCTATTACAGGGACAGAGTTCTCTCTCAAATTCTAAAGGATAGTTAAAAATATATATATAGAAAGGCTCTTGCTTTCTATTTAATTCTATGAGCCAGATTGAGGTTTTAAGACCAGCCCTGAGCAAGGTGTGGTGCATAAGATGCACTATCTCAGGAGTAGTTCCTGGAAGCTGTCTGGCTCAGATCCCTCCCCGAGTCTTAGTATCTCCCTGGAGTTACAGGATAAAATTCTCAAGAAGTCCTTAAGTCCCATTCTCAAAAGTGACTTAGGCAGGTAGGCTCTTAAATCTCACCAACTTCCAATGAAATCTAGGTGTATAAGTGTCCAAGTCACTTCTGAAAGTGGGACAGGCTCCCAAGTCACTTTTGAAATTTTACCCATAGTAATTTACTACGGATTCACCTACTGTGGCACCAAGGGGTGAGGTGCTGAGTGAAAGTTCTTCCCATTGCAAAATCCTACCCACCATGACCCACTGCCCAGCCGCTCCAGGAGTGGGAATAAGCAGGCCTATTTCCCTGCTTACTACTATGCTCCCAAGATGCAAGTCTGTGTAGCCAAGTAAGGGCATAGGGGGAGGCTTTCTAACTACCGTGTGGGAGCGTGTAGCAATCCAAATCACTGCCTCACCTCTCGGATTTGGGGTGTTAAATGCTGCTTTTTCTAAGTTTCTCTCATCTTTGTGTTTATTTTTATGAAAGATCAAACATAGATTTTGCATTTTAAAAAATCTTTCCACAATAAAACCAGAGAGACAGCTGTGGGTGGGCTCCTACTGAAGTAACGGGCAAAATTCCAATTCACTCCAAGGGGAGCAAATGGGGCCCTATCCTGATCATTAATTGAGGCTAATGTGGCCATTTGGATTTATGTCTGAGGTCAGGGGATGATAGATCTCGTTTTTCATAAAGCAGTCGAGAGAAAGCTACTGCGTTTTCTGCTAAATTGTAGCCAGCTTGGTCTTGAAATGTTTAACACTGAAGCCTTGGAGGTGTAATCTTATTTCCTATCTTTATGTGTAACTGAATTCTCCCCAGGGCGCAGAAATAAGCCGACTGTCAAAGGACAGCAGCTGCGAAATCCAGACAGTACATTTTGTCATTTTCAGTTTTATTTCCCTTGTTTCTAAAATGAGAAAACGTGGCGAATGGTTTAGCAGGTGATCTGATTGGGGTCCCATTTGACTTCCTTTACTTTTATTGGGATCCTCATCTATCTCCTACGTCTGCAGAAAGGTGTGAGGGTGACAAGTTCCTACACAAGATAATACACTTCTACCCCGATATAACGCGACCCGATATAACACAAATTCGGGTATAACGCGGTAAAGCAGCACTCCGGGGAGAGGGGGGGGGCTGCACGCTCTGGCAGATCAAAGCAAGTTCGATATAACGCGGTTTCACCTATAACGCGGTAAGATTTTTTGGCTCCCGAGGACAGCGTTATATCGGGGTAGAGGTGTAGTAGGAACATTAAGAATCATTGGTTTGGAGCAACCCATTGAGAGTCCAATAATAACGTCAGAGGTAGATGCTTAAAGAGCATCACCAGATTATTAACAGGCTTCTTTTCATGCTTTCTTTTAAGTTCAATGTCAATAAGATTTTGATATCTTTCACTCACACCACAACTTTCCCCTACACTGCTTCCCACCCTGTTCTTTTATTCGGCATTCCTTGCTGTGAAGTCTACAGCTTCCCTCAGAACTACGGGTCTTAGAAAGCTTTGGTTCTGGGCCAAATAGGGCAGTGCTGGGCCTGTAGTTTCCATTCAAAGGCCAATGTCCCCCATTAGAATCACCTTTTTTTTTTTAAACCTCACACAGCTTCTCTTCCCTGCACTGTTGCCCAAGGCCCACCAAAGTGAAATTTAAGTCCAACAAGGTGAGTGAAATACAAAGGATAAGCAAAGGGCATAAATGGTGACAAAAGCATTTAGATTTTAAATTTCTTTCTGCATTTAATCCTCTAAGATCAGAATTTGCAACATGCTGGCGGTGAGGTTTTTTGTGCTGCACCTCTAGGGTTTTAAGCCACCTTTGTGCCCTCCTAGTTCTGCAGACTGGAGAGACCCTTGGCATAAGGTGCACAGTTTTATAGGCTAAGTACCACCTAGAATCTCTGCAGTGCTGCAATCATAGAATATCAGGGCTGGAAGGGACCTCAGGAGGTCATCTAGTCCAACCCCGCACTCAAAGCAGGTCCAATCCCCAGACAGATTTTTGCCCCAGATCCCTAAATGGCCCCCTCAAGGGTTGAACTCACAATCCTGGGTTTAGCAAGCCAATACTCAAACCACTGAGCTATCCCTCCCCCATTAATGCTGCCCAACTGTACACTCCACATCATGACTTTCATCAGGGGTCTCAGAGAACAGCCTTATGGCTGTCTACCTCCATATGTGCCCTAAGGCAAACCCTCCCTGGCCAAATACTGAGCTTTTATGGGCCCTTTATGCCATTCCAGCCCTTTTACCCAGTATTAAGGGGCCAGAGCAGAAGGGGAGGCTCTCTCCCTGTGTCTGTGCACTCAAGCAGGTGACCACACACCCTCCTAGCAGATGTGATTTTTCAAAGGGGATTTTAGGCTGGCATCTTTTTCTGAAAACATGATCAGATAATTGTGCTTCAATAGCCTGATTCTCCCCTGCTCTGCACCTGGTCCAGTTAATCACACTTGTGCAAAGCGGGTATAAAATGCTGCCATTCTCATTTGGAAGCATTTATTCCCACTTCACACTGGTGTGAATGACTGCCGAAGTGCCAGGCACTGGAGAACTAGATTGATTGAGAGTTGTGCAGGCCAAGGCTAAGTGGGAGATGGAAACTCCAAAAGACTCGTCTATCTATTCTTTAAGACGCTTTATGCATCCATTTGTCTCTTGTTCTGTGCTAAGGGAATGTAGAGCCAGTAACCTTATCCATGTCTACCCTGCAAAGAATGGAATCAGTTAGAGTGCACCTGAAATATTGCAAACAACAAGGTGCTAGCCGATAATTTGATCAGAGTGGACTCCAAACTGATTGAAAAATATGCTGGACAACTAAAGGGAAGGTAAAACAAAAATGTAACACATTTTAAACTTTCCTCCAGTCATTGGCACATTTCTGAACATGGGGCTTTGGAAAGAGGATTTATGATGGAGGAAAGAAGCTAGTAAGTGACTGAGGTACAGCTATATTTCAGGTGAATTCTAAGGGTACATCTATACTGAAGCCACAGGCAAGGGTGCTGGAACAGTTTTTATAGTGGGGGTGCTGAGAGCCATGGAACCAAACTGTAAGTCCTGTATATAATGGAAACTACTTCAAGCCAGGGGTTGTAGCAGCCCCCCCAGCACCAACACCTATGGCCACAGGTGTGATTTGCAGCTTGTGTAGACATAGCTATGCTAGCTGCACTCTAGTGATCTCACTAAAAATAGAAGCGAGGATGCTTTGGTGTGAGCTTCAGCGCCAGCTGCCCTAGTGAATATGTACCCCAGGAGCGGGTGGGGTGTGCATGTCAGGCAGGCTTGTGCAGTCCCTGCTGAAGCCCACACCAAAGCGTCTACACTTCTATTTTCAGGGAGCTAGCTAGAATACAACTTGTGCGGATATGTCTTCATGAGCAGCAAATCACACCTGTGGCTGCAGTGAAGACATGCCAAAGGACCTGGCTGCCCTCTGCTTTTCAGGCTTTTTACTCCCTAACCAGGTGGGGAACATTTGGGACTGGATCTATGTTGAGACGACATCAAGGGGAAGTGGGAGTACACCACACTTGATAAGAGGGCCCATCATTCCAGTTCTGCTGTCAAAAGCCAACCTGCCTACACATCCATACTTTATAAGCAGTGTTTTTGTTGCCATGTTGGACCCAGGCAGGGCCGTCCCTAGTGGGGTTCAGGGCCCGGGACCCCCCCCCCCCCACTCCGGCCCAGGCCCCGCCCCAACTCCACCCCTCCCCCAAGTCCCCTCCCCGCCCCGCTTCTTCCCAGCTCTGCTCCGCCCCCTCCCCATCTCTTCCCACCCCTGCTCCGCCCCCATTCCACCCCTCCCCCCAAGCCCTGCCCCGCCTCTTTCCGGCTTCCGCCCCCTTCCCTGAGCAACGCCAGGAGCCGGTGGAGCAGGCTGGGGCTGGATCGTTCACTGCTGCCAGCTCCAGGCTCCCTGCTAACCCCCCAGGCCACCCTGGACCCTGCGTCCTGAAGCGCGGGGCCCTGGCTGGTTGCCCCGGTCTGTCCTATGGATGGGACAGCTCTGGACCCAGGACATTACATAGACAAGGGTTTGTTGTCTCTCTTACCAACAGAAGTTCATCCAATAAGCGATATTACCTCACCCACCTTGTCTCTCCAAGGTCCGTATGTGTCCTGTCTGCACCACACACAAATCCACATTGCAAGCGGAGGAAGTTCAGTGAAGATGAATATAGCCCTGTCATGGGGTCCACTCACGCTTGAGGGGCCTCTCCCTGCTCACTCAGGGCATTAACGCTTCCAGATATTGCACCCTCCTCTGGCGGTGTCTCTCCCATCGTCCTCTTGCCCTGCAGATCCCTCTCGTTCCAGTATCCACAGACTCCTCCTCGTGACTCGGCCCTCCGGCCAGGTCACTCCGTGGCTCCCCCTTCTGGGGGGATAACAAAGTCTTTCCAGAACAAATCATCCCAGGCAGTCCACTGCCCTCTGCCTGGTCTATGCCACAACCTCAGTGGCTGACAAGGGCACCTAGGCCCACCCTACAGGTTCCAGCTCCGGGGCCCTCAAGTGAGCAGCCAAGGCCTGCACTGCCCTCCCTTGCTGCTCCCCCCCGAGCCTTTTCCTACCTCCCACCCCATTCTGGGTTTGCCAGCCTCCCAACGCCCTCCTCCCAGGGAATGACTGTAGGCTACTCCCCGCCACCCTCTTCTGCTGTCAGATACCTGGCTTTATACAGGCCCTTCTTGTTCTTGTCTAGCTGAGCCTCACATCTGACTAATCAATCCCTGCTCCCTGGCTCCTCCTCCAGCTGCTGCCTATAAGTTAATTGGGCCTAATTTACCCTCTCAGGGCCAGTGTGGGGAGTACAACCCATCACAAGCCCCCTTTGCCTTTTGTGAAACAGTCGTTTTCTGCCCTATCTTATGGTGAGTCAAGGCTTGACTGATTGCTAAGACTCCTCAGGGTAGTGCCAACTACCTGTCGTCGGTCAAGCTGAAATATCACAGAGAAACGCTTCAGAGCCTCAGCGTGCGGAGCAAAGCTGCTTTTCACACTGCGTGATGCTAGAAAGAGGCTTGGCCTCAGAATGGCACAGCAAGAGAGGATGGCAGTGCCTACAGGGGCAGCATGCTCAGCCTGGTGACAATGTCCACAGTCCAAATCCACTTACGGGAATGTTCTCCCTTGGTTTGCTATGCTGCAACCAGCTGCTGACACCCAGTAAATTGGCTGGGGATGGCATCCACCAATGCAAGCGGATGCTGAGTGATGGTTCCCGCAGCGGGGCTGGCAGAGTCAAACTCCACCATAAGTACCCAATCAGCTGCGGCATTTTCAAAAGACAAGCACATGACTGACTCCATGCACCGCCTCTGGACACCACATCTTCCCCAAACTGTCTTTAGCGTAGGATAGCCCCAATTAGCTGTTCTACTATACAGGAAAGAAGTCAATGGAGCTACGCCAATGTGACTCTGGCCCGTGGGGTTAGTGGAGTAGAACATGGGGGGCCTCTGCTTAGGTTTGCAGAAATGAGTGAGGCTCCTAAATCCATAAAGTTAAATACGGGCTTAGGGCCAGATCCTCAAAGATAGTTAGATGCCTAACTCCCATTGGAGCGGCCCTGGATTTTACCCTCAGCTCATTGGACTCATGGGATGACTTATGTCACTTAAGATAGCTGTCTCAATTTTCTATTTGCAGAATGGATATAATAATGCTAAACTCCTTCTGTCCTCCCCCCGCTTTCCCTCCCCATTAGTGAATGTAACAAAACCCTATTCAAATGTTGCTGTCTCCTCCATGCTGAAAGTAACATTTAAAAACCTGGCTGTTGAATGAAAACTTAATAGGATGCAAACAATTTGGTGGTGTAATGTGCTGCAAAGCAAAAAAACGGTATTTGCAACACTCAAAAAGGAAGAACCCCCAATCTGATAGACATTTTAACTCTGGTGGCTGTCCTCCTGTTGTGGGAATGAAGGACTGTATGTTCCATCCTTTTCTAAACCCTCATGAAAGAGCCCAAACAATCCCCCTCTAATCTTCTTTTCTGCTCCCAGCTTCTATTTTAACAAACTCTCTTCTCCTTTCTTCACCACAAAGTAGGTTGACACTTCTAGTTGTGAAAGCAGCAAGCCAGCGTTATTAAGTACAGGAAGTTTGCCATACTAGAGAAAGAGAACACACATCAACCTTTGGAAGGAAGAGAGCAGCACTGCAAAGTGAAGGCTTTCCTGAAAAAGATAAGTGAGAATGTTGCTGTGAATTTAAGAGATAAGTGAATAAACTCAGGACTTTCGAAACGAAGCAGGCCAAAATACCGACCAATGTAAACAGGAAAGTTTTCGTTTTCTTGACTTTGAATTAGTCCTAGTCTCCTCTTTCCCCCTCTTGACATTTATTTTCAGTTCATGACTGTAAAAAATAATCTTAGTGGGCATTTTTCATAGCACAGCCCCATGGACATCAATGGGATTGCACTGGTATAGGTGGCAGGAGAATTTGATGCACAAAATATACCCTGGTTTTATAGTGGTGGTTAAAGACATTCTGAAAAAGTTGCTGATTAACATTGACTCCTTGCTACTGAATCTGCAAAGTACTTGTTATTTCTCAGTTGTATTATGGTAGGTCCTGGAGGGCTCAGCTGAGATCAGGGTTCTGTTGTGTGGGTTTATAAAAATAGTAGGAGACAGTCTTTGCCCCAACGAGCTTACAGTGGACATGGATAGGACAGACAAAAGGTGGGGGAAAGGTGTATTATTATCCCTGTTTTACAGGTTGGGGAATGAGGCATGGAAATATAGGGTGGGATTTTCAAAAGCACGAAGTTTTGACCTAATTCTGCTCCTACCGAAGTCAATGATAAAACTCCCAATGGGAGCAGAGTTAGGCCAATGCTGAGAGCACATTTGAAAAATCCCACCCTAAGTGATTTGCCCAAGGTCACACAGTAAATCTGTGGCTGGTGGGGGAAGGAACCCAGGTCTGCTGATGACCAGTTCTGCATCTTAACCCTAAGCCACCCTTCCTCAGTTACACAGGGATAATTACCTCCTCAGAGCAATAGGTTGTCAATCACTTTTTTGTAATGTGTCTGAGTTGTACAGAAATGACTGGCCATGCCAGCTATCATTAATAAAATCATACTTGGGGTAGGACTGCCAAGAAAAGTAACTGGAAGTACTCTCTAGGCAGTAACCAGGTGTCTTCAGAAGATTATTTATTTGTTACTCCGGTCAGCCCGTTTTAACAAAACTATGAACAAATGCCGCTCTCCATAATCACATTAATTCCTGTGATTTAAGGAAGTGACAAGCATGCCTTTTATCATACATACTGTGCAACATCTTCCAGTTAAGGAATTTTACTCCCTCCAACCCCACGGGTGATTGGAACAATCGACTCTGGGAAGTGGTGGTTTTTCCATCTCTTGAAATCTCCAAATCAAGCCTGGGTGCCTTTCTGGAAGAGATGCAAGTTATGGGGCTCAATTCAGGAGTAACTGGATGGAATTCTATGGTCTGTGTGGCACAGGAAGTCAGACTAGTTGATCGAATAGTCCCTTCTGGGTTTATACTCTATGAATATCGTGGACTTTATCTGCTTATTGAAGTGTTTTCCATCAACCATGTTCCCATTTCCTTCTTGCTCCGTTTGTTGTTTCCCATTTTTTAAAAAGAAACGCATTCGTTTTTCTAGCCTTGGGGGTTATGCTGATGCCAAGGATCTGCAGCAGCTTTTCTCCTGCACATGCATGGACGGAAGCACTCAAAGCCTAATAAAATGGCACAGATCTTTCCTGAGCCGTGCAGTTTCTGTGGACGGGAGAGGCTTGGACACATGAACCAGTGTCTTCCCTTCTTGCAGTAACACTGATCTTTATTTAGATTTATCTGCTAGCATCCAGACTTGTACAAAAAGAAACCAAAACCAAAAAACCCCTAACAACCCAGCCATCAGCTAGTTCACTCACTACATCATCAGATAGGTGCATCTGGTAATGTTTTCACCTGATTTCCTTGTTCAGCTCTCATGAGCCTAGGTATCACTGCATAGGTGCTAGAATTAGGGGTTCTGGGGGTGCTGCCTGGCTTGAAGTTGTTTCCATCATATACAGGGTTTACAGTTTGGTTCAATAGCTCTCAGCACCCCCACTACACAAATTGTTCCAGCACCCCTGTATCACTGCCACTGTCCTCTGCAAGCATTTTCCAATCTCAAAATCTCTTCAGTCAACCAGTCTCCCAGTGCAGCTGAGAATTTTTGAGGGCTATTTACGAGTATCTCTACTGGTGTTCATATTTTATATTGTGTTCCCAACACCCAATCAATGACGGGCATCTGGATATTTCTCTTACTAGGTCATCTGTCATAGCTTGGCACTGTACCTGAGATGTTTACTGCCGTTGATACCAATTTAAGATCCAGGCATGCTCTGAGACCATGTATTTATGATGTAAAATTATAGACATTGTGCATCATTATTACATTTATATGTTGCAGTACCTGTGTGTCCATGGTGCACCTCCATAACCAGTCAACTTCTGGGTGAAGGAAGCGAGGGATTTAATAGCGATAGCAGTTTGTATACTTCAGTGGATATTACACTAACTTGTACACCACTGTCCAATTTAAATTTAACCTGGCAGTCTCCCCTGACCCCCAATGTTAACTCAGCAGTGTTGCTCACTCTTATGATTGTATTGTGAGCCTCATTATATATGGTGTGTTTCTTAAAGCCCTAGCTGCTGGAGTCAAGTGAAAATGTGAGTCTCTGCTTTCATTTTTAAAAAGTTAAGTTTCTACTCTTCATAGCTGCCTAGGAAAGCTTAGAGACTGTGACCCAAGTGCATACTAAATCTGAAACAATTCATCTATGTCAGTTAATGCACAGTTCTTGAGCAGCAATTCTTCTACTTTTCCATGGGTTCACTTGGATCTTGTACTCTGCGATAAAATGTATTACGTGCAAATGATGGGGTTACCCATTGAAATTACACAGTTCATCAAAACTACTCTAATATGCCCTCAGTCCTTTTTTCTCTTTGCTGACATATTTATCCAGGTATTAGAAAGCTCCCTACCTTTCTCTATAACTCAGAGTAGCAGATGATATTTCTCTCATTTTTAGGTTTCATAGGGTCATTGAAAATGAGTTCTACATGCTACTGGAGTTCTTTATACTTCTCAGAAGCATTCCCTCCCTGTTCATCCTGGGCATCTGGACTTCAGAACACTAAAATACTGGCCAGAGTTGTTTTTTGTTAGGCCATTTTTTTACAAATACAGTGCTTTGAAAACCACAAAATGTTCTAGGATTTTTCCCCTCTCCTGCAGATCTAATCTGTAAGCAGCTACTCTGCACCCAAGGTATTATTTTAGTTGAAAAGTGGCTCAGGCAGAGAGATCACACAGTACTGGTGATGCGTTCACCTTCTAAAAAGAATTGCACCACAGCTGTCTATAAGCATTACTGGAGGATCTAACAGCCTATACAGTGCGTTAAACAGTAATAGTACTATCTACTGACTCTCAATAATATTAGAAGATTTACGGCAGAGCACAGTTCCAGGGTGTGGTGGTAGGACTATGAAATCTCTACATAAACATTCTGCTTCTTTGCTGCCTTATGACCAGTACCTTGGTAGTTCCATTTAATTCTATGCTTTCCATGATTGAGAGGCTGCTCGAAAGATTTGAGCATTGGATTGAACTTTATTCTTTTCTAAACTCTACTAAACTCATTTTTTTCTTTTTTCAGCCAGAGCTGTAACTTTGTTTCTTCACTGAAGTTTGTAAAAGCACTACGAGAATAGAGTGCTACAGCTTTTTCCTCCCTCAAGCTAGAAACTGTGATTTAGATGGATATATTTGGTGCGTGTGAATCTATATTCAGGCCAAACAGAAGAGGGTAATTTATTGACATATTGTAGTTAGTTATAGGTACACAAGTGATTTTATTATTATGGTCAAGGCCCTGACAGCATTTCCGTTATAAACCATGTTTTTCAGCAGTTTATAACTTTGCTGTTTCAAATCATCTGAGACTGCAAGTGGCATACAGCTTGTCAGCCCTGTGACTTGTTCTTAAATAAGTGAAATTAGTCGATCTATCTTTGATCCAGGCAGCAGTAAATATGAGTAACAGAAGTTTCATATTAGAAATCTTCTGTTGGTGGATGAGACAAGCTTTTGAGCTACACTGAGATCTTCTTCAGGCCTGACCTGTCTAGTTCGAAAGCTTGTCTCTACCACCAACAGAAGTTAGTCCACTGAAAGATGTTCCCTCACCCACCTTGTCTCTCAGATATCCTGGGACCAACAACAACAACACTGCAAACAACAAGCAGGAAATCATCATTATATGTGCCTCATGTTTTAATTTTCTTTTCACCGTGAGCAAATGGCCTAAAATATTAGGAAAGAAGATTTGAAATATTAACACCACATGAATTATCTTGTATATTGCAGGCGTCAAGCTGATCAGGGCTCCGTTGTGCCAGGCACTGCACAGATGCATAATAAATGAACTGATTATGAACAATGGACAATTACACCCAGTTATCACTCTGAGCCAAACACTGCTCTCAGTTAGGCGATGGTAACTCTGACTTTCACACCTTCCATCTCACAATGCACATACATTTGCCTCCACACACATTCTATCATGGCAAATTCAGCCCCACTTTGCTGAGGGAGTCTCCCTGGAAGGGCAGCACACCCATGGCCACTAGATAAGAGTGCATTGAGGGAGACTATAGTTTGGCTGGATTTGAGGGAGCATTCAAACCCTGCACCAGCAAGGAAGAGGTTAAATAGCTGCTCTGGGCCCAGGCAGACCCACCCCACCACACCTGCACATGCAAAGCGTGCATGGCTTGGAGGAGAAGCTCAATAGGCGAATGAGCAGACTAGCTCAGCTGGGCAGCAGACAGTGGAGATGAGGTGACCTACATTCTGAGTTCCTGAGGCTTGATTGTGGCAATGTGGCCAAACCCTATAGGAAGGCTCTTGGGATTCTCAGAAGGTCTGAGACTTTGATTTTGATTCCACTTATTTAATATCTTTACCGAATCCCATTGGGAAAGAGGAGTCTGGTAGGAAGTGGCCCAGGAAGGCAGTGATATTGTACTTTTGTGGCTTAGGACTTTGTGGCTTACACTGGGCCCTGGAGTGGAACCCAGTGAAGAGGGTGGGCCTGGGTTTCCCTACTAGCCCCTGGAGCAGTGGTTCCCAAACCTTAACAGCCCGCGAACCCCTTTCACAAAATTGTGAAATCTCGTGAATCCCCTCCTAAAAATGAATATTTCCAGGGATTTAAGTTTAAATTTCCTCAGTGTGATGGACGCGCTTGCTTTGCTCTGCATAGCTCTTGGAAGTCCGGAACCACTGGAGAAAGATAAAGTCTCAGGTCTGGTAACACAGACTGCTAACAACTAACAAACTAGAAAATGAGAAGATTCACTCAAGTCTCACTGAAGCAAAACAGCACTCCAGAGAAAATGACAATTAGTGAGGTACCTTAACACTGCTACACTGACTACAACGTGCTTCCGGCTGGTTTTGATCACAAACAGCTTTACTTCCGCCACAAGGGTGCCCTGCGAGGGACAAATTAGCTTGGACCATCCCCCATGTACAGCATGGTCCCTGCTCACTCTGCCCTCAATGCCAACTTCCCCTGTCTGACAAGGACAGGGGTCTGAGCTGCCACCTGCGCGCCTGGGGTCTCAGCTGCCGCCCTGCCCACCACAGGGCTCAGGCTATTGGCCCCGCGCCAGGGTCTGGGCTGCCGGCTCTGCACTCCATGGGGCTCCTGCTGCTGGACCCCGTTGACCGCCCCGGTCCACTGAGCTCGGGCTGCAGGTCCCGCTGACCGCCGGGGCTTGGGCTGCTGGCCCCAACTGCCTGGCCCCGCTCTTCCTGGGGCTCGGGCTGCCAGCCCCATGCGGAGCGCTGGGGTTCGGGCTGCCGGCTCCCCTCTGACAGGGGCAGGGCTCGGGCTGCCAGCCCAAACTGCCCGGCCCCGCTCTCCCTGGGGCTCGGGCTGTCTTCCCTGCAACCGGGTCCCACCTGCTGCCTCCAATGCCCGGGGTCCTCTGGCCACCATTAGTGAAATTTTTCTGGTGAACCCCCTGTAATGTTCTGTGAACCCCCAGGGGTTCACGAACCCCAGTTTGGGAACCACTGCCCTAGAGGGTGCCAAAGGCAGAAGATGGCCCCTGATATGGGGAGTCTAAGGGAGAAGAGGGCCCTGCAGATGGAAAGTTTAAGTCCCTGAGACCTCAACCCAGAGGGAGACCCTTGCCTAACCCAGAGGGCTACCCCATTGCTGGACTCCTTATACACATACCCCAAAAAGGGGTGGACATGAAGCACGTGACCTGTCTGTAGGACTGAGGCACAGAAGGGACAGGCTATTGCTGCGTCAGAACAGCTAGCAACAGGGATGCCAGGACAGAAGAGGACCTGCCTGACCACTGGGGTGGGGCCAGTGGTGAGTGATCCTCTTCACACTGGGCCATGCTGAGGCATGTATTTGCAGCATGGACACCGCTGTAGGGGGAGGCTAGAGGGTGGTAGGGCTAGAGGATCCAGTAGGGCATGAATCTACGGTCTTCTTGCCTGCCATGGGGATGGATGGGAGCCACAGAGGACCACTTCAGCTCGCTGGCTTCTGCTTAGCTGCTCTGTAACCAGCTGGCAGTGTGGCTGAAAGCTTTCTCTTCCCCAGCCTGTGAAGATACCCAGTGCATAGCCCATTACGGGATTGTGCACTGGATCCTGGGATTTGGCCATCAGTGATTTGGGACTCACCGGATTTTCTATGCACACATAATCCTATTCAGGTTTCCCTTTAGGAGACAGGGAAGAGGCCAATGTTTCACAGAGAGAGAAAAAACAAACCACTGCCCTAATTCGCTACATTGGCAGAAAAAAAGAAAGGGAAGCTAAGCTTGAGAGCTAATAGACACAGTTGGAAGGCCATCAGCAACTAACATGAAGCTATCCACCCAGAATGTCCTTCAACTACCAGCTAGGAAATAACCACTGGGATAAATAAAACTGAGCTTTAAATACTGAGCTCTTTTAGGATGTGCCATTGAAGTTTGTGTACCTGCATCTGTTAAGGTGCTACCCAAATGGACCCTTCACCATGCATAATGCATTTATTGATTATATCTATCTGAGGTTATTGTGACCCTGGTGGACCAGGTGCCACCTCTTGCCCAGACTGTAGGCATCAGCTGAGCACTCACAAATTCATAGCTGGAAACCAGGGCAGCTCACCTGTACGTTGGTATTGTTCATGATAGGTGTTAGACATGTAAAGGTGTGTTTAGACTCTACAAATTGCTTGTAAGTTGCTGCATGCATTACATCTCGCTGTCTGGAGTTGCTCACGACCATGATTGCCTATCTCAGAGAAGACTGTCAAAAGCAGGGCAGACACTCCAAACCGGTGGTGTGTTCTACAATTAGATTTCACCAAGCCATTACCAGATGTGAATTCCTGGATCACTATAGCAGTCTTACCATGGAGTCACAGACAGTCCCCTTAGACTCTCCAGTCTATCTTGCCACTCAGACAAACCTAACTTAGTGATAGATGGTCACGTACACCAAAAATCACAAGACATTCAGGGTGCTCCCAGTGCCAAGAGACCAGTCACGTACCCCAGATCAGTTGGTAACCTAGATCTTACACTAAACGCAGCACCCATAGCAGTCCTATAATAAACTATCTAAAGGTTTATTAACTAGAAAAAAGAAATGTTATTTACAGGTTAAAGCTAGTAAACATATACACACAAATGAATTAACATCTAAATCCTAAGAGTGATGGAGCTGTAGCGATCTGTCAATTCAAAGTGTCTTTCAGGGTGGACCCAGGGGCAATCCCTGGGTATCTCTGCCTCAGTTTAGAGGCTTTGGCCCTGGCAGTGTTCCAACAGCGAAGAGCGAGATGGAAAATTTTCCTGTTCCTATTTTCTTCATTCTGCTTCCAAGTCCACAAGACGAGCTTCCTTGCATGTAGGTGTGATGTGGCCATTAACTAATCCTTTGTGTGATGATGATGATGATGTTCCTTGGTGGCCCATCTGATTTTGATAGCCCTTCTGGAGTACGGGGGAGACGATTCCCATGCCTGGGCTCACAAGCTCAGAGCATACATTTTCAAAGTTATAAAGCAAAACGTACAGATTTTCTTATCGCATGGAATACCGACATTACAAGTGAGATTAATGCATGCAGTAATTTACAAGCATCTCAAAGTCTAAACACTAAATACATTCTTATAAGACTAATACCTATTTTGAGCAAAACTAACATGCAGGCAAACTGGTCTGCTCTCCAGCTATGAGTTTGTTAGTACTTAGCTAATGCCTGCAGCCTGGGCAAGAGCTGGCACCTGGTTTGCCAGGGTCACACGTTAATCTTACTTGTAATGTCTGTATCCCATGCTATAAGGTGGGATAAAAATACTTGCTCTGGTTGTGAACTCAGGTGGAGGGTTCCCCCACCCATCAAGAAGAACTATAAAAAACTAAATGGGCCACCGTTGAAGCATCATGATACAAAGACTGAGCTAATGGCCCTCTCAGACCTGCAAAGGAGTCCCGGGCAAGGAAGCTCATCCCATCAGCTTGAATTCTAGAAGTAGAAAATAAAGATCGCTGACGTGAAAATTCTTCATCTTTTGGCTGCTTGGACTCTCATAGGGCTGGAGCTAGGAAAACAAAAGCAGAGATCCCCAGGGTCAACCTGGGAGTAACCTGAATATTTTGTGACCTTTGGAGTAAGTGACCTTTTATTACTGAGAGACAAGGTGGGGGAGGTAATACTTTTTTAGTGGACCAACTTCTGTTGGTGAAACACACAAGCTTTCGAGCCACGGAGAGCTCTTCAGGTCTCTGAAAGGTACTCTGAGAGTCACAAGGTGGAACAGATTGTTTAGCATAAGTAGTTAGCCCATATTCTAAGGGACCATGCAAGGTAGAGCTGTCTGGTAACACCTCTGCAGGCATAGAATAAAAAGAGGGGGCTAGTGGTTACAGTGCACCCCCCACCTTTTGTCCTACGCCTGTGAGAGTTGGTCCAACAAAAGACTACCTCACCCACCCTGTCTCTCTAATATCCTGAGACAACACCGTTACAGCTACAATCCATTCATTTATCACTGAGTCCAGTTGACCTGGGTGGCAAGATAGACTGGAGTGCCAAGGCGACTGCCTGTGATTCCCTGGTAAGACTGTTACTGTGTTCCAGGAGTTCACATTTGTTATTGGATTGGTGAAATACCACTAGTTTGGAGTGTCTTCCCTGCTTTTTGTTAGTCTGCCCTGAGGTTGGCACTAATGGTTTGAACCACTGCAGACAATGTGACAGTTATAACCCTCAATGGATATGTCAATACAGCATGGCCAATGCCAGATGACTCATGCTCACGGGGTTCGGGCTGCGGGGCTGTTTCGGTGCTACCTAAACTTCCAGGCTTGGGTTGAAATTTGAGCTCTGGGTCCCTCCGACCTCACAGGGTCCTAGAGCCCAAACTCCACCAATGAAACAGGCCTGCAGCCCGGGTAGGCTAGCATGGGCCAGCCTAGCATGGGCCAGCCAAGGGTTTTTCTTTGCTGTATAGACACACTGTGAATCTCATTGGGTATTTGCTTAAAGAAACACGTGGTTTCTTGCCCAGATCCGTCATGACTTAATGGGTAGGAAAAGCCTGCCAGATGAGATGCAAGGTCCAACATTCATACTCTTTTCAGAATATTATAAACTCATTCCCCATGGTGCCTGCTAACGCAGCCTTTGGCAAAAGGAGCTTCATCTCAGTGGTACCGATTGTTTTTTCTTTAAGTCCTAAGATCTGTATTTCCTCTTTGCTCTCTCTTCTTTAATTTCAGTGGGAGTTGGATTGGGCCCATGATAGGCTAACTTAATCCCTGCTGTAACTCTACTAAAGACTGCACAACTCGATTTATCACATATTTCCAAAATAGTGTGTAGTGGTTATAGTAGGTTTACTTGCAGGGTGATATTGAGTCACTAGATGTCTCTGTGCACTATAGTTCCATGCAGATTGTGGCCTCTAGCATTTTAAAAAACAAAATCAAACCCCAAACCAAGCTCTAAGCTAGATGGGAGCTTGCCTGTTTGTCTGTGTAACTGGACCAGCTGTCTCCCATGCTCCTCCTCATGGCTAAGGTCATGTGACAGGCAGCCTGCCTCAGCTTCCCCTCTCAGACTGTTCAATAAACTCAATACTTTTTGTCCCTTCCAATCCCTTCTCAGGTTCTACCTTTCATAAATTAACAAACATTCAAAATAAAGTTTTCAAGTCCCTCTAAAAGTCCACCCAAAACAAAGGTTTCTGTTCCTCCTCCCAGACCTTCCTGCCTGGGCGTCTTACTGCCAGTGGCGCTGGAACATTTTTAATAGTGGGGGTGCTGAAAGCCAGCCCCCTTTCCTCCGAACTGAGGCTGGGACCCCGAGTGCACAGGGCAGGCAGCCAGGACCCCCCCATACCTCTAGTTTCCACACCTATGCTTTCTGCTTTGGCAGGCCCTACCTGGCTGGACTCTTAGTCCTAAATCCCAGGACTGTCTGTTAGGGCTCCTGTTGCTATAGGGCAATCACAGTGATCTTTATCCCAGGTGTGGCTTATTCTGGGATCAGAGTTGACTGATGCCAGCCCATCAGGGGTGAGCGAGCCTGTTACAGGCTGGCTGTAGTTTTTGTTTTTTAAGCACCTCCTGTCTAAGAAGATCTGTGCGTCAGTATAACATTCCAGTAGGAAATGGTTTCGCAATACAACATTCTGCGATCTGATCCAGCAGTAACTATTCAGCCAAGATTCCCATTGAAGGCAAAGGAATGTTGTCTGAGTAAGGACGGCAGGATTGGGCCCTTGATCTCTGTTCTATTTACCATCTGAATGGCATTGCAAACCCGGGATGCCAAGTTGCTGAAAAGCTTCTTCCAACAGCAGCAGCCCTGTCTGGGCCCCTGGCAAACATCACAAGGAAACAGCCTGATGCTTATGCATCAGATGTGTGACCAAGCTATGAATGGGGTTATCTCGGTGGCTCATTCTCTCTGTACACCGAAGGCTTTGTGACTCTTGGTTCTGACGACTCTGAAACCTTTCTGCCCACCCTAAATATTTTCTTGCATGAAACTCTTGAAAGATTTGTGCACCCTCCCCTTTGTGGTGCAAAAAGGAACATTTCCATGGCTGCATAAATTACTATGTAACCAAAACACTCTCCTCATTCCATTTTGCATTCCTCTTGGAGAGAAAATCCAGTCTCTCGCTCAACAGCAATAAAATCCCCTTGTCTTGGCATGCTGTGCACTTCTGGGCTTTTTGTTGCTGACTAAGAATCATGCACTCATCATGCTTTACATTTCAATGTTAACTGAGCAGAGAGTGCATTTGGGGCCAAATCCTTCATTTTACTTCCACGAGTAACCCCCCTTAAAATCAATGGGGCTAACTGTGTGAGTAAGGAGAGCAGGATTTTGCCCTCTAGTATTCCCCTCCTATCTTCTTGTTCTTACACTGAAGTGAGCAGACTTGCTAAGGGAGAAGACACTTAGTAAGCAAAGCAATTATTCACTGGGAAGTGACTGTTTCATTACAACACTGTTTTTCTTCTTGGTGCTTTGGTGGAGTGGGGGTGGCAGGAAAAGCTGGTTATCACATGAAAGATAAATGGGCTGGAATCTCAATTTGCCATTGTGGTGGCGTGGGGTAAGTGGTATGATAATGAACTCTTGCTCTGGGTAACCAGGAGCATACTTCTGAAAGAGGAATTGGATTCGATCAGAGCGTATTGCTGCTGCCAGCGCTGATCTAAAAGCACTGAAACATTTCAGTACTTTGTGGACACATCGCCAATAGACTTCACATTGGACAAGGCAATTCGCCTACTGCAAAGCAAAACAGGTCTTTCATTTGAAAGAAATGACTGGAAAGGTTCTAAGGATAAGAAGCAATTGTTATATCAAATCTCAGGACTTGACTACAGGGGGAAATTGACCAGCAGAACTATAGCAGTATCATTATGCTACTATTGCTATTCCAGTATAACACCCCACTGTGGGTACTCTATTCTGGAATAAAAGGGACTTTATTCCAGTATAGGGTGATACATATGGGGAGTTATGCCAGCATAGCTTATTTATACAACTCTCATTCTGCCAGTCAATTTCTCCACGTGAAAAAGCCCTTGGGTCTGATTCTCCACTGCCTTGCACATCGTGCAGTTGTTACCCCATTCTTAAGTGGACATAAAAGGCAAACAGATCAGAATGATGGTGTTACATTCACTTTGGCTTGATGTAAAAGCCTACACAAAGCGCAGAGTAATGGAAAATCAGACTCACACTCTTTTAATTAACCACCAGTTGACTAATTACTCCAGAACAAGGATTGCACGTTTGTTGACAGTAGTGATGATGAGGATGAGCAAATATTACTTTATTCCAGGTTGGGAAGGATGAAAGTGGACTTCTCAAACAGCCATCAACAGCTTGGTAATACTGGCAGGACATCAATTGCACAGGTGTGGGTTCGAGGTGCATTAGCTCTCACTGCATGTGGATGAAGGCATACTTTCTTGCTGTGATGGTGACAGACTGACAGCCATCAGGAATTTGCATACGCACAGTGGTGGGGTAGGAACTGGTTTCTTTTTATCTGTTTATCTTGTTCCTTTCTTTCTTCAGCAGTATCTGGATTTGGGGATTTAATTTGGCCTGTAATACAGACAGGGGCCAACTGCAAAATTTGTGGAAGCCTGGATTGGGATTTATTTCCAAAGTTCAAGAATGTTTGCTTCTGGGGTTTTGGTTCAGGCCCATTCTTAATACTTGTGTGTCCAGATGCAGATTGTGAGCAAGAACACGGCTTACGATGTATCAGTTTCCATTATCACAGACATGCCGTTTTTCATGTGAGCGTTTAGCTTTTCTATTAATATGAAGTCTCGAAGCATTAGGTGACCTTTTAAAAAAATCTAATTTATACAAGTACAATATGCCTGCTGTATATTGCTGAGAGCACTGCAGATATCATTCTGCTCTGCAGTGACACCCATGAAATCAGTGAATTTACTACAGATTTACACCAGTAGCATTTGGTCCAGTGTACTTTACTAATAGCCTCTTTTTATGTAAATATAAATCCCTGAGGATGTAAATGTGTATAGTGACTGTATACAAAGCTGGCTGTTGCTAGAAACAATGTGATGGGTCGGTCTCACCAGCTGAAGCAGAGGGCATAGCTGATGAACTGGCAGCATCTGATTTTGCCTTCACATACCTGATCCCTAGGCAATTACTACTAAAGTCAATGAGAGCTGTCCATGCAAATCTGGGCCCACAGCTGGTTTTGCTCACCCTAAACACAGTCTCTCCCCCGCAGATTCTCTAGCAGCAAAACGTCTCTGAAATGGCAAAGTGTTTAAGGGACTGATGCGGAAACACTCACACTATAGGAGAAGCTAGATTCAGCTTGTGTTGATACAAAGGGCCAGAATCTGGGCCTCTTTTGCACCAGTTTTACACTGGCATAACTTCATCAGCATTAATGGAATCATTCCTGACTTGACATGAGTGTGAGATCAGAAGCAATCTTGCACCTAAAGGTTTGTGTATGGAATAAAACATGCTCTCATTTACCCCTGTGCCACCACACTGATTTCAAGGAAGGCTTCTACTGTTGGGGTAAAGAGGAACAGTGTTGTCACTGGATGGGGACAGGTGTATGCGGGCAGAATTTGGTCCTACGTGTTTGCAGCAGATTTACAATTTGATAAGCACAGCCATCTGGGGCTTGCCTCATAATCTAATAAAACCATTTTATCTAGTTTACACAGCAACATATAGCAGGCTTCAGAGGTGTCAGGTCCACAAAGAGAGAATGGTATCTCTGCCTTAGAGAGGGTTTTTTTTTTTTTTTTTTACTGCAGAAAAGAAATAGATTGCTAGGAACACTTCCTCCCGTGGAAGGAGAACGCCTCCTTCTTGAAAAACTGAAGCAATAAAAATTCACACTTCTTGTCAGTGCTGTTCTGATCGGATGCACTCAAGGTGGAACGCTTGCTCTTCTATCTCCTGCGCAACGTCATCCTTCATTTCATGCTGTTGTAGAGAGGCTAGACAGGCATGCGGAGCAGACTGTGAAAGTGAACAGCAGCAGTTGGAGGGGTGGGGCCTGAATCCTGCAAAGAGACAGCTGCAGGGGTCTGTCTGCATACAGACTTCACTCAGCACAGGAATTCCCCTGGATGGCACTGGTCTCAGGACTGGATCCTCAGTAAGGTGCACGGAGCTATGATTCTATTTTCTGGGCCATGCACTTTTATATCCCGTGAGGTCAATTGGCCTAGCTCCAGTGACTCCAGTGAAGATATGCTGAATGCTGCCAGTTGAGGACCTGTCCCAGCATGTGTGCCTGCCTGTCTGCTAGGGGCGGGTGGTGAGGCAATTCTAAATGGAGGATCTGGCAACATGAGAGACGCTGCTTTCGCTCCTGTGAGCATTTTATGTTGCTGGTTTCCCTTAAATATGAAGTAAGTCACCTAGACCTAAATTCTAGTCAACTGTCTCCAAGCCCACATGAGCGAGTGGCTGGGAGCGCTGTGGTCCTTACACAGTTGGTAGTGCGCTGGGTGTATAATGCAATTGGAGGTAAGTGTTGTAGGCTCTCTAAACACTAGGCCTTTTAGGCTCCGGCCATGGTGAGTTCCCATAAACACCCAGAGGCTGATGAATAACCAAGGACTGCCAGGTACAATCAGTGCCATTACCCTATGCACGATGGCTTTAAGTCACAGACAATGAACCTGCAGTTCCTGCCCCAGGCTTCAGGGATGGCCCGATTAAAGAGTATGAAAGTGGGTCTCTTCAGGCCTAGTGACAGGATATGCACTCCAGACCACCACTTTCTTCTAGGCAATAACATGGTGCTCTGTAGATTTCCCCCAGCCAGAATTCAGTCCTTTTGTCTGCACCCATCTGCATGGCCCCCTTGTTTGCAGGCTGCTTTTCAAACATCCGCCTGCCATTGCTATCACTGCCCCCCCGCTTTTCAGCCTGGGTCTCCTCAGCCTTTCAGTCCCAGCTCCCCAACTGCCTCTGCAGTCAGCTCCCAGACACAGACTGCTCCTGTGCCCGGTCCCCTCTGTCCTCTGGTGATACTTTCCTTTCCTGGGCTTTGTAGCCTATGGAGTCCTCTACTGGCGGGATGTTGCACTGGGCGTTAACACTGTGCTCAATAATGAGCCAGCAGGTTCAGTACACTATTAGGTCTTTCTACGACACCCCTCGCCATGGAAGCCACAGGCCTTCTGTAGTTAGACATTCAAGGAAGATGAGAGGGTGCATTGTTTTATGCCTCGTCTATGAGAAAAGATAGGTGCTGTACATCCTTAGCTCCCATTTAGGTACCAAATAAGTAGTCAGATTTTCCAAAGAGCTCAGGATGCCACTTGAAAAATCTAGCCCTAATTCCTTTGTGTACATATATGCAGGATGGTGTGTACTGGAATATAAATTCTTAACACCATATTAAATTAAATGTATATTATTAATGTAGCAAGTTCCCTCTAGCCCTGTATGTATTACCAGGGCAAAATGTTACCATGCAATGTTCTCTTACCATTTTATCTCTAAACTACAGTCCATAATAATGGTTTAGCAGATGCTCTGGTGAAGATCCCTTTTAATGCATACGAACAATGAAATGCTTTCCAAGTTTACTGCTGTACAGAAGCAATGATCCCAGGAGTATGGTAGTCTGACTCATGCAGGACAGAAGCAAACGCTGTCTGTTTGTCATCTGGCGCCAAAACTGGAACTCTGCTTTTTGTGAAAAAATTTTGGTTCAGTTTAAAAAGATACCAAGATTTAGTGCAATGGCAAATTGTTAACCAAGCACCTGCTAGTATTATAGAATATGGTGATATTAATGTAACAGAAGAAAAACGTTAATGTTTAAAAACTAAACATTCTGCTTAAATATTACACGTTATGGTTTTCAAATCAGGTTTTAAACACAGCAGCTTGTATGCTGTTATGTAAGTGATATCACAAATGTTATTACTTTCTACCAAAAAGTTTGCCTCCATCACTAGGACTGGAAATGCAAATTGTAATTTGTAATTTATACAGGGTGAAATATACTTCTTACCATGTATTTCCCCATACAGTTGGGTTGATCAAACCAGGTGTAGCTTTCCTCCAGCAAACCATCAACAGTGCTGTTGTCCATGTGACAATGAGGCAACTGAGTGCAACAGTTACTTTTCTATTAACTTGAACATTAAACCATAAAAAGGGAAAAATTTTGCTCTTGTACTTTAGCTCCCAGACATGTTTTTACAATATGCTCTTGAAAGACAGCAACAACAAAACCCAAACAAACCATGAAACTTTAGAATGACAGTGCTGGAAATTCAGTATTGACCTGATAAAATTACATAGCTGATGCAATTAGGTGTATTTTAGGAAAATGAGTGTTACAATGATCTATTCTGCTCCAAGGCAATGTCATGAATCTGTCATGGCACATAGTGAAAGAAGCCACTCAGATTATACATTCCTTACCATAGGACATCCACCCAGCCTAATAATAGGACAGTGTTTAACAATGTAGAAAATAAACTTGATAGAAGGAAAGTTACAGAAGAGAGTTTCCAAACACACGCTGTACCATACACTGTTGTATCTAGAACTGTGTGTTCTGTTAGCCCTTTATTTGACAACAACCAGGCAGACAGAAGTCCAAATTCTGGTCCAATGAACAAAGCATAAGTAAAAAGCCTTTACCCGTGGGAAAGACGTGGTACTCTGTGTTAACACAGCTTTCAGTACAGTGGACCAGAGTGATCTATTACTTTAAATTGTCAGGGATTCTCCTGGTCCTGCTTGCAGCCTATGGGTCTCTGTAAATCTGTAGGCAAGTGTGTGATCTGTCTGGGGCAACAGAGTTAGTCAGCAGACAGCCTAGAATAAAACGGGGATGAATTTTGCCACTCTGTTTTAGAGAGCAGCCTGCTTTCTCTCTCTTTGGTTTTGGGTTCTTGTGTGTTATTGTTCTGAATTCTAAGAGATAAAATAGTGTTACGCTGCAGCCTCCCAGCAAGAGTATTTTGTTTGTATCTAACTTCTCCGTGTGTATGCCATGACCATAACAGGCACAGAGGGCAATCTTCCTCACAAACACCAAATGGGACCTGAGAACTCATGGAAATAGGTCATTACTACTGTGGCAGTTTATGAAAAATGGCAGGCTGTCTGCTGTTGTTCTCTTTGCCGGTTAGTGGCTATGTGGCATATGGGTACACGGGTCACGCACCCAAAAGACAAATTATCCCCTCCATTCCAGCGCAGAGAGACTCTGCGGAGCTCTGTACTGTGTGTAGAGGCTGCAGATTCTTACACTGCAGGCTCTCCAACATCCTACAGTAGAAGCAAGGAACTTCTGCTGTGCTTAGGAACTTGTGCATGCCTGTTGATAGAGATGCAGCATTTGCTCCATATTGTCCACCAACACTCAGTCTGCCCATGCATGCATGTGACTTACTATGGACCAGATCCTCAGCTGGTGTAAATTGGTGTAGCTTTGCTGAAGTCAATGGAGCTGCACCCTCTTAGAGCAGCTGAGGATCTGTCCCAGTGACTTCACATGTGGCTATAACCCACTTAATCAGATACAAGCTTATGCACAAATAAATTTGTTAGTCTCTAAGGTGCCACAAGGACTCCTTGTTGTTTTTGCTGGGAAGTCTGTCACTTTAAGTATGCCAGTATATTTAAAGCAGCAAAAATGTAAGTGTAGACAAGACTGTTAGCTTGTGTGTGACCTTTACTCACATGAACAAACTTATGCACAGGCTTAAGCGTGTGAGTTATCAGGGCCTGAGGTTTTGTCTGCATGGGAAAGTGTTTTTTTGTTTGCGGGTGGGTATTTCCTAAGATGTGAATTTAAAGCATTGTAGTTATTCCAGTATAACCTCCTTTGTGGACAGTTATTCTAGTGCAAGCCTAGCTTCCCAAGTGACATAAGCTAAAGAGAAAAAAGACATTCTTAAACCAGAACAAGAAGTCCAGAGTTTGGTGAGGGGTGGGGGCTATACCAGTATAATTATATCCACATAACTAGTAGGACTTCTGTGTAGACAAATCCCAATATTGTAACAGAAGATTCACAGCCTAGAACTTCCTGGCTGTCATAAGAACATAAGAATGGCCATACTGGGTCAGACCAAAGGTCCATCTAGCCCAGTATCCTGTCTTCTGACAGTGGCCAATGCCAGGTGCCCCAGAGGGAATGAACAGAATAGGTAATCATCAAGTGATCCATCCCCGTCACCCATTCCCAGCTTCTGGCAAACAGAGGCTAGGGACACCATCGCTGCCCATCCTGGCTAATAGCCATTGATGGACCGATCCTCCGTGAACGTATCTAGTTCTGCTCACACGACTTCACTCAGGCCTTGCCTACATTAGAAAGGTTCTGCTGATACAGCTCTATCTACAGCCCTGCAAATCTGCGGATATCTGCTTTATATCCGCGGATATCCGCGTCTGCAGACGAGTTTTGCGAATCAGATGCAGATACAAATTTTGTATCTGCACAGGGCTCTAGCTATATCAGTGCAACTATACCCACAAATCCTCCAAGTGTAGATGCAGCTTATACCAGCATTGCCAGCATGGCTTATACCAGTTCATTGAGCATAATAAGCTATCCCAGCCAAAAGACACTTTTTTTGCTGGTAGAACTGCGTTGACAGGAGGCCTTTTGCCAGCATAGCTATATCAATTAGGAGAGACAGGGGGAAATCACACCCACAGCCAACATAGCTACGTCAGCAAAATATTGAAATTTAGACCAGGCCTCAAGTACTGTGGTGATCTGAGCCATATAAGTACCTACAGAGAAATTGCAGCCACTGCTGAACTTGAATTAATATGCAAATTAGATACAATTAACTTAGGTTTGAACAGAGACTGGGAATGGTTGGGCCATTACACTAATTGAATCTATTTCCCCATGTTTAGTATCCTCACACCTTCTATGGGTCATCTCGATTATCACTTCAAAAGTTTTTTTCTCCTGCTGATGATAGCTCATCTCAATTGATTGGCCTCTTACAATTGGTATGGCTACTTCCACCTTTTCATGTTCTCTGTATGTATAAATATCTTCTTGCTGTATGTTCCAGTCTATGCATCCGATGAAGTGGGCTGTAGCCCACGAAAGCTTATGCTCAAATAAATTTGTTAGTCTCTAAGGTGCCACAAGTACTCCTGTTCTTTTTGCAGCCACTCACAACTTCATGAGGATAGCAGAGATAGAACTCTACCCTTCGTGCTCAAAACCTCAGGCCCTACTGCTTGACATAAAGGAATTATTTTGTAGGAAGGTGGTTTTCAACCTTTTTTTCATTTGCAGATCCCTAAAAAATCTCGAACGGTGGTGCTGACCCCTTTGGAAATCTTAGACGCTGTCTGCGGACCCCTGGGGCCGGGGACCACAGGTTAAAAAGCCACTGTTCTATGGTAACGACAACCTTTCTCAGGCTCCTTAGACATAGTCAGTGGAACCTCAGGGTCCACGGGGCACAGGTTAAAAAACACTGTTGTAGAAGTATAGGAATTCAGCAGTCCTCTTTCAGTGGAGGGCATTTTCACTATTCAGTGTGTTACCCTAGATAATTATAATTGACTTGAATCCACCCTGCCTGCTATTCGCTGCATCATATCCCATTTGGAAAGTGGACTCTAACATTATGGAACATTTTTTTTATGGAATGTGATAAAATTATATACCCTCTGTTACTAGATTTTACAGTCATATTTGTAGTAGCACCTATACTTGCAACTGGTATTTACTATACCGTAGGAAATGCTTTTGGGGTGTTCTTTTAGTCACAGTGTAGGGATTGCTTGGGAGTCACAGATTCAAATGCAGTCTCAGCCCACTTCTACTGGAAAGTCAGGCAGTCCATTTACAATGGAGAATGGGGACTAACAAGGCTGAAGGAACACACATATGCTAGAACACTGGTACAGAAGGGGGTGCACACACACCGGGCAACGGCTGTGGCGGCATGGGCCAGTGCACTAGCGCTAGGGTGACCAGACGTCAAATGTCAAAAATCGGAACGGGGGTCGGGGGTAATAGGAGCCTATATAAGAAAAAGACCCCAAAACCAGGATTGTCCCTATAAAATCGGGACATCTGGTCACCCTCACTAGTGCACACATGTGACCACATGCTCACAGCCCTGCCACACAGGTGCCCAGGGCACCTAAGCCCCCAGACACGTGTTCTGCAGCAGACTCACAGCAACTCCGGCCTTCCGGTTCTGCCTCGGCCACGTCCCCCATAGACCCCGCCCCCTCCATTCCCGCGGAGGGACGCCCCGCCCAGTCCTCCCAGGGCCCGCCCCCAGGCCCTGTCCCACTGTCTGAAAGCCCCGCCCCGTCTCCCCAGGCCCCGCCCCCGTGCCGTCCCGCTCAGCGAGGCCCCGCCCGTCTCTGTAGCGGCCGGGCTGGGCTGGGCCGGGGAACATGGCGGCGGGCGCGCGGCGAGCCGGGCTGGGCGCCGCGGTGACAGCGCTCCTGGCCGCCGGGCTGGTGCTAGCGCTGGGCCCCGCCGAGGTGGGCAGCCCCGGCGAGCAGCGGGGCCACGTGTGGGTCCTGAGCGCCGCCAACTGGAGCCTGGTGCTGCAGGGCCAGTGGATGGTGCAATTGTGAGTAACGGCCCCGCCGCCGGCACCTCACCCCCGGGAGGGTCCGTCCTTTATAGCGCCCCCCCCCCCCCCCCCCCCTCCCCCCCTATCCCCCCCCCCCCCCCCCCCCGGGACCGTCCGCTCCCTCCCCCTGACAGTCCGTCCTCTATAGCCCCCCCGGGACAGTCCGTTCTGTTAGCCCGACCCCCCCGGACAGTCCGTCCTCTA
>NW_020664483.1:7124869-7309130 GCF_002925995.2 Terrapene triunguis | reverse complement strand
GTGACTGCATTACTTGGGACATCATTATTTTTGTTCACGTGTGTAGTAACTAATGCCCCCCGAATACAGTGTGTTTCTTCAGATTAGATAAGCACGTTCTGAAATACGGGCCTGATCCAGCAAATCCTTTACATCGGGGGTAGTCAGTAGGCAGACCGCAGGCCAAATCTGGACTGCCAGATGCTTTTGAACAGACCTTAAAACCTTTTTATTTACTACTTGTTGTTGTTGTTTATTTTCTTTGGAGTCTGGACCTTGACTAAGAAATTTGGACCTTAACAAAAAATAAGTAACTACCCCTGCTTCACATGGACCGTCTTACCAGGCCTATACTCTTTTCTACTGCTTCCCATCAACCCTAGGTTATAAACATGAAAAAAAAATTCCTGTGACAAATATTATTTACTGTTATCTCTTTCTTCAACAGGGAGTGGGAAATGCACTAAATGTTTGCATAATCAGGGCCAAAAACACTTAAGAACATGCTTAATTTGCTGTACGTTAGTAGTCCCATGGACTTCAGTGAGACTATTTGTGTTTGAAAAGTTAAGCATGTGTCCTGCATCTTCTTTGCATTCAAAGCTTCCATTGAGTTGTGTTGGAGTAAGGGATGCAAAATTGGGATACAGTGGCACTATACATGACTATAAGTAGGTTTTTTTTTTAAGCTGATAACTACAAGTTCAAAACTACAAAGTCCGTCCCCCTCCCTTCTTACTTCCTAGCTGGGTGTGTCCAATTCTTCTTGTCTTTGGAAGATATGAAGCACACAAAAAATGCCTCATGAGCGTGTTCTTTCTCCCATTGGCATCCATAGGAGTTCTGCCATAGACTTCAAGTTGAGTGCATCTCACATAGAGCGAAGTTCACTTAGGTCAATGGAAAACTCCCATTGACTGTAATGATGCTAGGATTTCACCCAGGATATCAGACCATTCAAGTGTCTGAAATACAGATATTTTGAACTTACAGGCTAGCCCAGCTGTATTTGTTTAGAAACAACAATTTTGTATTTCCGCAAAACATTTTAAAAACAAGCCTTAAAAAGGGTTTATAATATTTCCCTGTTTTTGCGTGCAGGGATGCTGTAAAGTGCAATTTGTATCTTGGCATGTTTGCTGCCTTTCTGTAAAAGTGCTCTCACAGCTTGAATATCCAAGCAGTTAAAAACAAACTATGAACTACTAGTGATGTCCTTTGCAATGATGTTATGAGGAACATTCACGTGTACTTGTTTCTTAAATTTTGTTTTCTAAAAAATGCTCTTCATAATAGAGAGTAAAGAGCTTAGTCCGAGGCTGAAGCAGTGAGTTAGTTTGGATGATCTAATTCTGTATGCTTTATTCCTAGAAGGTCTGTGCATGTTTAAATAACATGACTCAAAGTTGATGGTTGTGAGTGTTAAACTTCAGTAAATCCTTGGGTAAATTTAGGATGTAAACTAGCATTGAGTGTATGAAAGCTGCATTCAAGGTTGTTGTTAGAATATTTCCCTAGGCTTGTTTCTGCCTTGTTATTTTTCTTCTACTGGGATTAAGTCACCCTGCATTGGGAGGTGATCAAAGGGAGGGACTGTCTAGCTCCACTAGGAATTTTAGATTTCACAAGCCTATTGGAGTCTTAGCGATATCAGTACGTAGTCAAAATAGACATTATGCCTGACCATCTTGAAGGCCCTGCTTTAGAGACACTATTGACTTACTATTGTGAGTAAGGTTTTATAGGGCTTGATTTTTCATTGGTTTACTGTATATTCTTGTCTATCTTAAATGCAAAAATGTGATATGAAAATGAAAGGAAAGTTTCTGATATAAATAGAAGGCAAACAAGAAAATAGAGTTGAGGTCATCAGGTAGATAGTGTCTTGCCTTGTTACTGCAGTATGAAAAATATTATGAGCCACCAAATGATATATTAATGATTTCCTAGTACCTTTTTCAGTAACCATAAGTCATTTAGTATTTCGTTAGTTGGAGACAATCTGTTAGTTTAGGCTAAAAATGTAGAATTTAAATAGAAGAGGTTTTGCACAGTGTAACAAAGCTTTTCATTCACTTAGACCTTAAATGGTTTAACACAAATTTTAGACTCTTTCTGTGAAAGTTTAGAAATTAAGATTTTTATATGAAGAAAGAAGAAGATTCACTAGCCTGTGTATGAATAATAACTTTATACTAAAATCAAGTGGGCGGTTCATCGTGGTGGCTCCTCACTTTTTCTTGGCCATAAAAAGTAAGTTGGAAAATGTTTTAAGCAACCAGCCCCCCGCCCCCCACATAACCTGCCAAAAAAAAGGGGGAGGGGGAAAGGGAGCATACAAAGATGGTGGTGAATGACTAAAACCAAAAAGTGGTGGAGCAAAGACATTATTGGGTTCGTTTTCATTCCCTAATAGCTCATTTTGTCAGAACTCTGTGCTGGTTAGACCTCAGATCTTGTTTCAGTCAGATGCGCTCTTCTTCTCAAAACTGGTGCTTAATTTAACTAAATCACCTGAATTATGTGACACTGGGACTTTTAAAGACAAATTAATATACTTCTTATGGTATTTTAAATTTAAAAATGAAGGCTCCTGATTTTTTTTATAACTACCGGTAGCAACAAACTCCTCTGTTGGACTGATGTCTACAATGGTTTTTTTTTTTTCCATTCCACTAACTTCATGAATCTGAAAATCATATTTTTCACACTACAACTGTAGTGTTAACTCTGCTTAGAAGTGATGAAGATAAATGACCTAGTGATGCGTGGAGATGGTAGCATGGGAAACCTATCCGCCCAGGTTTTACCACTAGCTGAGTATGGGGGACAGGACTTGACTTGCCTAAATTCTTTTCCCTTATGGTAGTTGCACTCTGTTTATACATAGACACTGTATGTAATATGAAATAGCTGTTTAAGTTTCCCCATGCTGTCTTTCCTTACACATCCTAAAGTGCCTCTGACTTGACCTCAAGGGGTCATCTCTCTAAGCGAGAGTGAACTTCAGTCTCTGTACCCATTTTGTGCTTGGCCTCTGCTGAAGGAGTTAATCCACTGGTGCTGGATTTGTGATGTCCGTCCTCTATAGCGCCGTGTCCCCTCCCCCCACCCCCCGGGACAGTCTTGATGTCTTTCTACTAGAACAGGGGTGGGCAAACTTTTTGGCCCCAGGGCCACATCTGGGTATGGAAATTGTATGGTGGGCCATGAATGCTCACAAAATTGGGGACTGGGGTGCGGAGGGGGGGTGAGGGCTCCAGCTGGGGCTGGGGGTGCAGGAGGGTGCTCCGGGCTGGGACTGAGGGGTTTGGAGGGAGGCAGGGGGACCAGGGCTGGGGCAGGGGGTTCAGGTGCAGGAGGGGGTCAGGGATGCAGGCTCCAGGCGGCGCTTACCTCAAGCTGCTCCCAGAAGCAGCGGCATGTCCCCCCTCTGGCTTCTATGTGGAGGCGCGGCCAGGCGGCTCTGTGCTCTGCCCTGTCCGCAGACGCCACCCTTGCTGCTCCCATGGGCCACTGTTCCCGGCCTATGGGAGCTGCGGGGGCAGCGTGCAGAGCCCCTTGGCTGCCCCTACACGTAGGAGCTGGAGGGGGGACATGCCACTGCTTCTGGGAGCCATGCAGAGTGGGGCAAGCCCCCGATCCCACTCCCTGGCTGGAGCACCGGAGCGGGGCAAGCCCTGGACCCCGCTCCCCGGCGGGAACTCGAGGGCTGGATTAAAACGTCTGGAGGGCCTGATGCGGCCCCCAGGCCGTAGTTTGCCCATCCCTGTACTAGAAAGTAGTCTGAGATCCACTGGTATTCATAGAACAGCCATTAAATGATGAAAACTGTTTGTCATTGCTTACTTTGGCTGGATTTGAACTGCTGACCTGGAGGTGAGATTCCCACCCAGTTACCAGTCTCTTGATCCAGAATTTAGTCCAATATACTCCTCTGAAATTGTTGCAGTATTTGACATAAAAATCCTAGCTGGTTGGGAGGCCTGGCATTTTTTCCAACTCCTTTGGTGTCTCCAGAGTTTTTTCTACACTAACACATGAGTTCTCTTAGCACTTCTGTGGCAGCCATAACTACACTGGAGATCCCTATTTAAAGGCTGTAAGTTCTCTGTCATATAGTAAGGGCTGCTGTCTAGACCATGTCAACCTGCATATCTGAAAAATGCTGTCATTTGTTCAAAATGATTCAATGGCAAATACTTAGGGAATAGTGTAAATTAATTGGCATAGTACTGACACCATTTATAAGCGGCAAATAGAAAACAGAAAAATCTTGAATGTCAGCATTTCAATTTTAACTTTTTCTACACAATACCAGATGTGAAGAGTCAAGTTCTTTTTCCAGAATAGTACAGTGTATCACTGCAGAACTCACCAATGAAACAAAAATCCATCCTAGAACTAATTTTTAACTGTTCACCCATTCACAGCTGGCAAAGTTGCAGGATCTGGAAATACTGCAGAACATTTTATCAATGACATGTAGGATAACTGTCTTTGAAAGAAATTATAGCTTTTTTTGGTCTTCTGTTTGCATCAATGTGACAAGGAGTGTGCTGAAGTGTGTGAGATCCAACATTTACAAGAAATGGTGATGATAGGAGGCTAGTATGAACAAAATTGTAAAGGCTTTTTAATCGACTTCTATTTTTTCCTCAGCTTACAGAGTAGAAAACATACATTCCACAATATCTGAGAAAATATTTTGATTTTGGTTTTATGTTGTTTGTATTGTTGGTTTTGTGTTATATGAATACATTGCTGGCATGTCTGTGGCAACTTGAACCACTGTATCATGTACTTGTGGGAGGAATGATTTGAGAGCCAGAAGGTTGTCCCTGAGTTCTCACACATTTATATGCAAGTGTGACTGTTGACAACTGCACAGGCCTTAAACACTATTCCAGGTCTAGCGGTGGATTGAACAGCCTGATAGTGCCTGGTTTACCTGTTTGTTGACCATGAACTCTGGCCCAGTGGAGCATTTGTTTTGGACTAGGCCCCAGTTGAACTAATGGTGTACGTTAATGAGAGTAATGGTTGAAGAACTAGCAGAAGATGCGGAAGGGCTTTGGCTTGGCATATCTACACCACAATGAAACAGCCCTTAGCCCGGGCCCTGCTAGTCGGAGTCAGCTGGCATGGGCCAGCCTGGTTGTTCAGTTGCAGTGTAGGCATACCCTCTGGCCTTCTGCAGCTATAGTGGACAAATTGACGGAACTCACATATTTCTTTTCTGCTCATAGCAAAAAGCATCAATATATCAATCTTAAAGTCAACTCCATTGTGATATGGGTGTTAGTGGATTACAGAGGTTAATTCCTGGATCTTTATGTTGACTGGCCAGATGAAATGCACTCAAGACTTACTGAGTTTTGTGAAAGGTGACACTCTTCTCACCTCCTCATAGAAATCAGGTCTCTATTCCTGCAGAATCTTGGTGAGTCTACTTATCTTTTGTTCCCTTGGAGAATGCAGCCTGCCCTGGATTAACCAACACAGAGTGTTGAGGCAGCTGTTGTAAAAACAAGATTTGAATGGTCTACTCCTGAAGAGCAGTGATAACACTACCTGCATTCCTGATGTTTTGGTTTGTGTACTATGTATTTGCAATATACATCTCCCTTGCTTCACAATGCATGGATTAAGGTGGTTAAAAAAAACCCTTCGTCATCAGCCTGAAACTCCTTGAATGCCAGGCTCGTGCTGCTGTGCATGTTAAGAAACCTAACTCAAGTGATACTCTTTGCAGTGCTTTGCCACTGCAACAGCAGAAAAGGAAGAAAACAGTTGAAGAAAACAGTGCCAATAGTAGCTGCTGTGGGTATATTAACACCGTTAGTCACCAGCTTCCTGCTTAAGTGAAATGCTGGATTATTTTACCATATTCGGCTATAAAGGGGAGGAAATGCTTTTAAGAGCATGGTTATCAATTCTTTTTATCTCTCTCTGTTTTGGACACATATATTCAAAGATTTAAGATGTGATTTCCTCTCTCTAAATGATGCCACACTTTGTAACAGACATGTTAAGAGACAATAAGTCTTACATACATACCCTGAGTGGAGTTCACTGAAAGAATAGACTATAGGCTCGTGTAAAGAGGAACTAGAGCATGAGGCTAATCTGAGGAAAATGAAGTAGGGGAATGGAGAGGGTGCAGAAGATGATGGAAGGAAGAGCAGTATATAGGATATATGAAGGGGGAGATGCTGGCCCGTAAACTATCCGGGGCTGGTGGAAAACAGTGGTAGGTTCCTGCGCACAATAAGATCTCTGAAGTGAAATCCTCATTCCATTGAAGTCAATGAAAATTTTTCCAATGATATCTGCTGGGCCATGATTTCCCTCTCATAATAGCATAAAAGCCCTTATTTATCTTCCTGATCAACAGGGTCTGGCTTTCTATCTTCACCTTCCTCTAGTATGGATTTTGGGTTTCATGTGTTCCTTGTCTCAGAAAGTCTCTTTTCTGTGTCTCTGGGCAGGTCTATGCGACCGCTTAAGTTGATCTAACTTGTGTTGCTCAAGGGTGTGAAAGAGACACCCCGCCCCGAGCAGCGCAAGTTACAGTGATCTAAGTGCTGTCCACACCGGTGCTATGTTGGTGAGAGACACTCTCCCGCCAACATAACTTCCGCCTCTCACGGAGGTGGAGTAATTATGCTGATCGGAGAGCAGCATAGAGCGTCTTAACGGTACACACTACAGCGGCACATCTACATCGGATGTAACGCTTTTAGTGTAGACCTGCTTTCTATCTCCCTTAGCTCGTCCAGGTCAGCCACTCTAGTATCAAAAATCTGTACTTGGTCTCTGAGGGCCATGAGCTCCTTGCACCGAATGCACACACACACCCGCTGTCCACAAGGCAGGTAATCATACATGCTGCATTCAGTGCAATAAACTGGATAGCCATCCTTCTGCTGCTGGACTTCTGCTTGCTTTCTTTGTACTCCTGAATCTTTTTTTGTTTGTGTTACATCACGTTATGTTTAATTATATCTCATAAAGGCAGCAACTTCCTTATGTGATTCATACTGTTGCTAGGACCTAATGTAGAAGAAATATACTCACACAGTTGCTTCTGGGCTTTGAAGTGCATGAGTCTTGCAGGTTTCAATCCACAGCTGTTCAGTGGATAAAGCTTCAGAAAGCCCACTGTTAAGTGCAGTCTCTGAGAAAGTAAATATAGAGATTTTTTCCCTTGAAACCATTAATAAGTTTTAAAAACAAGGTGAAATATTCTTGCTTAGAGCACTTGAAAGGGGGAGAACCAGAATAGATCATTTTAATAAATATACATTTCTAAATATTTGAGGTTCTCTGTCAGTCTGGGCCTTGAAAGACTGACAAATTACAGGCAAAATGAGGATACTCTACTGGTGGTGATAGGCCACAGATGATGAGTATTCCTTCCCCCTCCTTTGAGAAAATCTTTTGCATATGATCTGAGGCTGCCCTGTCAGATTTGGATTTGAACGTAAAAAAAAAAAAAAGCTAATCCCCTGGTGCTGTAAAAAGGCACATCAATTTTGATAGGACAGAAAGGAAGGACATTTTGCCTCCTCAGCCGTGTCACTGAGCTGGATGAGTGAGTGAATAGTAGGGAGTCACTGCAGTGGAAGATGCAGGGGACCTCACCATCGGGCCCCTGCCCTGTGAGCCCCCTCGTCCCCTCCTTCCTCAAGCACCACCTGAGCCAGCTGCGAGAGTTGCAGCCAGGGTGTCACCAAATCTCGTCCAAGAAACAGCTGTACATGCTTGTGCTCCTCACCCTTAATTTCCTCGCAGTCATGTCCCTCCTTGAGACCAAATGGTGGGACCTTTCACCACCCAAGTAGGGCGAGGAACCCTAGTGGGCCAGTCTGTATTCCAGCCTGGTCCTGTGGCCCACGGGGATGTTAGTTGGCTTCTCCTTCATGGAGCTGTAAGCATGGGTGTGTACTTGGCGTGGTTCACGACTCCCCTGACACTTGTCCTTTCTGTGGTGAGAGGGAGACACAGGCACATATTTACATCAAGTATGCCAGGTTGTAGCTCCTCTTCCAGCTCCTCCAAAACCTCCTCCTTAAGTTTTGGCTGCACTTTTCCCACACCTCCTGATTTATGCACACCCTATCCGTGGCTCCACAAAGTTGCGAGACCGCCTTGTCAATCTCCTTCTGGCACTGGCCACGGTGGTCGTCCATCATACCAGTAGGAGGAAGTTGGATGGGGGCTGGGGGCTCTGCAGTCTATTTCTGATCTTCCCTCAAGTCACACCTCCAGGCAAAGTTCCTCTGGGCCACGTCCACTGGCTCCCTGGACGCCTTCAAAGAGCAGTGGGCGCTGTCCAGGGTTCTCTGCTCAGTGTCCCCCTCTGGATCCCTGCTTTTGAACCTATGCCCCCGTTTGTCCATTTTTTTTGTCCCCTGTGATCTTTTGATGCCTGGGTCTGGTGGCTCCTCCCCTTAGGGTGTGTGTGTGTGTGTGTGTGAGCTTTAGATGTAGGCCGGTTTGAGCCTGCCCATCCCTGGAGCCTCAATAGGTGCAATGGAAGATGAACTCTAAGATAAAACTTAGGTGTGTTAAATATCTGTCCTGATCCCAACTACCACTGTTGATATGATCACTGTTCAGATTAGATTCTTCTGCCTCCCCCGCTTCCTGGGCCATTTGGCCACTTGTAAAATTTAGCACAACAAATAGTATGGCTTTAATAAAGTTTAACTCACTGTTTTGAGGCGAGTTTTGTTGCCATATTTGGTTCCATCTACAGTGTGTTTCTCTGTGGGTATGTGGTTGGATGTGAGGCAGAGAAGAGCAATCTAAGGATTTGTTTTCACTAGTGGCCTTTTCCACCCTTACAAATAACCTCAGTATCAGCTGGTTGCTGGCTGTACTGAGAGTGACTGCAGAGATAGCAGGGTTGAAGCAATTAAGATTCGTGTGGAGGGTCTTATTGTGTCTGAACAGTGCTTAACCCAACTGGGTCTCAAATCTTGCTTTGGCTTTTGGGTGCTACTGCAGTATAAATAAAAACAATTTATAATTTTATTTTTAGTAAGGGCAAAACCACAGGAGGATTTGTGTGGTTTTGCTGGCCTCTAGGAAATTACTTTTACATTCCGAGGTGCCCAGAATTGCCGATTCCTGTGCTCTGTGAAAATCCACCTTGTTCCCCATGTGCTCAACAGCAAAATACAATAATTTGATGATGCAATACAATCAATAATCATGGTTGTCTGATATGTCCCTTTATCAGTTGGCTTTCTCTCCCTACTGCTGTTCTGGCACTCTTCTCAAAGGCATGATAGAGAAGAGCTGTCCTTATAGCCTCAGGTGACTTGGCATCCAAACTTGAAACTTTGACCTCAGTGATTTCACCTTTCTGTTTCAAACAGCGTATTGTAGATAAGATTTGGAAACATTGCCTTTATAACAAGATTGTAAATGTTTTAGTTACTGAATGAATACACAATTCTATACTCTTGCATCAGTGAACCTCATAGGCAGTTTTAAAAAATATAAACAAATACACTTCAACCATATCTGTTTGTGATTGCATTAGGGTACATGTTTTTGGCCCTGTTAACAACCTATGGATGTCATTGTGACATTGACCTGTTCTAAAGAAGCAGATTCTACCTAAGGAGTGGTGACCTACAGTTCTAGTGCGAAGCATTTCGTTGAGGTTTTTTTTTTTCCTCTCCTGGTTGGTGCTCTCATTTGTTGCACTGATCTGAAAAAATTTGTCTATTGCATTGGTAAAATATTTTGAATATTTTCTATTTTAGCATCAATGTAAAAAAAAGAATCTGTTATTTCGAGGTTACCTATAACTTAATAGACTCACAGGAAACCAGTTATCTGTCATATTTCTTCAAATGGTTTTTATACCTTTACTTTTATAACTGGTAGGCATGAAAAATGTCATTATCTAGGAATCTTTTTTTAAGACCAGATTGTGACATTTTGGTTTAACCCCCCCCCCCCAAAAAAAACCCTTTGATCTTGTAAATATTGGAAATCTTGTGATTATCTTCTCAGGTAACACATTTGTAGTGCAGCTGGGTTTATAAAATTCCTATCAATATGTCCAATTATTAGGTTGTAGGGTCATAGGCTGGCTTTAGCGTCTTTATTAATCTATTACCCATCCCACTCTTATGTAACTTGATAAAACCTAAATTCTTTCAAGAGCTCAGTCTTTGCTTTCCCCTGAGCCTCATCTTTTCTGTAACTTTTATTTAAAACCATTGTCATTTGTAAAGAGGAAGAAGTGTAGACAGCGGGAAATAGGAGAAAAAATAAAAATATTTTTTTGTCCTTCTCCATTCCATCCTTCACCTCCATTCTGCATACACATTCTTAGTACTCCTTTCCTCCAGTTACCATCCAGTTTAATTCTTGATTATGATGGGACTTACATACTACATCGTTTTTTCTGTACATTCTTTAGTTTCACTGCATTCTTGTGACGTCTGATCACTACTGGACTGTAGTAGTTTTAAGGTCTGTAAGGCTATGTCTGGGAGTGGCTTGCGAAGAAATGACTCAAAACCAGTCAACTTAAGGTGCATAAAAATATGAAGTGAAAAGGTGACCAGATAGCAACTGTGAAAATACGGGACCGGGGGCGCGGGGGTAATAGGCGCCTATATAAGAAAGTCCCAAAGAACGGGACTGTCCCTTTGAAAATGGGACATCAGGTCACCCTAAGTGAAAGTTAAAGGCAGGTTGCAGCTTCTCAAAATTTTGAATTGTGCCAAAAGATGATTTCAGCTATTAGAGCTCTTGCTCACTGTTCTCGGAACTCCTGGCAGAAGTGCCTACATATGGATATGCAATCCTGTAGCCCACTGAAGGGGAAAGACTGCCATCATATGTACTGTGTTAGCAGGTCTATGTAACTGTGACACAAAAGCAGCAGCACTGAGGAGGACAGAGGGTTCTCTGAAGCCTGGTCCTTACTCAGGATCCCTTGCCATTTTTCTTAACATGTTCAGTAGTGTCACATTCATAATGCTTGTGACAGGTGCACATAGACTGCAGAATGTAGTAATAGTCTCCTCTTTAATAATTCTGTCCTGATCTGCAATGGGGAATAAAACTAAATGTAAATACTTACTGTGAACACAGCCAAGCTACACCTAAAAGCATTTGATAGACCAGCACATCTATATCTATTAAAAAAAAATAGCATAACTGAGGTCAATGGCAATGTTCCAGCTATATTCCCCTTCTTTTAAAAAGATGGGAGGACTGTTGGCTGAGCCTTCTGCATGAAGTCCCTGTCTGAAAAATTCAATGTTTGACTTCCTGGCATGCTGCAAAACCCATCTCTTTTCTCAGGTTTGGGGAGTTAGGAGGGAGGAATAGCTAAGGGATGGTGTCTGGGAAAGATGTTTTTTTCAATCTCTTCTTTGTAAGTTGTACCTGATTATTTTTGCTACATAGGAAAGCTTGGCTGCTGGGTCAGTCATATTGTGTAATTTGTTTTTAGTGTTAAAGGCACCTGTAGCCTGTAATAGGCACTTTCTCTTTTTACAATTCTATACATATTACTTACTACTGTATAAGAGCACACTGTGCACCATCTCCACATTAATAAAATTTGTAAACAAGAAACAGTTAAGGCATGCCGCCACTTCAGTCATGGCATGTTGTTTCTTTGTTTACTATCAACCTAAGTTATGTGGGTGGCCCCTCTTTGGAGTCAATGGGAGCTTATGCTGCCTGGAACCCCATTGACTACGATGAGGGTTCGTCCATGTAAGTCCCTTATTGGATGAGGGTCTGCATGAGAGATGAGGTGACATAGGATGTTGGACATTTATGAGAAAGAAGGCTGTGGGGTTGCTTATATTACAGGTTGCATTGTATTGGGTGGTATGTGTATAATAGATGTAGGTTGATGTGTGAACAAGGGTCCTCTGGTTGTAAATGAAATTCCCATTGCTCTCAATGCCACTTGCATATCTTGGGCAGGGTATATTTGTTATGTAATACAAACAGTCTTGTATAAGCCTGCTCCAGGAATCAGTGTTAAGTTCATCTTCATCTCCCTTTTTTTTTATCTAAATATTTATATGTTGCCTATTTTATTTTATATTTTCTTTTTTGTGGTTGGAGTGGAGACTTCACGTTCTTGCCCAAAACCCTCCTCTCAATAAAACAGCTCTCCTTTATTCAATATATTACTTTAAGTTGTGCCTAGCTTTTTAATATTGTCAATTTAATTTAGCCTACAGTGACACAGTCCCATTTAGCCTTTCCTATAAATCTGGTTGTAGCGTAAGAGAGGGTTTTGCTTACATTTTACCCTCACATCAATATAAAATATGTCTGCTTTAGTTTAACATTTCTCATTTATTTTTTTTCTTTCCCGTAGTTCTTAAACTTTACATTTTCAACTCTCAGCAACCAGGGAGCTTTGAATTCTAAAAGGATAGCACATACTTTATTCTCTTACTATTCTGAATGTGGAATGCTTTAGGAGTATTCTTAAATCCCAGTTTTGCTCGCTTGGATGTATGCCTATGGATTTTTTTTCAATACTCTTACTATATTTATCGTAGATGTCTGCAGTGGCTTGATCTCTCACCGTCTGCTTTCTCATTAAATAGTTTTTCTTCTTGTCTTTTGTATTTCCTGACTACTCTTTTATTTCTGAATGTACCTCAAGTGATTTATTCTTTTCTTCATAGAGCACAGGGTTATTTTACAGACTTTTTTCTGTTAATATTATCTGCTTTATTTGTCAGAAGCTCTTTCTCTTAGGGAATCTGACTTAAAAAGTACAGTACAAAAAGGTGTTGCTTCTCTATTAGGAAATGCATTTCTACAATATTATCTGTAAATGTTTGTTCCCTCTCAGGATATGTTATATTCTTGTGTTTTTAAACGATCTCATACATTTGCCATTGCTTCATAATTCCACTATATTCGCTTTCAAGCTAAGGCTTCCATTTCTAATTATCACAAGCAATACAAAGTTTTTTTTCCAATCACAATTTCCCTTTTAATTTCTAAAATGACATCAAATTCTCTCATATTATGTTATTAGTGGCATTGAAGCAGCTATAAGACAAATTGTTAAGCAATCAAACTAAGCAAAATTCATAGTTCCCCCCCCCCCCCTATGAAATTGCCCCGGTCACCCATTCATTTTGTTCCAGATACATAGTTATATCTAATCAGAAGAAGTCAGATTTAAGAATAGAAAAGACAGCATCTTTCAACTAGAAATATTGTTGTGTGTGCCATCTTCGCTCATTAAAGGAGTCTAGTTTCTTGGTAGTCAAAAGAGAAAAGGCTTGAGAAATATATCTAACACCTGCTAACCTAAGGGCTAAGACTACTAACAGAGATAAAAAGTAATTCTTCTTCATTTGTGCTAGGGTCCACAGATTTGTTAAAATCCTGCTTATCCCTTGGGGGCAGAACCAGATCTGTCAGTCACTGGCAGCAAGGGGAATGCCCTGCCCCCTGGATTTTACCTGTTTTATCTACCTCCACAGTTTTGCTGGAAGCCGAACCAGACCGCCGAGCTGAGGAAAATGTCAACCTTTTATTTCAAATTTCTAACTAGCATTTTGACTCCTCATTAGTCCCATCAGTTCTGCATCCTCTTCGGAGATGCTTGCAGTAGATGGTGCCCCTTCAGGCTTCATGAAGAGACCTAAACTAAGGAAAACCTGTGGCAAAAGGAAAGGGGTCAAGCAGGGGACAGACGTTATTAGTGCGTCATTGGGGATCTTGGCTGACTTAGTGGGCAGGATGAAGTTTGCTCCTCAGAACCTAGTTTGGGGAGGGGGGGACCTTGGACCCCTCCCCTGGGGCAGGAAAGGAGCCAGGCAGGATTGGAAAAATCAGGTCCGGGGACAAGCTGTTCCCCCATCTCCATGAGGGGAGTGGAGCCAAAAGGGCAGTGTACCAAATGAAAGATAGTGCCTAAGTCCCTACAGCCCACATCAACAGCTACGATTGTAGAGCTCAGCATCTTTCCCTTCCTCCAGTTCTGTCTGAGTCATGGATGGAGGGCACCAGACGCAACATGCACCTTTTTAATGCCAGAGGGTGCACTAACAGGGCAATTTAGCACAGCTCCTTCCTCCTGTGCCTCCTCTAGAACATCCCACCCCCTCACTCCCCAGGGGATGCCTGCTCCTATCCCAGGCTGAGACCTCCAGGGAAACACAGACCCATCTGGTCCATGTGATTTCCATGGAGCAGAAAGGGGTAGAGCTTCTGGGGAGCCCTTTGTTGACACCCAAAAGGAGCCCAAGTGGAGGAGGGGAAACAATAACCCCATGCTTGTAGAAGGCAGTGGGAGTACTAGTCACTGGAAATTATTTTGAAAACAACCTGAGTCCAATTTTGTGCTCCCCCCCCAATCCCCCCCGCACTCCAAAGCAGGATCATAGTGACAAACTGTGAAAGAGGAAATAAATAAAATAACACTTTCCCTTTCTGACCTAGAGAGCACAGCGTGGTGTTTTTTCCTCACCGCTCTCTCCTTCACAGAGTGGAGCACAGGGGGATCAATGCAAAAAGATCAGGCCACAGACATGGTGATTCGGTTTGGATGTGTGTACATGGTCCCACACAGGGAATCTTCCTCCTTTAGAGGAGGAAGGCCAGCTGTCCAAAGCAGCATTATAGGATCAAATAATAAATATTTATTTAAAAACAAATAAAACTTTCAGACACAGAGTACAGTGAAACTATCCTTAGCTCAACAGCTGCCCTAGGCAAGCTATCTCTGTATATCTCCCTCATGTTCCTTGGGAGAATATAATAGAGGGGTGGGAATTTCCTGCCAGACCTTAAAAAACAAAAAGTGTTGCCAGCTGCCACTATCGGTTGCCATATTCTAATGTCCAGGTTGTTATTCCTAGCTTCTGTTGCAGGTTGCGGTGCCTCTCCACTTTCCCAACCTCCTTCCTCTACCAGTTGGCTGTGGAAACTCATTGTTTCCTCTTCTGTTTAAGTTTCCCACTTTTTCATATCAGACGCCTACATGTAGTCTCTATAGGTTCTTGTTTGCCTTTTTCCTGTTTGATGAACTTTATTTTGTCAGGGTGCATCTCTAAAGAATGTTGTCAAGACAAATATGCCTTGATAGCATAGGTGCCCTGCCTTGATAATATCAAGTAACAAATTAGAGTCAATGTAATTTAGAGGAGGGCCTGAGATGTATGAAGGTGATGTAGAATGTCGTCTTTAGGACATAATTTTTGAAGATACACCTCGCTTCAGTAACTCTTGACAGCTTCCATGAAAATTAATCCATTTTGTGTGTAAATGGAGTTATTTGTGCTGCATTGTGAAGGATTTGGAAAAGATGATCCTTTCAAACTTGTGAATTGTTTAAACAACTTCTATAAATCCATAGGGATTTTTTTAAAACTGGTTGGGATTTCATGATTTTTTTCCTAATCCAGTAGTTTTAATAAGAAAAAATTAGAAAGTGTCTACTTATCTGTGATCAGTACTTTTATATTTCCATTGTATCAGATGTGCGTTTTCTTGAAAGCTTGATTAAAAAAATATTTCAGTGTGTGTATATTAATCTAATACATTTTTCTCTGTTCTTAGTTATGCCCCTTGGTGTCCAGCCTGCCAACAGATTGAAGCAGCATGGGAGAATTTTGCAAAAGAAAGTGAACATCTAGATATCACTGTAGGAAAAGTGGACGTCACTCAAGAACCAGGTACGCTATGAAATGGGCACTATATATAAGTATTTGAAAGGAACACTCGAACCTGTGTAGCTCTTAACTACTGGGAAAATGCTCCATTTTACTGGGTTTCAGAGTAGCAGCCGTGTTAGTCTGTATCTGCAAAAAGAACAGGAGTACTTGTGGCACCTGAAGTGGGCTGTAGCCCACGAAAGCTTATGCTCAAATAAATTTGTTAGTCTCTCAGGTGCCACAAGTACTCCTGTTCTTTTTACTGGGGCAACTGAAAAATTGGCCAACTCAGAAAAATTAGATTATTTAATCAAAATAAATGTTATTTCCTTCCATTTCTTTGTGCTGTTCGCATTGTGAATTTAACAGCATAGTGTTTCTATCTTCCAAATGAAGGATCAGTGTGGGTCTTCTGCTCTAGTGCCCTCTGTAGTGGACATCCCATAGAAGTGTTTACCTCCGGTAACAACAAGGAGTCCGGTGTGTTGATCTACCTCTGCCGTGGAAGGCTGTTACTTGACTGAGATATTTCCACTGCCTGGTAGTAGGGTGACCAGATGTCCCGGATTTGGGGGCTTTTTCTTATATAGGTACCTATTATCCCCCACCCCCTGTCCTGATTTTTTACACTTGCTGTGTGGTCACCCTACCAGGTAGTAATGATTGGAGGAACAAGGAGGTTGAAAACCAAGGATTATTCAATTTAAACAATCTTGAAGTCTGCTCAAGCTAAATGGAAATTTTTATAAACTCTCTCTATTAGCTGGCTGCTTTATTGCATTATCTAGCTATAGTAATGCTTTTAAGTACTTTGAAAGGACCAGTTTAATTTGTTTCTTGTAAATGATGTATAGAAAAAAGCTTTTACAAAACTTGTTCTATAAATTATACTTTCAAATAGGCTATTTCCTGCCTTTGGTTTGTTTTTTGAATAAGTCTGACGCAGATAAGTAACATTTTGAAACCAAAAAAGCTTTGTTAGATTTATAAGTGTGTGCAGATAAATGCAATATGTTTACAATTCTATCCTAGCTGCAAAGGGATGAAGTTTATTATAGTTTGGCTTGGAAGGATTAGATTTTTATCAGTAAATGTTGGTAAACATCAATTTCACTGTAGACATATAAACCTATGAAAAAAATATTTCCATTGATGACGATTGAAACTTTACAGATGGGCAAAGTAAGAAAAAAGCCGCTTGACATCTTTTATTAGCATTTGATTTAAGGATACTTTGTGGTTTAATGGTTATACAGCTTCAACTTTTTGAATCTCAAAATCTACTTTTAAATAATTACTGTCTGTCTCCCCCCCCCCTAAATTTCCCACAACTATGAAAATTTATATCGATGACAATAAAAAAAATGCTTTAAAATAAACATCAGTATCATCCATTGAAATTTAAAAAAAAAAAAAAAATTCTGCTAAGCTTAATTATAGTAATGATTTGCGATAAAAGTGGGAGGAAGTTCTAGTTACATCCAAATCAGAAAACCATGGCTGATGGTTTTGCTTTATCAAACCGTGGAAGTGCATACACACTTTAAGGGTTTATTTCTCAAGTGCAGGTGATACTGCAATTAAGTTAACTCCATACTGTTAATTTTAACAAGTTCAGACTTAATTTTCTGTACCTGTGAAGCTGAACTCTAATCTCAAGGACAAAGAATACTAGCTGTTCCTAAGGGCTCACTGTGTGCTTGTGAGTTGTATTATTAGAAAGTTGGAGGAACACCAAAATTCTCTGAAATTGAAAGGCTACCAGTATGGGTTCTTCAGTTAGCGAATGCACAAATTGTTACCAGATTAATAAATGGATGAGTTTAAAAACAATTCTTCTTTTCTCATGGGCTAATCCTTAATTAAAACGAACCTCTGCTTCCTCATATTAAAGAAACAGTGAATTCCTAACTATTGCAATATCAACACCCTAGTTAGGATTGCAACCAGTGTTCCATTGTGAGCCTGACCTTTCAATCCCCATTAGATTTTAAGCTCTCTTGTGTTTGTACTGTGCTAAAACAATGGGACTTTGATCTTTATTAGGGCCTACAGGCATTTATGTGATGCATATGATTTTTTTTTAAGAAAATGATTCTTTCAAAAATAAGGCTTTGACAAGCAGAATTGTTTGGGGAAATTTCAAAGAAGTAGTCTTTCTGATAAATAACTTAAAAATTACTGGTAGGATTTTCAAATACAGTAACTCCTCACTTAAAGTCATCCTGGTTAACATTGTTTCGCTGTTATGTTGCTGATCAATTAGGGAACATGCTCGTTTAAAGTTGTGCAATGCTTCCTTCTGACGTTGTTTGGCAACCGCCTGCTTTGTCCACTGCTTGCAGGAAGAGCAGCTCGTTGCAGCTAGCTGGTGGGGGCTTGGAACCAGGGTGGACCGGCAGCCCTCCATCAGTTCCACCTATCAGCTGCCCGCTCCTCTAAGTTCCCTGTGCTGCAGCCGCCCAGCAGGCTATCAATCAGCAGTTCAGCTGTCCCTCCCCCCACTGCCAGGTGCTGCTCCTGCCCTCTGCCTTGGAGCTGCTCCCGGGAGCTCCTGCTTGTTGTGCAGGGGGGGAAAGGGGACCTAATGTCAGGGTGTCCCCCTCCGCCCCGCTCCTGCACCCCGCTTACCCCTTCTCCATATAAAGAAGGGAGGGGACCTGGAGGGAGAGAGAGAGAGAGAGCTTGGGGCAGCAGCTGCTGTCTCAACTTCCTGATCCACTTAAAAAGACAGTGCACTTAAGAGTGGGTCAGCTTACTTTAAGGGGCAGTGTGCATCTCTCTCTCTCCCCCACACACAAGGTGTGTGTCTGTCTCTGTCTGCTATGCTGTCTCCCCTCCCTCCTGTTCGTGCTGCCTTGTGTGAGAGGCTACATTAACAACAATGTGTTAACCCTTGAGGGCTCAGCTGAGTGCTAGTTCCTCATTTATCAGCAAGGCATTTCCTGGGAAATATCCCTCCCTCTTCCACCCTCTAACTTCACCATCTCAGCCAAGCTTCACAATCATCATAGCTGTGAACAGTATTAAATTGTTTGTTTAAAATGTATACTGTGTGTGTATCTATATAATATAATTTTTTGTCTAGTGAAAAAAATTTCCCTGGCACCTAACCCCCCTCCCCCATTTACATTAATTCTTATGGGGAAATTGGATTCGCTTAACATCATTTCGCTTAAAGTCGCATTTTTCAGGAACATAACTACAATGTTAAGCGAGGAGTTACTGTAGCCTAAGTGGTTTTGGCTCTCTATGGTTTATCATCTGATTTTTCTTTTAGTAGATAAGTTTACGATTACCGTGTGCCCCATGTGGGAATTCAGTTGACCATAGGCTTCCATGTTTTTTGTGCTCTAGAAAGTTTTTTGCAAGGGACCTGTTAAGGTTACTTTAGTTTAGTCAGTTTTTGGTTGTAACCTAAGTTGAAGTATTTTTCAATCATAGGGGCAATCATACTGGGGGCTTTGCCCATGTCAGTGGAGCCACTTCTTGGCTGGAAGGTGTGTGCTGGGAAAGATCATTGTTGGAAGTCGGAACTTGGTTGTAATCAACAGGTGGGGAAGAAATTGTCAATGCCCTTGCCCTGCTCTCCCCAAAAAAGTCTCCATTCAGATGGATTGGGTAATTGGATAGGGACGGGAATACTTAGGGATAGTGAGGGAGACTTTCAAGGCCTAAATGGTTTTCAGGTGCTTAACTCCCACTGGTCAATGGGAGTTAGGCACCTACCTCCCATCTGTGCCTTTGAAAAGTAGACATGTTAATGGTCATATCATTCATTACAAACTTAATAAGTTTACTGCATGAATGCCTTATGCATGTCTCCTGGGATGATTGCCACCATGGCTAAACAAGAGAGTAAAAGAAATGGTTAGAGGCAAAAAGGAATCCTTTAAAAATTGGAAGTCAAACTGAGGAAAATGGAAAGGAGCATAAATTCTGGCAAGTCATGTGTAAAAGTATAGTTAGGCAAGCCAAAAAATAAAATTTGAAGAGCAACTAGCAAAACACACAAACTAACAGCAATTTTTTTTAAGTACATCAGCAGTAGGAAGACTGCCAATCAATCAGTGGGGCCACTGGATGATTGAGATGCTAGAGAAGCTCTCCGGGAAAAAAAGGACATTGCGGAGAAACTAAATGAATTATTTGCATCAGTCAAAGAATTCTCTGCATTTGTCAGAGGTGACAAATCTGAGGAATTGTCCCAGATTGAAGTGTCAGTAGAGGTAATTTTGGAACAGATTGATAATTTAAACAGTAATAAATCACCAGGACCAAATGGTATTCACCCAACAGCTCAGAGGGAACTAAAATGTGAAATTACTAATTGTGATATGTAACCTATCACTTACATCTTCTGTGTAGATGGCTGGAGGATAGCTAATGTGATGCCAATTTTTAAAAAATGCTCCAGAGGCAAACTTTGCAATTATAGGCCGGTAATCCCAACTTCAGTACCAGGCAAATTGGTTGCAACTATAGTGAAGAACAGAATTATCAGACACATAGATGAACACGATATGTTGAGGAAGAGTCAACACGGCTTTTGTAAAAGGAAGTCATGCCCACCAATCTATTAGAATTCTTGGAGGGGGTCAACAAACATGGCCAAGGGTGATCCAGTGGGTATAGTGTACTTGAACTTTCAGAAAGCCGTTGACAAAGGTCCCTCACCAACGGCTCTTAAGCAAAGTAAGGAGCCATGGGATAAGAGGGAAGGTCCTCTCGTGCATCAGTAACTGGGTAAATGATAGGAAACAAAGGGTAGGGATAAATGGTCAGTTTGCAGACTGAAGAGAGGTAAATAGCAGTGTCCCCCATGGATCTGTACTGGGACCAGTGCTATTCAACATATTCATAAATGAGTTGGAAAAAGTGGTAAACAGTGAGGGGCAAAGTTTGCAGATGATACAAAAGTTACGTAAGATAGCTAAGTCCAAAGCAGACTCTGAAGAGTTACAAAGGGATCTTTCAAAACTGGGTGACTGGGCAACAAAATGGCAACTGAAGTTCAATGTTGATAAATATAAAGTAATGCACATTGGAAAACATACGAAATGATGGGGTCAACATTCGCTGTTACTACTCAAGAAAGTGGAGTCATTATGGATAGTTTTCTGAAAATGTCCACTCAATGTGCAGCTGCAGTCAAAAAAGCTAATAATGTTAGGAACCATTAGGAAAGGGATAGATAATAAGATAGTAATTACAATAATGACACTATATAAATCCATGATATGCCCACAGCTTGAATATCATGTGCAGGCCTAATTGCCCCATCTCTAAAAACATCCATTAGAAATGAAAAAGGTACACAAAAGGGCAACAAAAATGATTAAGGGTATGGAACAGCTTCCATATGAGGAGAGACTAAAAAGACTGGGACTGTTCATCTTAGAAGAGCGATGACTAAGAAGGGATATGGTAGAGGTCTATAAAATCATGAATGGTGTGGAGAAAGTGACTAAGGAAGTGTTGTTTACCCCTTCATATAACGCAAGAACCCGGGGTCACCCAATGAAATTTGATAAGCATCAGGTTTAAAACAAACAAAAGGAAGTACTTCATACAACACATGGTCAATCTATGGAACTCATTGCTAGGAGATGTTATGCAGGCCAAATGTGTATCTGTGTTCAAAAAAGAATTAGCTAAGTTCATGGAGGATAGGTCCATCAAGGGCTATTAGCCAGCATGATCAGGGATGCAACCCCATGCTCTGGGTGACGCTAAGCCCCTGACTGTCAAAAGCTGGGATTGGACAACAGGGATGGATTACTTAAGATTTCCCTTTTCTTTTCATTCCCTTTGAATTATCTGGCATTGGCCACTGTCAAAAGACAGGATACTGGGATAGATGGACCATCTGTCTGACCCAGTATGGCCGTTCTTTTGTTCTAGAAATTTATACTACTATAATGGGAAGTGTTAGTATGCAGATATAATGAAAATGGTGGTGTAGAATAATTTGACATATCAGTGCTTTACTTTATTGTTATGACTTTGAAAAATCTTTTCTCTAGATCAAATAAAATCCCGTAGCACTAATCTAAAATGATAAAACAGAATATCTGGCAACTGATGTGAAAAAGTTAATATCTGTTTAAACACCAGTTATATTTAAGAAAAAAATGGAATTACTAAGCATGAAGGAGAGTTATAAGTTCCTTTAATGATGATGATGATGATAATAGAAACACCAGGAGTTAAGTACTGCTAGGTAGAAATTTCCAGCTAATCTAATGCAACTTGGTAAATCAAAAAAAGTTCAGTGACTCCAGAAAGTGAATTTCCATTTCATTTTCCATTTCAGTGATTATATTTTTAAATGTTCTGATGTGCTACAGATTGAATTAGATCCCTCGATAACAAGTAATACATAGTTTTACATCTCACATTGTTTCCTCCTTATTTAATCTAATTGCTTTTCCTTCCTTTGTTCCTCTCCCACTTCTTTTTTTTTTTTGGTCTTACATTAGAGGTGAAATAAGCAGCAGGTTCTTAATTCAGTGCCGTGTCTGGTTGATTAATATGAGATTACTCTGATTCCCTCTTACCCAAAAAGCCCTTCAAAATTGTTGCAGTATTTGAATTTTCACTTCTAGTTGACCCATTTAGCATCTCATTTTTAACACAGATTTTGGTCTAGGGCAGTGGTTCCCAAACTTTAACAACCTGTGAACCCCTGTCACTAAAATGTCAAGTCTCGCGAACCCCCTCCTAAAAATGAATATTTCCAGGGATTTTCTCCTTTACCTGGGCATAAATTATAAAAGCCGTGATCTTGGAAATATAAAATTTGTTTTTATGACATGCTTATTACATACTATTTATTATTAATTATTAGTTATCATTACAGTATTTTTATTACATTATGAAAACGGCAACACTCTTCCAAGATCTCACTTTCGTAGCTTGTATCACTTTGAATAAGCCTGTTATAAGACAAGGCTCCTATGTTTCATCAAGGAGTATCCGATGTGAAACAGCATGAAGGCATTTAAGAAGCCAACTCAAAGAGTTCCTCCTACACAAGCATTCAGGTCTTGAGCAGTCCAGGCAAACAATGCACATTACAACAAAGCTTAAAATTGTTCATAATAATTTTAAAAACAATACTAGCTGCCTATTTAATTTTAAAAATAGCAAAAAATATCCACCTTCCTTTCCATTTCTTATAAGGAGTCTTGAAGTTTAAATCTCCTCAGTGTGATAGCTATGTTTGCTTTGATCTGCTTAGCTCTTGGAAGTCCAGCGGCTCCAGGCTGCTGGCCCCCTGCTGCCCAGGATCCCTAGGGACGGCTCTGACCGCCATTAGTGAATTTTTTCCCGAGAACCCCCTGTAACATTTTGCGAACCCCCAGGGGTTCACGAACCCCAGTTTGGGAACCACTGGTCTAGGGTAATGCAAGAGTCACAGAATCCTTATTTTAAGCATCATTTAACAAGACCTAACCCCCCGCCCCCAAACATATTTTTAAAATCCAAAGTTTTTAAAATCCAAAGGGGAGGGATAGCTCAGTGGTTTGAGCATTGGCCTGCTAAACCCAGGGGGCCACTTAGGGATCTGGGGCAAATTCAGTACTTGGTCCTGCTAGTGAAGGCAGGGGGCTGGACTCGATGACCTTTCGGGATCCCTTCCAGTTCTATGAGATAGGTATATCTCCACATATTATATATTATTATTATAAAGTGCTGGCTAAGAATAAACAAAGCAAAATGCTTCTCCAAATACTTCCTTTGCCAAGATCAGGGAGTTGTGGGGATGCAGAAGTTTGATCCTTAAGCCTGGGGGATATACAAGTGAGTTGGCGTTTACACATAAGGCCCTGTACCTTCTGGTTGGCATTTAGGGCCCCTTGCTACTGTCCCTGGCTTCCTGCCAGGCTGCCTTGTAGCAAAATTTTATAGACCTGTGTGAAGTTGCATGCCTGAATTAATGAATGATAGTGAAGTTTAGAGATAGCAGAATCAGTAATTTCTTCTTGAAGTATTCATCCATGTGGATACTACTCTAGAAGCACATGTGCCGGACATGCACAAGATCTGAATCTTTGAATGACTAGACATCTCTGTTGGGCTTTGTCTGTGCTTACTCTCCTCCACTTGAGGGCATAAAGGGCAGAGTGGCCACACGTCCCTTGGTTCCCTCTTACTGCCCATAACAGAATTTTTCCTTTCTCTTGCAATGTCTTCACCTAGTTAGGGTTAATTTCCGAACAAAATTCCTCCTTTAAAAAAAAAAAAATAATTTCTCCATGGTACTTTGTGCCACTATCATAATCCTAAAATAGCAAATTTGAAGCCTTCAGGCTTCAAACCTGTGTTCCTCTTGCGACAAAACCATTGCCCTCACAGACTGTCGAAACCAATACCTTTCTTTGTCTTGGTGAGAGCCATGTACCAGGCTGCTGCTCGGTTTGCTGATCTTGTCAGCCAAAACAAGAAAAGCCTGGAACACTCAGTACGTTTTTCAATAGTTGAAGAGAGGCACCTCAGAAATGAAGAATGGACATCAATTTCCAATATGGGACTAGTCACTTCTAAATCCCAGTCTGCTGGTGCCCCTGTTAGCCAGTATGCAACCCCTGAGGTTGATACCCACAAAAGATCTGCCCCAATGCTGTCTGATAAGGATCTGAGACTGCCGAGCCCCCCTGGGCGTATGGGCTAGCACCAAAGACCAGTAGTGCCTCCTGACTAAAACAAAGGAGGTCAGAACATCATTCCTCGTGCCAATCTTCTCATTCCCAAAGAAGCGTAAACCTTTGCTCTCCTCTTGGGATGGAACATTAAGACCACTCATATGATGGGAAAGTGACATGGGCTTAACTTCTGGCTCAGACCTTCATGGGGCCTGCACCTGACAATGTTGGCAATTGCTGGTCTTGGCACAGGCACCGATAATAGCAGCATTAATCGTGCCAGCTGACTTCATGATAGAGGAGGTTGCTACGCTGTGCCTGTTTTATAGAATTCCACTGGACGGTTCTCTCAGACACAACAGTAAATAGCTATGGAGGTGCTTGTTCATCACTCCAATGCCTGGAGGCAATGAAATGGTGGACATGGTGCCAACAATCCAGGGTAGTTCTAATAGCTCTTCATTTCCCAGGAGCCGGTAAGAATGAGACGGACTTCCGAAGCAGGAAATCCATCAGCAACAACAAATGATCTCTGAAGAGCTTCATCATCATGCCTGTATTTCACAGATTTATAGATTTTTAAGGCCAAAAGAGTTGTGATAATCTAGTCTGACCTGTGGTGTAACATAAGCCATACAATTTCCCCAAAATAATTCCTAGATCATATATTTTATAAAAACATCCATGGGGAATCTTATTATAGTCTTGTTTGCCACCAAAGAAAATAGTGTCTGGTCTTTTTTGCTTCAGAGGATTCATGAGCCTGGGATCCTTGAAAGATGCCTGTATCATGCTGTGGAATCACAGTATTGTGTGTTTCTCCACTGATCTTTCTGATAACCTGCGTGATATGGAGAATCAGACAGGATGCATCTGTCCTTATCTTGATAGTGCCATATTGGCAAAGAAAATTCTGGTTGCTAGATCTTAGTCTCCTCCTACTCAGCTTCCAGTCGCACTTCCAAACTGTCCAGACAGATCACAGAACTAATATAAAGTACTTCACCTAGAAGCAAAATTGCTACACCTGATAGCCTGGATATTCTCCAGTTGACTGCTACTGAGAGATTCACTGTAAGTCCGAGAAATCCTTCTGCCAAGCAGAAAGCTATTTACAATGATAATGTACTCCTCTGAGTGGAACAGATTTTCAAGTTGGGTAGCCCAGCACAACCGTGATACATTGGAGGCTCCCAGACCTAAAATCCTTGGTTTGTATTCTACATTTGAAACACTCTGGACTTTTATTTAGCTCCATTCAGGTCCACCTTGCAGCTATTTATTCATGCCATCCTATCCAGTCATATTCTGTCTTCTCTCACCCTAGATTTCAAAGGGTTTCTATAGCTTTCATACTTACCCACCAAAGAGCCCCCTCAAATGTAGGATCTTAATATTGTCCTTACGAGCATCATGGAATCTCTTTTTGAATTTCTCGTGAATGCTGTTTACACCAACTTACTCTTTAGATGGTCTTTTTTATTGTTGTTACATCAGCCAGAAGGTGAACTTCAAGCGCTCTTGGCTGATGATCCTCACACAACATTCCACAGAGATAAGGAGATGTTGAGATTCCCCTCTAAAATATTATTCCCAAAATTGTCAGATTTCCATTTAAAATAGTCTGTTGATCTCCCCGCTTTCATTCCAAAACACCATTCCTCTCCAGGGGAAACAAAACCTCACACTTTGGATCTTTTTCAGAGCCTTGTTATAATATTTTGATAGAACAAAGTCCTTTAGGTAAGCTCCCTGTATTTGTTGCCAAAAGTAGTGCTTCTAAGGGGCAGGCCACTTCTTTCTAAAGAGTATCAAACTGGATTACCCAGTGTATCTATCTATGGCTTGAATGCTTCTTCCTCTAAGCATCAAAGCTCATTCCACTAAACCACAGTTTCTCCTCTGTATCCTTTAGAAACATCCCCATATCAGAGATCTGCAAGATAGCCACTTTGTTTAAACACTATGTCCTTGACTTCGCTGCAAGATCAGGTGCCAGATTTGGTAGGACAGTGTTAAAATCACTTTATTTACTGGCAGCTACGATTGCACAATTCCACCTTCCATAACGGCATTGCTCATCAGTCACCGGGAGAGAGGGATCTCCGTTGATGCATATTAAGAACAAATGGTTCTTCTTGGAGTGATGGTTCGCATGCATATTCCACACATGGTATACACATGTGTGCCATGTGCCTGAGTCCAGAATTTTTTTTGCAAGCCGTGTCCATTGGCACGCATGTGTGCTGTAGCTCTCCTTGTGCTCTGAACCGAGGGCATAAACGGTGGGGCGGGCTGACACCTGTCCAGTTCCTTCTTACCGCCGCAAGGTCTGAGTTAGAATCTTTGGTGTCCTCAGCACCTTTTTTACTGCATCATAGCTGTAACATATTGCATGATAGTTAGTTTTTTAGTAATTTTAGTAGCTTTAGTAGTCTTTATAGTATAGTCCAGCATAGTATAGTTAGATAGCTTTCCCCCATTTCTTCCCCGCCCCGGGGCTTTTTCTCCCCAAGACATCTGGGATTATGCCCAGGGTTTCGGAGTTCAAAAACTGTGTCTTATGGGGTCTCACTCCTTTTTGGGAAGCGATGAACATCAATGCTGCCTCTATTGCTTGGGTGAGGCTAATGTTTTTGCAGGCTGCAGCATCTGCCCTCCCTCCACCCCTTCCCCAGAACTCATGAGGGTTGGGAACTGAGACTCAGAAAACATCTCTTTGAGAAGGTAACAAAAAAAGTCTTATTTTGTCCCCACCCCAGATTCATACCTAAAATAGTTTCCGAGTTTCATATGAGTCACCTTTCATCTACTTATCATTATTTTTTTCCTACACCACATGCCTCATATGAGGAGAGATGGCTGCATTCTCTTGATAAACTGGCTTTGGCCTTTTATCTGCAAAGAACAAAGGATATTAGAAAGATGCCTAAAGTATTTATTTCCATAGCTGAGTAATCAAGCTGTATCGGCTCAGAGACTTTCAAAATGGATTTTGGATTGTATTGCTCTTTGTTACCAACTAGCTTGTGTTCCTCCTCCAGAGTGGGTGGGTACATGTTGGGTACAGATAGGGACTACACATCTCTAAGAATCTTGTTACAGGTAAGTAACCTCCATTTACTTAACTTCTAGTAACTAGTAACCTTTAGATGTTGTCATCCGCCGGATCCCCCCACCCACCCTCTCTCTGCTTTTTTTGGAGTGTTCGTTAACTGTGATTCTAAATTAGCAAGTAAACTGAGGGACAGTTGCAACCACTCTGCACTTTATGCCCTCGGGTAGGGATGGGGAGGGGGCAAGCACATGAATGTCGCAGGCACAGCTCAACAGATGCTGCTATTCAAAGATTCTGATCTTACATGCCCACATCTAGAGTGGTATCCACACAGACAGAACTTCTCAAAGAATCAGTTACCATAAGGTAAGTAACAGTTTTTCATAATTTTTTTGCTATTATGCTAGACAATATTTTATATTGAATAGCGTTGTCATGGATTTACTGCGGTAGTCTCTAGAACAAAACAACTAAACATTTTATTAGAGATGTGATAACCCCATTCATGTTCACATTTTGTTCTGAGAAGACAAATGTTTATAGGTATCTTTAGAAAATCAAAATAGAAATTTATTTTTCAGAAGTTGAGCTGAACAAATGTGATTTGTATTTTTTTTTTTTCTCTCTACCAGGTTTGAGTGGCCGTTTTTTTGTCACCACACTTCCTACTATTTACCAGTAAGTCTGTATCATACAGGAATCAAAGCTGTCAGTTTCCATACCGATGAAGCATCATGCAGAGCCTGTGAACAGATGCAAATTAAAATGATTCCTTACATACTGTTGTTGATAGCCACCACCTGTGGAACATAATTCTGGCATAGTATATGTTATGTAACATAATTCTCCTCACCTTCCCCAGAGCATTAGCTGTTGCAGTGGCTAAGAACAAGACTTGCAGTTTATTTTCCTTCTCTGCTAAGGGTGTTGGAGGGTGTGGGATGAATGTTTATTGCTATTAGTAGTCCTGTGTCTGTCTGTTTTGTGTTTTAATTTATGGGATAAGCATCCAGAACCCTGGATAGCTGCTATAGTTGTTTTTTTGTTTTTTTTAAATTGAAGAAATACATTTTAGAGCTTAAAATATCTTTTTAAAAGTTTTTTTTTGGTTCCAAGACAAAATAGCCTTGCTCTGCATATGTAGTTCAGATTAATATAATTTAAATAAGCTATTTCTTAATCTAAAGACAATTTTAACTGCATTTTTACCAACTAATGCTATACTGTAGTTTAAATTTGCACAAAGATTTTCCTCTGTTCTCACTTGCTCGTGGTTTTCCTAGAAATTTTCATTTTGAGTTGAGATTTACTGTGACCATATCATCCCAAAGTGAGAATTTTCTTGGAAAATTTATGTAATCATGAAGTTTGAAGGGAATTATTTGAGCAGGAAAAATAGGAATGTTAATATAACATTAAGGTTGCAAATATAAACATATCAGGAGACTGAAGTCTGAGTTTTCATCTCAACAATAACTTGCTCGCACTGCATATATGTAGTACTGGATTTTTTATTACTAGATTTTTTTTAAATGTATGGAACTTAAAAATAACTCTATCTAATGTGTGCACATACTGTGTGTGTGTGCGCGCGCATTCCAAATTCTGCTTGCAACTTTGGTCTTAAACTGGTATAATTGAAAGCAGAATGGGGGTATGAATGGACAAAGAGAACACTCTAATTCTCTGAAATGTAATTCAAGCTTTGGGCTAAAACTTTTGTTTGTGATAACACAGGTAAATTCCTCACCTGAGGTTGTTTCCAAGAAAAATAGTGTCTGTAAATGCCTTGTTTATGCATAACATAATTAAAAACATTCAGGGAAGAGATTGTAAGGTGTACACCCCCCCATCCTTCCGCTCCATTATGTTGTAAGAATCCTTCAGATAAATGCACATAAATAATATGTCACACAGTTAGGTCTATTACAATAAACTAATTTTAAAAAATAAAAAAGCTAAAGGCTATTTTAGAGGAGCCTGAGGAAGTCAGGTGCCTGAATTCTATTGAATTTGAATGAGATTTGGAATCCCAACTTTTTTAGGTTTCTCAGAAAATCGCTGCCATAATGGTGTGTATATGTGGGTATAGTTCTTTTTAAAAATATGTTTAATCCCTCAGGATTGTTTAGTTTGTAAGAGTTCATGAAGTGAAGTATTCATAATTTTTTCGGAACCCTAATTTACCGTTGAGGGTCTCTTTGTTGGAGTGCAGGTCAAGCTTCATAAGTGGCACCAATACCTCTTACGATGGGTAATTCATTTTGGCTGCAGAGGCAGTTTCTTATAATAAGGGGCATTATTGTAATTACCATGCATCTGTGCTCCTCAGTGCGAAGGATGGAGTATTTCGCAGATATCGTGGCTCAAGGACGTCGGAAGACCTTCGAGGCTATATCCTAGAGAGAAAATGGGAAGCTGTAGAGCCCGTAGCTGGATGGAAATCCCCATCTTCTATAATGTAACTAGAGTATAATTTTAACTTAAAAATAAATGTTTTTGATGTTACTAATAAAAAGTGCTAGACTGATACCATTAAAGACTGAAGTCCTTGTCCACTGGACAAGCATAGCATAGGTCTTGGCAATCTAAGCTTCTGCAAGCTACCCTGCTATGGTGCCTCAGCCCTGACCCTTTGGTGTGTGAGCAGTTTATTTTCCATGCCTATTCAGTCCTTGACATCTTTAAGATTTGTACATTTTAAATACAGAGAGTTCTTTGAAGGTGAAAAGCATAACTGCTCAGCATTATTATTAACAGGAATGGCAGTTTTTATGTCCACTGAGTACTGGAATGAAACAGTTTTGTTATGCAGGTCTGCCATGTAATGACTTCTGGTCACATGTGCCATTTGGACTCACTAAAAATCCCTATAGTTAAGTGACTAGCAAGTACATTTTGTGCAGTTTTCCTTTCTTTGTTGCTGAATGGTAGGAGATAAAACGTAGTGCTAGAATAAGGTATTTTCCTGTAACCTGCTGCCTTTACATAGAGTTTGCTTTAAGGGAAAACCACACTTTTGCCGTTCGAGATGGTGATGAAACAATGAATCAGAGATTTGTATTGGACCCCTTTTTTACCGTAGCATAAGAGAGTCCTTTAGTCATCATGAGTGAAATTCACGTGGGGTGTAGAGAGCCCCAGCATAAGCCCTATTGCGCCGCTTAAGAGCTGGGAAGGCTATAGGAATTCTACAAGTATAAGGAGCCTCTCCTACTCCAAATAGGCTAGTGTATCTTTGAGGCTGGGCTGGTGAAGAACCACAGGATCCATGACTGTGCCCTGCATGGGGGTTACAAAAAGGCAGTAGTGGCTGTTCTGGCCTATTGAATGAATGTGGACAACTGTGTCTGTTTGAATTTCTTCTCCCAAGCCTCTACTTAGTGCCCTCTACAAAGCTTGGCTTAACTCAGGCTAAGTGCAGGCGGGGTGACTTTCACCCTATGTTCACTAATGGGCAATATAAATTTCTGTTTGAAGGTGTGAACGGCTGGATGTGATGGATGTTGGAAATTGTACATCCATCTCTTCCATCAGTTTTCATTCAACTTGTACGGTATGTCATGCATCAAACTCTTAATCTTATCTAGAGTGTGTCCCTTTCTTTCTTAGGATGCATGGAATGGCAGGTCTTTTTCATTTCTCTGGATGGATCAGAGTAAGTAACACTAACCACTATTACAGCGTTAAAGATCTGAGGAAAAAGTATGTCAAACAATGTTTAAACAAATATTTAACAACCTTATATATAACTTACATTTTTCTTATTGTGTCTGGCTATGCCCTTGATGTATTTCTGTGTCCTTCTAACTGAAGGCAGAAATCGTGACCCGCTAATGAATTGTTTGCCAAAAATGACATTTTAAGGTTATAGATAAGATTATGATCAATGCCAAAGGGTACTCTCTGTTCAGTGTTATCTTAATATTGGTTAGCAGCTCTAATAAAATGAGCCAGCCTAAAATTAATTCTGTACTGGTACAGGGAGTTGTTATAGTCTGATTACTACCATATTGCAGAATATATTTTGCATTCACAGTGGAGCGAGGATGCCATCACATTCTGTGGATCAGTGGTTCCCAAACTTGTTCCGCCGCTTTTTGAGGGAAAGCCCCTGGCGGGCCGGGCCGGTTTGTTTACCTGCCGCGTCCGCAGGTCTGGCCGATCGCGGCTCCCAGTGGCCGCGGTTCACTGCTCCAGGCCAATGGGAGCTGCAGGAAGCGGCGTGGGCCGAGGGACGTACTGGCTGCTGTTTCCAGCAGCTCCCATTGGCCTGGAGCAGCGAACTGCAGCCAGTGGGAGCCGCGATCAGCCGAACCTGCGGACGCGGCAGGTAAACAAACCGGCCTGGCCCGCCAGGGGCTTTCCCTGCACAAACGGCGGAACAAGTTTGGGAACCACTGCTCTAGATGATTCTCTTCTTAATATTTATATTTTAGGCATGGATAGGTGAGATTCTGTGGCCTGCAGTGTTCAGGAGATCAGACTAGATGATCATGATAGTCCCTTCTAACCTTAAAGTTTGAGTCTATGAGACTGCTTTGTCTTTGGAGGGTCTTGTGTTGGCCCTCTGCACCATGGCCAGAAAGAATTACTTTATACATGAGCTTATTTTAGTGTCATATCTTTCTCTAATCATACAAAGCTAGGAGTATCACTTCCATATAACCCAAGTTGAACCCAAGTTCAAATTTAGAATTTCTTGTCCTTTTTTCTGTTGTAACTTATAGCCTTTTTTATAACCATTTAAACTTATCCCATTATTACTAACCCATTTCAAACTCTCTGGCTGTCCCATACTGTGTTTTCTCCATTTCTGTAATGCCCTTATTAAAATAAGGTGGTCAGAAGTAAGCGCAACATTCTAAATGTAGCCTCAGTAATTTTTATGTTGCTAGAATAATTCCCTTTTATTTGTCAGAATAAGCATTTAAACATTCCAGAATTGTACTGTCTTTCACAAGGGTATCACACGTTCTGTCCCCTTAATCCATCAGCTGCTGTGTACTTCTAGTATTTGACCTGTTGTGGATATAGTGGCCTTTTGCTGCTTTGTCCCTCAGTTCATTGCCTTAGATTTGTTTATACTGAATACACAGCTTATCTGTCAAGTGCTCCTAGTCTGTCAGTCATTCTGAGGAGGGTTGTGTTTTCTTTATTGGATTCCAACCCTTATTAATATTTCAGCAGTACGTTCTATAAATCTACTTCATATGCCTGTCTTGCATTCTTATTTCTACAGGTAAAAAACCTTGAAAAAGAAAATAGAAATGAATTTGGAATTACAGTAGTGACACTGTTGTTAATGTTGGAAATAGTTTTCTAGTATGTGCCTATCTTAGACTTCCATCTTTCTAGGGTCATTAAAAACAAATGTTTTCCACCTAGAATTTCTCATGCTTGGTGTCTAGCCAGAGAAATGTTTTTCTTAAGATTACGTTACTTAAATCTGACTTCTTATAGGTGCAGATTTGAATAATGAGATTCTTCACTTCTGGAGAAGTCTTAACATTTATTTTTGGAATATCTCCTCTGAACTGATTTAGTTTAGAAACTTTGAATGTGTCCTCAGTTGTCCTCAGTTCAGAGGAGTACCTTTAAGTGCTTTTAGGAACTGGGTGGCTCATTTTACTTATTTACTATAGGCCAAATTCCCTGACTGAAGGTTCAATATAAAAGTTGTAGAATCTGGTCTTATGAAATTTTAAACGTTCAGACATCTTTTTAATCTAGGATAGTGTAGTATGGGGCTACGTTTTAAGGCTGTTCAGAAGCGGCAACCCTGAAGAAGGCAGCTGCCTGCTGGAGTGAAAGGTTTTATGAGGTCACATGACATCTCTAATTTGTAATCTTCAATGGTTGCTGTTTGGCTTCTGGGTGGAGATTAAAGCGTGTTTTGACCTAGGAAGCTCTAAATGGTCTGTGACCTGTCTGCTTCACAACTGCCAATACTGTCACAACTGCCATTATTGGGGATGTTCAAACTATAGTCTCCTTGATGTAATGGATGGAGCTGTACCAAGGTGTCCTCCATGATGAGGGCCCCGTACCTTCGGATTTCATCCCCTCACCTACGTCCTGGGTCATTCTGAAATGACCTGAATTTGTTGATGTTCAAGGCATGTCCATCTGTTGGGCCTTTGAGGAGGAGAATTATATATGGGTTAGATGTGTAGGGGTAGGATTTAAGGCATTGTGGGAATTTTGTGCTGGATTTGAAGTTTTGAAGACTCTGGGTTATTTGCAAATTGGTGAAGTTGTTTGGGATATGGGTGATAACTTTTGTAATGCTGAATAATGACAAGGGGTCCAGAGTCTTGGATGGACACCCTTTTATGTCCTAGACGGTGTTTTTTAAAAATAAATTTTTAGGCTTGTTTGAATGTAGTCTTGGAAAATATAAATTAAATGATAGAAAACTGCACAGATCATTCATAGTCCTTCCCACAGCCGTCCCCATACCTCAGCTATGTTCCTAACTCCTCTTTCTGATCAGCCCTTGGATGCCACAGTGCCCATTTTTAGTTCTTGCTTCTGTCCACTGGCATCTACCTAAATAACTTTAACCACAAAGGACAGTGGGGTGGAATCTTCACACAACCACATGCTCCCCAGAGGCGCTTCCCCAATAGAGCTAGTAGGAGAAATTCTGAGCCCCTGCCATCTCTACCTCCCCACCAATTTGGTAGGTGAGTAAGGAGGTGGCAAACTCTTAAGCCCTGTGCATGGGTGGGAAGGCAGGTGATGGCAGATGGGAATATTGCTTAAAGAGCACCCTTTAGAAGATGGGATGGCAGAATCCAGTGCACAAATACACATACATTGAGCGCTCAGAAACATGAGTCTTTCCTCCCTGTGAGTCTAATGCACATGGTATTATGAACAAACCAGGTTTTTTCTAAAAGGTTGAAGATAACAGAATCCTTGATTTCCCTAAGTCCCATGGTACTTGCTTTCTATTAATCAAGCAAAACTAGGTTGATCAGAGTGCTCTATCAAGCATGCAGTTGTAATGAAGTACAGAACAGCTCATAAGTGTGTCACTAGAGCACAAGCAGTGGGCTTCAGCTTCCTTTGAAGGAGAGGCCACATATACCAGATTAACTTGCGACCCCTAACGAAGGGAGGCAGAAAAGTGGGCTTCGCAGCAAATTAAAAGAGTGAACTGAAGGGCTGGGAGGCTGAGCAGCTGAATGCCACGAAGGCAGGTTGAGCTACTCTCTAGTTGTGCCCTGGGATGGAATAGTGAATGGCATAGCTTATTGCTCCTTCTCATTCCTTTCTTAGTTGGTGCAAATCTTTTCTATGCCATTTTACAGGAGGGCACTTTTAAGATTCAGTGGTTAAATGACTGGCACACTGTTGTGCATCAGTGCATTGTACAAGTTGAATTGGACACTTGGATGGATAACAAGAATATCCAGAGTTTATGGAATATTTTTTTTTAAAAAAAGAGAGGTTTCAGAAGGAATATAAAACCTTTTTATTTCCTGCATTAAAGCCAGTCTAAACTATAAGGGATTAGAAGGAGGCTTTCTCTTGAGGACTGTAGATTATCCTACATCTATGTATTATAATGTTTCTTGTACCTTCCTCTGAAGTACTGCTGCCAGCCAGTGTTTGAGACAGGGTAATGACTATGGGTCTGAAGCACTATGGCAGTTCTTATGTTGATTAGAAATTGGGGTAGAAGTCCCCTGAATTGTAAACGTCCTTGTGATGCTAATTGCTGCAGGACTATGAGCAGATCACATAATGAAGTTTGTTATTTGTTTTACTAGGGCCCCTAACATTGCTAACACTGATGGATCTGCATGATAGTGCTGAGCACAGGGATCAGATCATTAGGCTAATCTGAAGCCTTAAATTTGTTAATATTGTCCTCTTGCTACCTGGTTTCTGAGCAAAAGTAGATGTCACAGGACTGTGCGCTACAAGAGCTAGGGAAGAGAGTGAAAGAGATTCAAGTCAGTAATGTGGAGATCACTATATGTAATTATTTCCTTATGACATGGCTTTCTTTTCTTTAATATAAAGCATTAGGTTTACCCTTAAAAGTGCATGCACAACTTGAGTACATATTTTTGCTCATATGCCCTCTTACAAATGTAGGCCCTGTCTCTGTCCCTTCCAGTATGATAAGTGGAGTGTGGAAATTGCACTGTAAATTAGTGATGGAGCCAATATGAAATTTCAATTCAGGAAGATTTGATGTTGTAGCACTAGTCACTGCAAGTATTACAGGAAGGAAAAATTGTAGTTTCCTTCCTGAAACAGCTTTTACATGTAGAATTATTAAATAAGAAAAACAAATGGTTTGATTTTATCACTATGATTTTATCATATGTCTTCTAAGAATTACAGTATCAGTAGGCTTAAGTATAGTGTGGAAGAGCATGAGGGCAAAGGGGGAAGATTCTTGTAATGTAAATAGTGGCTGTTGCATGAAAGGTCTCAATTGGGAATTAACTTGAGAAGAACAGTTTACAGAATGGGTGGTGGCTTTAGAATAAATAATTAGCCTTCTTTTCTTACAGCGCAGAGTACTAAGTATATGTAATACGAGCATATTAAATCTGTTTTTTCCCCTTTTGCAGCAAATTCACAGCTACTTCACAGGCACTCTTGGAATTCATGTCTGGGGTTCTTATGCAATCTTCATTTTATCCACCCTGTTGATTGGCCTGATCCTGGGTTTGGTAAGAAAGCATATTACATTTTAATTTTCCTCTTTACAGCCAAATGTGAACTCATTGCTTTAAAAATTATCTAGAGATTTTGCTTTACAGTAATTGCTGAAAAAGAAACAGGAAGGGTATTTTATTTTTAATGAAGGGCTACAAGGTGGCTCTTTTGTAATACTTAAAATTAAATGTTTGTTTTAATGTGTACATAGTATATATAATGGCTCTAAACTGTCTTCATAGGGCTGCAGAGAAGAAAACATGTCCCATTAATGGCTGTCTTTATACTCCGCTTGCCTTGCCAATCCCAATTATATAATTTAGAATGTATTACATTTTTAAACTAGTCTGCATGTATGTTCTCTTACTGGTTTAAATGTTGCTGTATTGTTCGGCTTTCTCAAAAGCTAAGTGGCAGAAGATGCAACAATACTGAATTAGAACAGGATAGATTGTTCACAATTTGAGAGCTGTTTTTTTCCCCTCTACCATTTTCCTGTTTAGAGGTTTAGTTTATTTCCCAGTTCTCTACTCAGAGAGGAAGTTATGGGGGTAATCTTAGTTGTCTTGGTTATTTGACAAACCAAAAAAAGATTTGCAAAGAAGTGATAGACATTTTTAATTGTTTTTAGCTCTTTTAATACTGTTTCAAAATGTAATGATCCCATAAATAGCAGTTTATTAAATAATCAAGCTCTTCTGTTCTGTAAGTTGTCGTGTAATCACACACCTCTTCCCTACTTTAAAAAGGAATCACTGATCTTGTGTGTGACCATCTTGCAACACTTGTAGAACCTACAAACACTTTCCTCCCTTCCATTCCTGTTGCAGGTTTACATATTATCCATTCTAGAGCAGAGCCTTCTTTTGGCTTCAGTAATTATCTTAGGCAGGGATCAGGGATCATTGCTTAAATCAGGTTAGTTTTTTCTTTGACCTTTTTGTCTTCGTGGATGGAGTAAAAATATTCTTTTAAATTGACTAAAATTAAGTTCACCTCTACCCCGATATAACGCTGTCCTCGGGAGCCAAAAAATCTTACCGCGTTATAGGTGAAACCGCGTTATATCGAACTTGCTTTGATCCGCCGGAGTGCGCAGCCCTGCCCCCCCCCCCCGAGCATCGCTTTACCGCGTTATATCCGAATTTGTCGTGTTATATCGGGGTAGAGGTGTAGTAGTAAATACCTTCACAGGATGTACCATTATATTGAAAGTTTCCATGTTTACAGGTAAATATTTTGTTGTTTTCCATATCCATCTGATTCAGTTTTTCTGTGGAAAAGATTGTGTATAGTAGGTGGAATGGAGATATATGTAGTATTGGCGTGCTTGCAGTGCCAGTATCTACCCATACTGTTGCTCAAAAACCAGAAACAGTGAAAAATAATCTTATACTAATGATCAGTTATAGTGAAAGCATAAGGTCACTTTGATGCACTCTGTGATGTTATAATTCATTAAATTTCAAGGTTTGACTTTTGGTCTTTTTTGTGGGGGGAGGGAACCTAGATTGAAAGAGGCTTTCTGTAATTTTATTGTGTATGAAGATGTTTGCTTTTAAGAGTGGTTCATAATTTCTGTTTTGATATTTTAGTCAATATTAAAACTTAATTTCCCACCGTTTCCTCCATGTGTTCCATCCTGGTTTGAGTCCCCCTTGGTGAATCAAAATCAAGCATCTGTGACTTTGCCATCTGTTGTCACTGAGCAAAACTGACACCCAAGAGTATTCTGAAATCCCCAGATGGTCTCAGAACTACAGTTGCTGAAAAAAGTACTTACAGTAGAGACTTGTACAACATTGGTAACATACCTGTATGCTGAGGAGCAGATTCTAGAGCCTCTTGTGATAACTGGGTATTCATGTTCACTTTAATTGTGAGCTCAACTGTAAAAAGTATGTGAAAGTTCATAAGATATCACAATAACCTATAATGACAAATATTGGTGGGAAAAGGGAGACAGACTGAATTAGTCCAAACTAAAAGGCCTAGTGATATAACTCAAGGACCGTGTTAAGATCATGCCTGGAAATGAGAAAATGTAAGACCAGAAATTAATCAAAATCGGTGTGTTGGATTATAAGGCCTAATTGGTGGACAAAGAATGAGGGGATGGGCTGTTCCACCCACCATTCCCTTTTGGGGTATCTCCTGGGACCCCTGGCCTTTGTCATCCTGATCCTGAGAGATGTCCTGCCCAGACCAAGCCAGAGAGAGGAACCCAGATGACATTGCCACCTCTACTGGCCCCAGCTGAATCCCAAACAACATCTAGGATGAAATGGGATTGGATTTTAACAGTAACAGCTGTAGCCCATCTTAACTAATTTCTTCGCTTTTCTCCAAAAAGACAGTTATTTTACCAACTTTGGTATCATCTAAGGGACTGTCAAACAAGGGTGTTTTTCTTCTAAAAACTCTCTCCAGATAAAGGGAAAGAGAGCGAGGGATGTTGTTAAAATGAAAGCCTTACTTAGTACTTTACATTACCAATGCTTTAACTACCTTTCCTTCTTTTCTTTATCTTTAATAAAAGGTTAAAAAGATTTTTAATAATGTATTTGCCATGGTACTAAGCAGGCCAAGGTCTCTGTATACCAAACCCTGAACCTTGTTTAACACTGCTCAGTGTTAGACAGTGACCGGGTTATGTTACACCTTTGGCTCATATATTCCATCTAAATTAATACAAGCCTTTGCAATTCTTCAGCAATGGAAAGAGACCATATAAAACTGCCTTAACTGGACAGCTGAGGATTCACCTGTCCTCCCCAAGATGGTGTAGGCAGCATCATACATACTCACCTCACAGCCCCTGGCATGGGGAGTGTGGCTGGAGTAGGAGGCATGGCTGTAGTGATGTTGTTGTACTCCAGTGACCCACTGGCATAATAAGCTTCGTGCCAAGCCGCATCGGAGCTGTTCTAACTTGTAGCAGGGTTCTGAACTAGATCCCTGTCTGGCCTAAGAGATAGTTTAAAGTCACCTTTTGGGCCTTCCCCTTAGGTCCTGAGCACAGATTGCTGGGATTGGGATTGAATAAAGGGCCCTGAGAATTTGATTATAAACAGAGCAGTAATTGTATCGAAGCGGTGTATGTACAGTACAGACCCGTTTACGTGCGAATCCGCTTAACGTGCGGTAGCGCCATGCCTCCCAGTGCTACCTATTTAACACGTGAGACTCATTAACATGTGGTACAGGAACATGCTATGTAGCGCTACAGATTTGCTCACTAACTCACTGACATAGAAATCGACAGGAAGCGCGGAGCGGAAATGTGTTGTACGTCTTTACCGCCGACGAGGGGGAGGGGGAGGGGGAGGGAAAGGGGCAGCGCTTTAAGGATGGTCCTCAGCTGCGGCAGTGATTTAAGGATCCTCAAAACGCTGCTGCAGCAAAGGACTGTTGTTAAAGCGCTTTAACGTTGCTGCCCCTTTCCCTTCCCTTCCCTCCCCCCCCCCGTCGGCGGCCCTGCCGATAGGGACTGTACTAGCAGGGCTGCTGACGGTGGAGGCAAAAAGGGCAGGGACATTAAAGCACTGCCGTGGCAGTGCTTTAAGGATGGTCCTTTGCTGCGGCAGCGCTGGGCCACCACGGCAAAGGACCCTGCAGCGCTTTAAGATCCCTGCCCCTTTTGCCCCTCTCGGCTGCTGACGGGCGGGGTCGGCGATTTAAAAGGGCCTGGGGCTTCGGATGCCGCTACCGCAGCAGTGGCGTCCGGAGCCCCAAGCCCCTTAAATCGCCATGGGAACCCCGGGCGGCGCGGACCAGGCAGCCTGGAAGGGCTGGCTGGGGGATGCTGACCCCTACCCCCACCCCCACCCCTTCCGCTCGAGGCCCCGCCCCTTCCAGGGGCCAGAGCCGCCCCCACCCCGTAAGTGTCCCGAGTTACTTTCACCCCTGTGTAGTAGTAATAATGTTTTTATTAGATTACACATTTGAATTTATATTCTTGCAAAGCGCCGTTAACAGATAGGCCTGCAGTATTTGGGATGCTGTGAGTACGTATGTAATCCTAGATAATTATACATGTGTATATATAGATATCTTAAGATATTTCAGCATGGCCCTCTTAACCCGCGGTCCGTTAACACGCGGTCGTGACGGCTTGACTCCTAACATCCGCGCGTAAACAGGTCTGTACTGTATTGTGTGTTTCTCTATCCTTCAATATTTACAGCACATTGGGGGCACCAGTGTATAACTGTGCAAAGATGAATGTCCCGTATTATAATTTTTATAACATTTAGATGTCTGCATGTTGTTCTAAGTAGTAAATGCACCCTTGCTAAATGGATGGGAATCAATTGGGTGTTTTTATGAGATTCACAGCTAGCAAGAAACAGAATACATTTATTACCCCAAAATGGATGAAGATGAAAAGTTTCAGCTGGTGGATCATTTGCAAGAAGTGATAAGATGATGTTTGCATTTTAAGTCACAACTTACTTCAACAGCAAAGCCTTGTTTAAAAAAACAAAAAACAAAAACCCATAGCAGGAGGTGAAAATATTCTATGCAAAAATAACTTGGATAATTATCCAGTGGATAGAAAAACTTCATAGACATTGCAAATAAATAAACCCCCCAAGCCAGCTCTTTAATGTAAAGAGCCTCACTTATTAAATGGCAATTGTTGGACATTCCTTTTTCTCCTATCCTAAGGCATTTCAACATGCCATACATAAAGGAAGCAAGAGGAAAGGAACTGTCCGTATAAATACCCTGTCTCCAGCCACTTTCCTTCAGCATTTTTTAGCTTCTTTAGAAAGAAAACATGGAATTCTCACTCATTCCTCAACTTTGAACAAATATTGTTTCATACTTTTTACTGTGAATCTTAAGGGGGGGGGGGGGTTGGGAAGAGATCATTTAGATAAAGGAAGAGGATGAAGGGGGAAAAGAGGTTAAAAAGAAAAACATTTAGCTTGAGAATCACCACTGACGCTGCAGCTTCCCAGCAAAAAGAGGACAACTGTCTGAGTCATGACCCTACTGTTTGTGTTCCTTTCATGGAACATGGATTAAAGTCTCATGCTGAGATTCACTGTAGGCTTGGACACGCGGCTTGCCTTGTATATTAACTTTACATCTCTTCTACCTCCAGAAAACTTACTGAAATAATCACTGAGAAAGCACTGCAATGATTTGATTGTGGGAACCTCCATTGATGTTGCACTTGACATCTTGTCTGAGGCGAACATGCCATTGCCCTTGCAATGTAGCCACAATAATTAAGTAAGTTCTTGAGGCCTTTCAGTGGTGCATCAACATCATTCAGGAGCCTTCTCAGTGCATGTCTGCCATCCAAAAATAGCAAAGAACAATTAGCGATTGTCATAAAAACTGAGTGCCAAAGCAGTGAATTTGATAAAAACGTTGCAACTATCATTTCTGCTAACTTGGCCTTCAGTGTAGCACAAAACGAGTAATTTAAAGACAACTGAAGTGTTTCTTCCTGGATATACTTCTCCAGACAGATTTAAGCTTGTAAATCCACTGCTAGATACTGGTAGTGAAGAAATAAAGGGAAAATGAAAGGATTAAATTTATCAACACGGCATTATTGTAAGATGGTTGTTGAACGGAGAAATATGTTCCCACTTACTGCTATTTATTCCGAGTCTGAAAAGTAACTTGCAGAATATTGTATCAAAATTGCTGATTGTAGCCCAGGAATGCAGAGAAGTATAAGGAGGTCTTTGCTCACACAACAAAAAGAAAATGAGAAAGTTGGTAACTTCTTTGATGCAAGCAACCTAAACTTTTAGTGTGTTCAACATGCTACTCAAACCTCTTTGAGGAAAAAGTAACATTAAACACTGCCCTCTACAGCACATTGTGGAAGTTAGAAGAGTCTTTGGCCACCACCCGTTATTGGCTTATTGAAAGAGGAGGATAAATACCGCAGCATCCCAGGGATAGGAATCTCAGGAAGTTGTCTGTTTGCATCCCATTCCCATAAATATGCACTGAGCAGGAGGAGGTCTTTGATGAAAACATAACCTGCATTTTACACCCAGCCTTTCCACAGAGAAGCAATGAGCTTACAAAAGCAACTGAAGACCTGAAGAAGAACTCTGTGTACCTTGAAAGCTTGTTTCTTTCACCGACAGAAGTTGGTCCAATAAAAGATATTACCTCATCTGCCTAGTCTTTGTAATATCCTGGGACCAACACGGTGACGACAACACTGCAAAAAGCAACTGAAAGACGTTTGTGAGGCAGTTGACAGATTACAGGCTGATACGACTGTTACCTTGTCAGTGGAAATGTGGCTTGATTCACCAAGAGCCTTCCTCTCCCGAGATGACAAGTTTCTGTGTCTTTAGTCCCCCTTCCAGCTCTGAAGCTCATATGTCTATTAGATTCCTTTGCAGGATAATAGTGGTGCACCATGTAACCGGCAAATGGAACAGTCATGCTGCTGTAGCTTATACCAGTGTGCCAGTTACTCCTGGGGGGATTCTGCGGGACTGCACGCCTGGAGCAAATGTCCCCTCTCCCCCATAGATTTCCTGCAGAAAACAGCAGGGAAACCGCGCGGGGACGCGGAGCGACCATTGGTGCAGTTTTTTTGGGGGGGACTGCCCCCTCCAAACAGAGGCGAGGCATGGGGGGGGCACATGGGGTTACATGCCACTGCCCCCACTCATTCCGCAAGCACAGAGCTACCCAGCCGAAGGAGTTTGTGTCTGGGCTCTGCTGACTCTGGGTCTAGTGCCAGTCGTGCTCCCCGTGTGTGCGCTGGGAGCCTTCCTCTTTTCTATTCTGTGCAACAGTGGCGCATAGGGACAGGGCCCCGGGGTGTTTCTAGGGCAGGCCCAGCCCTTGCACTGAGTCAGGGTCAGGTGCAGCCTCACTGCCGTGTCCCTATACCAGGGGAGGTGGGGGCTTCAGGGGGATCTCCCACCTCAATGCAGCCGGTGGCTTGTGCTCCCCGCTGCCATGATGGAGCCACATTCGTTTATTGACAAATAACATTTGCAGAATTTTAAATTTTTGGTGCAGAATTCCCTCAGGAGTAAGGCCTGTAGATTTGCCAAGGCATTGTGTCTCTATCTACACATGCACACATTTCATTCTTGAATGAAGATTTCTTGCCCGAAGTGTCCAAATGTCTGCTAATAGCAGATGATGATCCACTTTGTTGCCTTTAAAAATGTTACCCTAGGTAATTGAGGACCCTTAGTCTCGCTGGAAGTCAATAGGATTTAGCCTCCTAAGTCATTTAGGTGCTCTTGAAAATTTTACTCTTTTTAAAGGTTTAAGGTTTGCTTTTTCAACAAGTTCTTGATTTTTATTTTAACAGGGTTTAAAGGCCTGTCTACTCTAGGTAATTTCTTATCCATTTTTCTGCACTGGTGTTAATAATGTAAGCACTCAGGTAGATGTGATGTAGGTGTCTTTTGATATTGTCCTGTGGTGTAGATGCACCCCCAGCATCTTGGGCTTATCACTAATTGTTCACAGCTACTATTTCTGCTGTTTGGTATTTCATAGAGGAATATGCCTTTTTGTTCAGATCACTTTCCTGTGTTTTTTTTCCCTCCAGAACTTAATGATTTGCGCAGTTCAATAAGCACACTTATTTTCCCTCAATGGGACCAACTTTATGTTTAAATGTGGTATTTTATGGGTTGTCTTTTTAAGACTCTGGTAAAGGCAGCCTTCCATTTTCTTTCTGCCCAAATAGCCTTCTTAAGTAGAGCTAGTCATGAATTTTTCCACAAAACGTTTTTCTTTTAGGCAGATTTGTCAAAACCCAAACTCTTCAATGGAAAGTCAATTTTGATGGATTTCCCATGTCAAAATTTTTTTGTAAAGTTTCAGAATTGTCAAAACATCCTGTTTGGCATTTTCTAAATGAAAAGGCTGCTTTTTTGGTTTGAAATGACTTATTACATAAGAACGGCCGTACTGGATCAGACCAAAGGTCCATCCAGCCCAGTATCCTGACTACTGACAGTGGCCAATGCCAGGTGCCCCAGAGGGCGTGAACCTAACAGGTAATGATCAAGTGATCTCTCTCCTGCCGTTCATCACCACCCTCTGACAAACAGAGGCTAGGGACACCATTCCTTACCCATCCTGGCTAATAGCCATTAATGGACTTAACCTCCATGAATTTATCCAGTTCTCTTTTAAACTCTGTTATAGTCCTAGCCTTCACAACCTCCTCAGGCAAGGAGTTCCACAAGTTGACTGTGCGCTGTGTGAAGAAGAACTTCCTTTTATTTGTTTTAAACCTGCTGCCCATTAATGCAAAGTTAATATACAGTAAAACATTTTTAACAAGTCAAAATCTAAACAAAACATTTCCAGATTGTGGAAACAAGATGTTTAGATTGACCAAAATAGATTTTTTTTCGAGATTATCAGTTCACAAACATTTGAGATTTTGACTGTCCTGATATGGGACAAGACATGTTTTGAAATCTCAAGTTTTCTTGGTACAGGAAAATCATTTCCTGTCCAGCTCTATTTAAGTTGTGATCTCTATTGGAAGAGGGGAGATATTGGACCATCTCACTTACAAGTGTTTTGCATAAACTTCAGGTTTCTTGCACACTTTTCATCTCAATGTTGGCAGCACATGAGTTTTCTATTTCTCTCTGAACTATTTACTTCAGTGCACAGAAGAAATTCTATAGCGTAGATGTTAAGGAGACTATCCATGCTAAATCCAATTTGATTAAGCTTCTCTGTAAGTCTCTCAGACTTTCTTACATGGAAAAAATGTTGTTTTTAATTCGCTTTTTAAAAGCCACTGTTGTTCAGTGGATAGAAGGCAATAAGACCTGTTAATAGACACTCAAAAAGAATGATGGTTTTTAGGAAGGGAGGATCCGCTTCAAGGCTTGATACAGACGTGACTGCTGTGTAGTTCTCTGTTCAGTCATTTACTGTGAACAGCCGGACCTGCTGTTGTCCTTTGAGGTTGTAGTTTTTCTAGGTTGCTATTTAGGGTCAGATTAACTCTCATTTTTTGCATTGGTCTACTATCTACTTGCTTGTACTGGAATTATTGTAGCATGAGAGAAGCTGAGCATACAGCAATGGAAAGCTAGTAACTTTGTCAGCACCATCTCCTATTCTGCTTCCTCCCTTCCAGTGTATTTAGTATTAAGGTTTCCCAGTCTTTGTCCTCTTTATAAATTAAGGCAAGGGACTTAAGCGTGGATATTTATACCGCCAGTCACTTGTTGTTTTTTGTGCTCTGCTTCTTGGTAAGTGAGGCTATTGGAATTCTTATTGTAGGATAGGAGAAGACGAAAATGACCCATAGAATTATTTGTAAGTAGTAATTCCTTTCTGAAAGAGGTTTACCAACAGCTACCATAAGCGGAACCAATCTGAGCCTGTCCACTGCCATTTTTCCCCCCTCTGCTTTTGAAGAAATTCATCTGTTGCATTTGCCACTTTACCTTTGTGTAGATATTTGTCAGTAACCAGATGCGGAGTAATACAAATTCCAAATATTGAAATAATCCTTTACTTGATATTAAGGGTATATTTATATTTATAAATGGTTAATAAATGATTAATACATGTTCTAAGCATGTTAGATATGAGTAGAATGTGTTTATAGGTGGCTATAAGCAACCCTACTGATGGCTAATTGTTAGATTGTAAAAAAGTAACAGTTTATTAAAATGGACTAATCATTTATTATCCTTTTATAAACATTCTTAATACAAAGTGTGACCCCTTTCCTAATGTAAAATTAATCAATTATATAGAAAAAACATTAGAGCTATGCCCCTGCACTGTGGAGGATAAGCACAGCCATGACTTAGTCAGGTTGGCGCTGTCTTCTTCAAAAAGTCTTCTCATTACACGTTCACCAGTTACATTTACTGTAAGCTCATAAACCCAGTTCAGTGGTGCAAATGGACTGATATATTGCAGGGGCTGCGAGATAAGAAATGCATCCTGGTTAAGTCACTGAATTACATTTTTTCTTCTTCTACTCAGATACTGGTTTTGATTGCAGACTGCCTTTGCCCTTCCAAGCCTAGGTACAGAGAAGAAGCATCCGGTAAGCACTCGATATGCCATGGATATTCTATTTTTGGAATGATTTATACCCACTAATGTACATCGGTTTTTTTTTCATGATAAAGCTTTCCTCTAAGATTCATTGATGGCAGCTGACTAATCCTGACAACAGGCAATTCCTTCATGGATGTCTGACATGTATTTGCTGTTGTAAACAATACTGTGATTTTCATGTCCTTCCATCTGAGGAACTCAAAGCACTTCGTAAACACCAAAGAGTATAGCCTTGTAACAGCCTTATTAGGATCAGTAGTAGTAATCCCATTTTACAGACACACAAGCTGAGGCTAAAAAACATCCCAAATCAATCAGGAAATCTGCGTTAGACCCAGAAATAGAAATAGTTCCACTGATTCCCAGTTTTATGCTTATCCACAAAATTGTCTAATTTAAAGGTACAAGCAGTCTTGCTCTCTAACAGGATTTTTCCAGTTCCTAATGCACATTCTGTATACAGGCAGACATTACACACTACACTTTGGATCCACGTGAACTTCCCTCTGCAACACTTAAATGGAAGTTATGGTCACATATGGACTACAGGATTGGGTATTGTGATGATTAAAGTCACAAAAGGTGTAAAAAAGTTGGTGTAAAGTAGTTTTATAGTAGTTGATTACTTCCGTATCCAGTATGCACAGTTTACAAGTTGGGAAGTTTTCTCCCTCTTATCTCATTACCAGAACTAAATATTTTGCTGTCGTATCTTAGCTGACACTTTTTTATTGATGCTTAGGAGAGTTCATCTCAATCGTCGCTGCTAAAATAGAAGGAGAATATTCTTTTTTTTGCGAGGGGGAGGGAGGGGGCTCTGCAAAGGAGGCAGATGTACCTCAAAACATACTTGGCACAGATTTGCTGTGTAAGATGTCCTGAAAGGCATACAGTGAGTCCATGGTGGAAGGACGACTAGAACTAAGGAGTTTCTGGCTCCAAGTCCCTGGGACAATGCAGTAGACCAAGCTGCCTCTTACGGCACAAAGTGCACCTTTAATAATCTAATATTATTTCATTATCTTTGTCTGTAGTCTCAGCACATTTAAGGCCGAATTATCCCCTCCAGTATATTTAGATAGCTCCATTACTTTAATGGAAAGCAGTATGTGCATCTGAGGGTTGAATCTGCTCTTTCGAAAGGTTCAGAAACTTTTATACAGTAGATTCCACTTAATAGCAGCCCAGATATCTGGTTAATAGCAATATTTTGCTGGGAACCAATCCTGTCCCAGTGACTTTAATGTTAATGGGATTTGGATATTGGCAACGGGCATGCTGCTTGTTAAGAACATTTTTTGTTGAAGAAAGGACCCAGTTGCAGGCAGGTTTGCAGGGCTGTAGCCAGGGAAGGAAGTGCTGGGACATGTCTTTCCTGGCTGCAACCCCGCAAACTTGCCAGTGCACAGGGACCCCAGAGGAGATAAGGGGCTATGAGCTGGGAGGGAGGGAGGCTGTGGGCAGGACAGTAGCACGCAGGGGGGCTGCTGCATGGTACCTCTCCCTGGGCTCTCTGGGCTGTCCCTTGCCGGAGGGCTGCATCCAGGGAAGGAAGTGCTGGGATGTGCCGGCCCCCAGAGAGTGCAGGGGGAGGTACCGTGCAGCACTGTGGGCCTGCTGAACACCCTACTCCCTGTAGAAGGCCCCAGCATCTAGGATGCAGCCCCTCTGCTTCCCTGCCCAGCACTTCCTTCCCTGGTTGCAGCCTTGCAAACCTGCCTTCCACTTATTGACAAATGCCAGATAATAGCAACTTTTTGCTGGCAGCTGAGGGGTTGCTAATAAGTGGAATCTACTGTATATGATTTATAAAGAAGACAGTCCTGCTACCTTGTCAGTGTGAAGATTCTTACAGGAAGGTTCCACTCTACAAAAGTAATGGTGGTAGCAGTGGGCGCAAAGCAAAAATCTCAGTCCCCAATGAATATTTAATCATTAATGGTGTCTAGGTCTAGGTTTGATTCTGGAGCACCATATTCCACGAATCTTATCTTGACGTAGTTGTACTGATACCTGGAGGTAAAGACATTGATTTGTATATATGTATATGATTTATGGAATCATAAATATCTCTGTAATGTTTGTTGGTAGGTTTTTGCGTTTGGTTCAGTAGTATTGAAAATAATGAACTGGGTGTCTCAACTGCATCATTTAAAGTGATACTGCCAAGTAATTAGGTCCCACTTTGGCCAAATTTAAAACTTGTGGAGAATATACTTCATGTAATATTAAGACATTTGTCACTCTGAGAAACAATGGGAATAGTATATTTATGACGGATTTACACAAATATGTGATTTTTGTGTTTGCTAGATTGGCTCTGTAGCTGCAATTACCTAACAAAAAGCTGCTTATGTTCCTGCTAACTTTTAGGATGATGGTGGACATTCAAAGAACTAAATAAAATTGAGCTACTGTTCACTTGTAATCCATTAGGCACAAAATGAAAACAAATATTTTCCTAATAATAAGACAGACCAGTTATAGGAGGATGGAAATTATACCTAGGTTTGAGAGTACAGAGAAACAGAGTAAAATAATAAAATGAGAAGATGATGATGCTACATTAGAATTACACCAAGGATTTTTTTCATAAAGAATATTTTGCAATTTTTGCACTCTTGGGGTAGTGTAGTAACTAGAAAAGAGGCTTTAGCAGATGAGTTGTCCTATGATTTAAACATTTGCAATTTGTATTTTGTTTCAGTAGAGTTGATTGAAAGGGAGAATGCAGAGCTTACAGCAGTAGAAGAGGTGGAAGAAGCTGAAGAGTTTTCAGCAAATGAGTTAGAAGAGGCTGCAGAGGAAAAGGAGGACATTTCAGATGGGGAAGATGGAGCCAAATCAAGTGAAGAGGCCAATTCAAGTGAGGATGGCTCAGAAGAGGACTCTGCCGTTGATGAAGGATCAGGGACAGAAGAGACAGAAGACATCTGTGAACCACAGCCAACTGATTCGGAGACCCAAAGCTCAGTAAGGCAACGTAAAAGCCAGGTGGCTGACAATGGACTATAGTTTCCTTGGTGTTTTCCATAAACTCGGACCAAAGAAATATCTGGGGCCCTTCTGGTCTGCAGCTGAAGCCAAACACTTGATTTGTAATTTGTGTTTACGTAAAACAAAACCTCTGCTCTGCATCAGTTGGCTTCTTTCTTCTTTCTTTTTTCTAAGCCAATGTTTGCTCATAGACTTTCATTTTTATAAGCACGCCTTTATATATTATGTTAGCCATGACAATCAAAATCATAAGTATGATTTGATCTGCTTAGAGACTTAAGGAGCGGGGGACATGACCACGGGGATGAAAGACTTGGTAATGAGATGCTGCTTGTTCATGCTTGTGCTCCTTTGTAGACACTGTTCTAAGCAAGATGAGGCAAGAGAATTTGAATTCACAAACCTCAAGAAGTAACTTAGCAGGAGTCTTGATTTCCTTTTCTTTCTGTCTGAATATGTTCCTTAAATGCCATAAGACCATCAGGCACATCATAAAAGAGCAGACAGAGGCATCTGAATGGTCTTCCATTAAAACAACTTTGTGTTTGGTGATTTTGCGTTCATCAACTCAACTGAAACACCTTCATTATGTTGCTTTTTTCTCGTTTTTTTTTCTGCTGAATCGTTATTTTGAAACTATACCATAATATTATAACAGTGACTCGTTTTATTCTGTGCTTGAAGAGCACCCAAAGCTTCTCAACTGTTGATTATTCAAAGGTATAGTGCACAAGTCAGGCTTATATCAGCTGGTGATTTTAATCATTTAAGGGGTTTAGATCACCAAAAACCTTCGGCTATGGAACATAAACAACTAGATGCTTAAAGTGACATTGTTGAACCTTGGTGGTTGAAAGGGAAATGATTTAGTGAGAGCAAGGAATTTTTGCCAAAGTGTAGCCTTTTTCCTTTAAGATGTTGCAGTGAGAAGTAATTGGGTCTAAGACAGTAAATGCCATATTTCTCACCAGTACAAGCTAGTCATATACAAAGAACTTCAGTGTTATTTTTTTGCTGTTTCCAGCCCAGAGTAGTTGGCAGTCAGAACTGCTTTAGTAATATTAACTGAAAAATCACTTATAGTTTCACCTCTAGTGTGCTGGCTTTAATGACGGAAGCAGTGGGAAAAACACATCAGGAAATGAAAGAAATCGTTTTTGGTTACACGGCTATCTTTTGTCTACATAGACATGCATCTTTCAAATTGCACAAAGCGGAAATGGCTCATTAGCTAATCTGCTGACAACACCTCCTGCTGTCGAGTTTATTCAAGAAATCCGCATTTTATTCATTTTAATTGGCATGACTTATATTAAGAATTTTTTTAAATAACCACATCCCATTAAGTGAATGAATATCTGAAGGATAATCCTGTACATTCCCACTTTGGCAGCATGCTGATCCAGATTGCACGATAAGAAGCAGAAAGGTTGTTTCCATCTTTCGTACTGCATATTTAATGACCATATTGCATAAACCCGGCCATCTAGCATTAGTCTCTTCATTTCCTTTTGTGAGAAAAAGGAGTATTCTGTGAGATTAATATGGTTGCCCCCTGGTGTTAGAAAAGGGATATTACCAGTGCACAAAGGTGATTTCTTGGAGACAATCAGTCTTGACAGGGCCAGTTTATATCCATCTTGGGAGTTGTTTTACTGTTAATGCGAAGATTTTATTTAGCAGAAAGCAATCTAACTTACTGTGTCTCGCTGTTTTTTAAATGTTTCCAAATGTACAACATTTGTTAATCTAGTATAAATCCTACAGTCATAGGGCCTGATTCTGGTCTGTTGTACAAGTGTAAAGCAGGTGTAACTTCACTGAACTCTTGAGCATAAAGGAGATCAGAACTGGGGCAGTACTTCCTTCTGCATATACTCAGATATTTAGACTGTTCATACGGCCATGAAGATTAGACTCTTTTCTCCAGCCCTCTGGATTATAGATAGATGCAGCGAAAGTTCTTAAATAGATATGATGGAAATTAAATTGTTGCAGTGCACTAAAATGAGAACAGATGGCTTGACTTGCCTGGACACAGTCCCCTAAACTTTCAGAAGTGGTGCTAAACTGTGCAGCTGAGGTCCATTGTCTTTAAAGCGATACAGTCAATGTAAAAAATTACTTTTTGCCTACATCGGTTGCAAGATTACTGTAAATGGAAAAGATTGGGGGGAGAAAAACCATGGTCGTGCATTTAACAGAACTGTATACTCTATTTCACGATTTCCTCTATGTAGTCAGTTTTCCTTGTGTGTGTTGGTAATTCATACAGCGAGATGGGAAAATATTTTAAGAATAGGAAAATGAAATATTAAAATCACCAAAACTGGCTAGGACAAGCAGACCAAGTGTCATATCTTCAGTGACCTGACTAGGATTCAAGTTGATGACCTCTTCAATGAGTCATGGATTTAAAACTCTGCTTGACCCTGAAAATATAGGGGATTGTGTCCATCAGGAATTCATTGAAAACATTGACTTGTGTTGTATAAAAAGAAAAAGGCATTTCCTACAGAGTAGAGTCCTGAGGTGTTCCCAAAAAAGATTTGGAGGGAGAGAAATGTCCATATTAAAAATGTCAAAAAGTGATGGCAAAGATTTAAAAAAAAATAAGAGCTTAAAGTTGGCCTCATAAAGTCTTCTTGAGGCATCTAAATTAGAGGCCTAATTTTCAAAAGTACAGAGCATCTAGCACCTCCTAGTGACTTCAGTGCAGGATGCTAGGTGTATAGCCTTTAAAAAATCTTCCTCTAGCTTAGCTGCCTAAGAATTAAGTGAGGAGTAACTTTATAGGCACCTGTTTTTGAAAAGCTTGACATCCCGGTGTTGAAAAATCTGTTAATCTTGCAAAGAGTTACACCTCTGTCTGCATTAACTAAGAGATCTGAACAAATTATATAACAAGCTTATTGCCATACAAGACGCAGGGATTACAAGATGTCCTGAGAAACAGCAAAACTTTAATTACATAAGCTAATTTCTGGAGTCCCTTCTGTTCAAGTAACTCCCATTGAAGTCAAGGAGCGTGTCACATGTTGTTTCAGGTTTGGGCTGTAGAAAGTGTTCAGTGAAAACCGAAGTCTAAAGAAGACATGAAATCTCAGTTCTGTTGTAGATGAAGGGACATAAAGCAAGTGAGACTCGTGCCTGAACAGCAGATCTTTAGGCACGTAGCAAATGGCAGCTGTTCATCTCCCCCCCAGTTACGTTTTGTGTGAATCTGACATTCTGTTTGAGTGATGATACATTCATTTTAAGGTGTTTCAAACATCAGGCCCCATATATGGTGGCCCCTTTATTTCCACACTCCCACTAATAAGGAAGATTAGTGCTAACTTTGGTTTGACAGTTGATCTCTTGTATTGCAAATGGAGTTGAAGTACAGTGGGTCTGAATATTGTATTTATAGAACACTTCAGTTCTCCAAGTGCTGTACAGACATTAATAACACCTCCTCAGCTTTAAGAATGTCATTTTTCTTTGTCAAATAGACTTGCAACAAAACAGTAGTGACTCTTGGCTCATGGAGGAAATCTACTGTTTGGCTTAAGTAACAGGTGGTATTAAAGGGCATTATAAAGGGCAGATTTCTCCTTAATGATTAATGTGGTAACTGTGCAATAATAGCAGTGTCAGTCCTGAATAATATACGGAGGGCTTGTACCTTTTCACTGAAAAATGTCTTCTTAACCTTAAGTCATGTTAGTATAGTACTGAAATGTTTACGTCAGTATTAGACTTGCAATTTTAGCATCGTCTGTGTTTCTGGGTTATTTAAAGGATTAATACCTCTCATTTGTGCCAACTGAGAAGACCGTTTGTCATCTCATCACCTCCGTCCTCTGTTTTGATTCATGTTACAGAAGTAGAATTTGTCCTTGCATTTGGAATATAAACAAAATGTCTTTGAAAAGAAGCTGTTGTTCACACAATTGGCTGAAATGGTTTGAGTAAATGTAGCACCGTTAACGCTGGTAAGATCTGCTGATGGGGAGGGCAGACTTTCAAAGGGTGACTAGTGATTTTGGATTCCCGGTTTAGAGACTTACTTTTCAGAGGCTGGTGCTCAGCATGTTCTGGAAATCAGACCCCCTGAAAGTGGCACAACATGAGCATCCAAAAAGTGAGGCATCCACAAACCAACAAGTCAGTCTTGAAATGTTAAAGGCTACATTTCTAAAGAGGGCACAAATGAAGCTTTGCCTTTTCTACTTATGCTTCCGATAAACTTTCAAGTGAAATACTAACCTGTGTAAATCTTCGACTATAATTACTCTGTTGGACAACATTTTTTGTTACATGGCTTTTTCATGGAAATGTTATGCAAAATTACTTTTGATACTAAAAAATTCTGCGAATTTAAGCCATGGGTATTTGTACTGGAATTCCATATAAAATTTTTTATTTATGATCTGGTTGTGGCTAGTTTTTATTTTTCAGCACAATTACATTTGATTGAAGAATCACACTGTGTCTCAAGGTTGATTTGCAAATAGTTTATAAAGGATTAATAAATTAAGATGTTTTAATAAATGTTTAATCAGTTGTTAGTTTTACAACACCTGCTGATGTTTAAAGCCATCTATAACACATAGTGGTGGTTATAACATGCTTGTAACATTTATACATCATTCTTAACCCTTTAGGTGTACCATAGATATGAAATCTGACCAATTTAATACTACATTCTACTTACAATTGTCTCTGCAAACCCAATTATGAAGTTAATAGAAGAATTTTCCTTAACCAAATTCAGGTATGGAAATAAGAGAGCCTAAGAACTAGTTGTTTTGGTAATTATTTTTAAAGCAACAGATTTTGTAATCCCAAATGGCTCAGTATATGGAGACGTAAAATTTGTTTTTATATTCAATAAGGAAACAGAATTCTTGCAATTCTCTGAAATGCTGACTGTATTTATTCACTGTGGTTGAAATTTGTAGTTTCGTGTTTTGGTACAGAGTTAAAGCTCACTCTTTGTTCATCCAAAGAGTTGCTAATATGGGCTGAAATTTCAAGTGAAAGTAAGACAGCTCATGGGTTTGTGTTCTAATCTTAATACGAAACCAGGTTGCAACTAAATTTCTCTTTAAGGTTTTGCATTTTTCTAATCCAAAATACAGTGAAACATGAGATGCAAACTCATGCATATCAAAATATTTTCATATGCCCTTTGGGTGAAGCAGCTGAGTTTTGCTTAGCTGTCACCTTTTCACTTGCCGTAGATGAGTGATCTTTCTCTTTATATCTGGTCTGCATGTTTCTCAGATTAGACCCATGTGGCCTTTGTGAAGGGGTTTGCTATCTTAACTAAGTTTGATTTGAAGTAGGGTGACCAGATGTCCCGATTTTATAGGGACAATCCCGATTTTTGGGTCTTTTTCTTATATAGGCTCCTATTACCCTCCACCCCCTGTCCCGATTTTTCACATTTGCTGTCTGGTCACCCTAGTTTGAAGGGTCTCAAAGTCAAATGACCAGTGTGTGTGTTTGGTTATAAATCTGACATCAAACGCCTCTCCTTCATTTTCCCCCACCAATCCATGCTCCCTCCCTCTTTGACTTAATTGACTTCCAGAGAGACTTTCAAATCCAGGTATCGAGGCTAAAGCTGTCTGCATTTGCAGTTCAGTGTGAATATTTAGTACAGGTCCACGGTTTGAATCTCAACATCAAATGTTAGAATCTTGTTCTCCACTATAATAAAAATGTAGCTAGCTGCAATGCCAAAGGCCAGTGTGGAGTCAGCCTGAAAGCACTACCATCCTAGACATTAATAGGGAGCCGTTACCATTTATTCAGAGTCTAAACTCTGAGCCTAAGTGAAATATCGAGGACAAAGATCTTTTCAGTTTTGTAAGTGGCTCAGTAGTGCAGGAAAGTAGGGATTTCCTCCCGCTTCATCATTGCTCACCACAGCTTCTCAGGCACTCATTAAACTATCCGGGGCCCGAGAAAGAATACTTATTGAGTAACTGAAGCACTCTCAACTCTTTATCAACACTTATGAAATATTAATTCAGTATTCCCTCAGTGTTTCATTAGACAGGCCTGCTTTGTGGAATGGAGAAGGCAGTATTTTTTTTTTTAAATAACTTTTTTAGTAGCTGGTTCCTTGACTGGTATATGATTATGTGACTTTAAAAAAATTATATATATATTTTATATATATATAAAAAATCACAGGATCTCTTGGACAAATGGAATAGCAGATTACAAATTCCTATCAAATCCTAAATTTTCGTCTTTGGGAATTATGTGGGGGTTTTAGTGGATAAGGATTTAAACCAAGAATTATTCTGTTTGGAGAGTGTCTGTTGGAAATAAACCTGCCATAAAAGCTTAGTTCCCAGTAGTCATTTGCGAGCACACTGTGAATGATGTCAGCTTTGTTGTTCTCCCTTCTCTCAATTACCTGATGCACAGTCTGTAGAATTTGCTGTCTCAAGAGATCATGCAAACGCTGGCTGGATTTTTATGATGGTCTGGATAATTTTCCGACTGTTAGCTACTGGAACACGTCAAAAGATGGAACTTCCATCCCAGAAGAAATTCTCATATTCCAATACTTATTTGTTCGGAATAGGGCCAAAAACTTAAAATATCAAAACTTTGTGTGGAACAAAAAGTTCCGGAAAATTCAGAAACTCGGGATTCAGAAACACCAAAGCATTTCAATAAAAATGAGACATGATGAGATTCCCCAAATTGAAACATCACATTTATGGTTTCTTGACCCAACTTGAAACATTTAATTTTGGATCCATTCAACTTCAGTCTGGATCCACCTGAACCATGGTGCCTCGTGCCCCCATTCTCCTCTAAGGGCTGGACTGTTCTGCCATGTTACACCTCCCACGATGCATCCTGGCAACTCAGAGAGGCCAGTCCATCATGGGAGGTACAGTCATGCCCGGCAGCCTGGTGCATAGTTTAGAATGAGGTGTGAGTCTCTTCATGGTGGCTCAAGTAGAGGTGAGGGGATTTTTTTGGCTGGAAAATCTAAACATATTTTATTCAAACCGACATTTTCCCAAGGAAGACTTAGTGTCTGTGGAAACCAGACCTTCTTGTGAAAAATATTAGGCCAGAAAATTCCTGGCCAGCTTAAAATCTATGCTACTGATAATAAGGGAGATCAAACTTCAGGGCCTAGGCTGACTGCTGCAGAGGGTCAGTAAGGAGGTTTTTCTCTTGCCTACTATATAGCACAATTAGGTGTATTTTTGCCTTCCTGGTAAGCATCAGACATTGGTCATCATTGAAGGTGGGTCTCTATTTAACCAGCTCTTTTAAATATGGCAGGAGGTGAGATCATCTGACGGTCAATGGACAAATGTCTGGCTCATTTCAGTAGAGTGTTACTGGAAGCAGCTCAGACTTGTTTACTTTAATAACAGGGTGACCTTTGCCATGGTACAAGGATGTATCTCACATTAAAAGCAAACATCCTGATTTCTGAGTTATAATCAACGAGTTATAATGGATCAGTCAGTAATCCATTTATCAATGTCTGAGGAGTGTACTTCCCTGGCAGTTGAACATGGTTTTCCTTAGCTGTGTTGGTCCCTGAAAGTGGCTACTCTGTAGGACGGCTTGCCAGGTGGCACTCGTAGAGCAAGTAGCCATCCCACTCCCTCCCCACCTCCTTGTCTTGGGCCAGTATATTCCTCCATGACACACCCAGAATCCATTGGCATGGGGAGTGAATGGACTATTGCAGTTTCTCTCTGCCTGGATTTTCTAGATCTCCAACACAGAGCTACAGCAAAACCACCTGCCCAGCTAGTGAACTGGGCAGTAGGAGAGGAAATTAAAATTGCGACTTACTCCAGCAAAAGTTTCAACTCCAAGAGGGCCTCATTCCCTTTCCTTCTCCATCTTGAGTGTTTAACTTGGCTTTCCAGTTCTTCACACTCACCATAGGCACTGTCCCGAGAAGTAAGCAAGGGGCTCCTGGTTCCCAGCATAAGTAGTTGGGCTGCAGGGACGCATGCCTGGGATGTGGGAGAACCAGCTTCAAGTCCCTGCTCTGAATCAGATGGAACAGGGACCTCACCCGGGTCTCCCACATCCCAGACGAACGCCCTAACCACTGGGCTATCAGCTCTTCCAAATAGCGAGCAACTCTGTTGAACTGCGGAACCTAACCCCCAATGTGGAGTATCTCCTCAGAGTTCGTGCAGTGAATATAGCTGGAGCGGGGGAGTGGCGTAAGCCGTTCAAGGTGAGCAAAGAAACGGGGCTGTTTTCATGGAGAATGAAGCCTGTTCTCGCATTCTTTTGTTGGTGTCTAGAAGGATGCTAAAGCTCTAGGCCAGAGGTTCTCAAATGATGGTGCACAGACTTGGTCTCCAGAGGACCACAGAGTCCTGGGGTTTGGTTGGAAGGAGGGAGGTGGAGAATGCACAGACTGAGGCAGGCGCTGGCTGAGAATCCCAAAAGGCTGTTCCCCTTGCAAACCAGCGTGTGAAATGGAGTGGCCCGGGGAACCTGTGCTCTGACTACGCGTTTCAGTTTGACAAAGTTTGTGCCCTGCCACTTCACAAGAGCTTCCCAGGACCAAATCTCTCCGTTGTAACGGGAGTGAAAAACTTATACCTGGGATGGATGCAGCTTCTTTCTAAATCACCCTGGTTAAGAAGTAGGAGAAAATGCTACATTCACTTTTTTTAATACCCCCTGTCTTCATGACAGAGTCCTGCAGATTCTGCCAGAAGTCCCTTTCCTGCACTTGTCACTTCCACTCTCTGGTCTCCAGGTAGAGCTCACCGTGTGTTTCCCCTATCACTGTCAACCCAGCACTGCGCACCTGCCCTCAACTCATAGGTTGCCACTGGGGAAGGTAAAATGTGTGCATCAGTCCCTCACCTCTCTGTCATTATCTTAAATTTCAGTTTGCGACTCTGGCCGCTGCTGGGGAAGGATTTTCAGACCCAGGCCTTATCACGGTTACAGTCTGGCAGAAAAAAGATCCACATAGGAAAGTGATTTGTTTAGATAGGCATGGAAGGGAGGATATACATGGTAGCCAATGTTATTAAGGGCCTGGCCAGGCCAGACTTGAGAGGCAGCTATGTAAATAAAAGGAGATATGTCTTTCTGATTGAAATGTAGAGAAGTCCCCCTTCCTGACTGATGCGCTGGTGCAAATAATGTATATCCAAATGCAACAATGGATCAATATCTGGATACTGTAGCATGTAAAACACTAGACTTAATAATCATTTGCCCTCACCAGGAAGGGACAATTTCCAAAGACAACTACACCTCTACCCCTGATATAACTCTGTCCTTGGGAGCCAAAAAATCTTACCGCGTTATAGGTGAAACCGCGTTATATCGAACTTGCTTTGATCTGCTGGAGTGCGCAGCCCCTCCCCCCCCCCGGAGCACTGCTTTACCGCGTTATATCCGAATTCGTGTTATATCGGGTCTCGTTATATCGGGGTAGAGGTGAATAATATGGAATGCATTGCTTGGCTGGGGTAGGGAGAGGCCATCTTATCATGAAATTGAACATTACTTTTTTTTTTTTTTATAATATCTTCACATGGCATAGTGACTATCTTACAGCGGAGGAAGGACGTTTTGTGGATAAGACGTGGGAGTGCTGGGTTCAATTTTCAGCTCTGGCTGTGTGGTCTGACTGTGTGACCCTGGGCAAGTCACTTAACTGCCATGTATCAGTTGCCCAGTTGTAATATGGGGATAATCACACCTGTCTGCCTCTCCGTGCTTCTGAGCATAGATTCATTAATGTTTGCAAGGCATTCTGATGGGGCCCTAGAAAAGCTTTCACATAAATAAGTAATTTGGCTAAACAACTTGCTGCAATGCTTTTAAGGAAGCACTGAGGCATTTTACCAAAATATCGGAGTACAATTACACTTTATCCGTGGATGGTAGTTCAACTGAGAACAAGCAAGTGAACCATCAAAGAACACCCCATCTGATTCTAACTCTTAATCGCAGGATTGTCTGTAGAACTTGTCCTCTTTGATTTGCTTCATTAAACAAAGAGCTAATTGGTCCTATCTTTCCAGAAGTGGTATACAGAACACTGCCTCTCCCTTTGCTAGACTTCCTATTTAAAAATGGACTTGCCTGGCACTCTGACAAGGGTGGGAGCATAGGAACCTTTCTACGGTTGGCCCCCTCCTAGCATACATCTGCCCCTACACTAAAGGCTGATCAGAGGAAGGGTGTGAGAGTTGGTGGGTGGGGATTGTTTAATCACAGGATAGCTGCCTTCTGACACAAGGGCTCCTCAGGGAGCCCTGCTATTCAGGAAGAGTCTGGGGAGCAGCACAGAGGTGTTAACTCTCTGCAGGACTGTGGGTTCCCTGAGCCCCAAGACCTGTGGAGTGGCAGCTGCACCCCCTGCAGAGCCTGCATCCCCAAGTGGCTGCTTAGATGAGGACTCTGATGCGAACCTTGCAAAATTTCCTGACCCTGTCTCCCTCCCCCCCCGCTTCCAGCAGGTGCTATCACTAATGTGCCCAATTTAGTGCTTCACCCCATCCACGCGGGCTGAACTAAACCATGCTCTATCCTAATTTGGCCACCTCCAAGGTTGAGAGCTACTGCCAGCCTCAGCTGCTTGGCTGTGTGGATCAGACCTTGTTTTGGGAAGCCAGCTTCGCAGGGGACCTGGCGCGATACTTCATCAGCCTTGAAAAAGGAAAGTTCAGCTTCTGCCGAAAAGTGCTAGAACGTAGGGTATAACTCAGCTACTCTACTGTTGTAAAAGCATTATATGCTCGAAAGGAACCAGGCCTGTCTGACTTCATAGCCAAGGTGAGTGAAAAGTAAACAAAGAGCATAAATGCGGAAAACTAGGGTTAATATCACTCTGATTCAGTGAACAAGAGCCCTCTGTAGGAACCTGACTAGAACATCCTCTCCATTTTAATCACTGAAGGTGCTTGTAACACGGATAAAGATTTTTTTAAACGAGCGTATGATTTCTGTCTTCATTGTCTCTCCACTCCTGGGAAAGGGCAGGGTTCTGTGGACAGCCTGGCTAATCTTTCACTGCGGTGTCACTACCATGGTAACTCTCCAGTGTCTGCTAGGGGAACAAATGAGAAGCAGTGGTAGCTACAGAATAGGATGTTAACATTGCCTTGATTTCTATCCCTTCACCCCCTTCCAATTACATTGGAATGTTTCAATTGGATTGCGCTTTGACTTTGATCAGCCATCTTTGCCCGAGTCATTCCAGCGAGCTCTTTGCCGTGCCTCAAAATGCCATTGTCTTTCCCCAAGGTGACAGCTCAGACCGCGGAGGTCTCATTAAGCAGACAGAAGGAGACGTTCATCCTGCAGGACAGCCATTGCATAGGTTCATTAAAATAAAGGAGCCAATTACTTGTAAGGAAGCCGTGTCAGAGCTAGCATATATATCTTTGTCAGAGGCAGCGAGGAGGGTGTTCAGTGTACTGGGCTGTACCTGCAAGAGGCCAAATGATCAGACCCGTTTTTGACGTGCTTTGTAATAAATGTGGAGGTTCCCCCGGGTCAGAAATGATCAGGCAGCAGTAACCACACACTTTATGCATCTCATCGGTAGCCTAAGAGGACAGCTGTGCTGCTTAAGAATAAGGAGTGTGGATGGGCAGACTCATAACCCCCCTGTTCTCATGCTCTGAGAAGCGGGATGGGATAACGTGTTCACAGCCAATGCAGAAAGCTCACTGCAAAGCACCTTTGCTGGGCAACATAAATGTATCCTGCCTCGCTGGCTTGAGCTGCCCCACTCTCTACTTGATAGTCTTGGGTTGGTCCCAGTAGGTGAAGCAGACCCATCTTGATGGGGTACATGACAATCCGATACGGATCAGTACTGAGCTGCCCATGGCATCTGGGACACCGATGTATGATCTCGCCTGCTGCTTTCCCAACGCAAGACATAAAATGAGCCCCTATGTGTAGAGGTCAATTGCCACCCTAAGTTAGGAGGTGATGTCACTGAAAAAGCTGCTCATCCCATCCTATCTCCATCCCGGCTTGGTAGCGCCCAACAATGCTGTTCAGAAGCATGTCTATGGCATTCACGTGTGGTAGTCTGAGTGTGCTGTCCAACATTCACAATATATCAAACTCCTTCTGAAATTAGTTGGACCCCTTCTTCTAAGCCAGTTCCTTACAGCCATAGGGCACAGGTACTTGATGCCTTCTGGGCCTGACCTCATTACAGCATTGCTGTTTGGGGAAGGGCGTGTTTAAACAGTGGTGCCTTGCGGCGTGCTCTGTAGGTGGTGTGAGTGACATCTCTAACATCTAAATCAGTGAAAGCAGTGCTGCTGGGGAGACAGAAGGAGCACCAAGGGCAATTATACAGTTAGTACATTTTTAAAAAGCATTTAATTCCACCTTCAAGGCAATTTGCTTGGATTATGGCATATCTTTTCGCAGTACAGCAGAGCGAATTATTTGCTATGAAAATGAATGTGGAAAAAATGTAGCCATTCTGCTTGCTGAATGTTCATCTATAATCAGAAGATGTACACAAAGGGTATGTCCACACTACCCGCCGGATCGGCAGGTAGCGATCGATCTATCGGGGATTGATTTATCGCGTCTCGTCTAGACACGATAAATTGATCCCCGAACGCGCTCCCCGTCGACTCTGGAACTCCACCAGGGCAAGAGGTGGAAGCGGAGTCGACGGGGGAGCCGCTGCCATCGATCCCGCGCCGTGTGGACCCCAGGTAAGTCGATCTAAGATATGTCGACTTCAGCTATGCTATTCTCATAGCTGAAGTTGCGTAACTTAGATCGATCCCCACCCCCAGTTTAGACCAGGCCAAAGATGTATAAATTACATCTACATCAAAAACATGGGACAAATTCCGGCCTATCAGGGAAGTAGCTCCATAATGGAAATGCGTGGATATTGCAAATGCAACCTTTGAAATAGCAACGTGCTACTGGATTGTGACCAGTAGTGACCCAGCCCTACCCACTGGCCTTCCTTACCCACCTTATCTCTGCTAGGAACATGAATGGTCTGTTGGAGGTGTGTTCATAGTCACCATTGCTGGGTCAGGTGGCCTATGCATACGAATGGGTGGACCACATTTTCTTATACTGAGGCTCCAACCAGGAGTGTCCTTCCCTGGTCACCTGTCATGGGACAGCTGTGGAGCAGCTTTCCCCACTCGCTTTGGGAGGGGGTTGAAACTGAGGTGGAAGGTCTCTCCCGTTCCTTGAGGATTTTGTGGCATATGGCGCTGTGCGCACAGCAGCCAGAATTTGGTCCTGGGTTTACCTTCTTAGCCAGTCTGGACTGAGGTGTGTGTGTGTGTGTGTGTGTGCGCGCCATAGTATGGGAGAGGAAGCATTGGCTTGTGCACCAAATAACTACTTAGTGACATAAAGCCCGTTTCATTTATGTGAGTGTGACTAATGAACTGAAGTAGTGGATGAGGAAGGTGGCATGAACAGCTTGGGAAGAGCGAAGCAGCTAAGCCAGGGGTGGCCAACCTGTGGCTCCGGAGCCACACACGTCTCTTCAGAAGTTAATATGCAGCTCCTTGTAGAGGCACCGGCTCCAGGGCTGGAGCTACAGGTGCCAACTTTCCAATGTGCTGGGGGGTGCTCACTGCTCAACCCCTGGCTCTGCCACAGGCCCTGCCCCAACTCCACCCCTTCCCGCCCCCTCCCCGGAGCCTGCTGTGCCCTCGCTCCTCCCCCTCTCCCCCAGAGCCTCCTGCACACCACGAAACAGCTGATCGGGAGGTGCGGGGAGGGAGGGGGAGGTGCTGATCGGCGAGGCTGCCGGTGGGTGGGAGGTGCTGGGATTGGGGGCGGGGGGAGCTGATGGGGGGGTTGCTGATGTATTACTGTGGCTCTTTGGCAATGTACACTGATAAATCCTGGCTCCTTCTCAGGATCAGGTTGGCCACTCCTGAGCTAAGCTACCTTCAGCAGTTTTTGTGCAAATTATCAAGATTATAAACGGACATACAAAGTAGCTTTGAATGCAGCTGCCTGTATTAAAATGTCCGGCTATCACGCAGTATTTGTTTTCTGGTGTGCATTGGGATAGGTAGCCTGTTTAGCATAGACTGTATGCTTTTGAAATACAAAATTGGGGCTGTATCCTACTTTTATTATCACGAGGGGTGAGAGAGGTCAATTAAACCATTCTGGATTTTGCTTGAAATTGACATGGATGTGTGACCTGCATTCCTTAGATAAAATATCTCCTGGTATAATTACACCTACGTTAATATTCATCTCCAGTAATTCCTCTCATGAAAGTTCTCAGCAGATGAATACCCATAAGAAGCATAAACCTCTCTCTTGCAAGCCTCTTAGACTAATCTTCCCTTCATATGGGAAAAGCAATTAGAGACATACAGCTTTCTCTCTAAGTGCTGTAGTTTTCTTTAAATGTTTCCCAAGGCTGACCATATGGCCAGCACTACCCGTCCTGTTCCAATCCCTAAGGTGTTTCTCAAAAGATGTTAGAAAATCCCCACTGCATTGTAAGTGTTTTTCTCACTCATCATTGGACCTTATACTCTGGACAGTGTAGCCATAAAACAGCGATGTACCTTTAAAACAAGACACAGGCACTGTTTTAAAACATAGAATCTGTATCGTGTTACAGTACACTAGGACGTATTGTGATTCAGTTTTTGTTTGTTTGTTTATTTACTCTGCAGCCTCATTAAAGAAATATAAGCCATTCTAAAATGCAAATGGTCGGGGGACTGGTGGATGTCTTTGTTTTTTGATTACATGCAATTCCTGATTGGATAGCACATCACAAGTAGCTACTGGAGCCTGATTCATCAGCGCGTTACTCCAGTTTGAAGCGGGTGTAACTTCAATAGTGGAGTCATGTGGTGAGAAATCAGGCTCTGTGTTGACCTGTGGTGACCCAAATGTGACCTACAGAGCTTGTAGGTAACCTTCAAAGTTCTACTGTACCTCATCCTATGGCTTGGAGGGATTAGATTTTAATTAAATTCTAGATTTCTCCCTCTACCCTAGTGGTTCTCAAACTTTTGTACTGGTGACCCCTTTCACATAGCAAGCCTCTGAGTGCAACCCCCCCTTACACATTAAAAACACTTTAAAATATATTTAATACTATTATAAATGCTGGAGGCAAAGCAGGGTTTGGGGTAGAGGCTGACAGCTCGTGACCCCCCCCCCCCATGTAATAACCTCACGACCCCCTGAGGGGTCCCGATCCCTAGTTTGAGAACCCCTGCTCTACCCCAAACAGCAATGGAAAACATCTGCATCATTAATAATTGACACCTACAGAGCAAGAAATTTGAAAACGTAAGATACATTGTGCTTGTAAGTTACAATTCTCTCTGGCAAGCTGGTAAGAAGAAATTAATGTTATATAGTCAAAGTACTATGATTTAATTTCTAAATCTTGACTTGTTTTACAGTTATTACATTTTAGATAAATAATAGCTTTTAGGTGAGTTCATTTTATTTCCAGCTAAGGCATAAATCTCAGTTGATTGCACAGTTTCAAAAAGACTTTGCAAATTATTACTTGTAGACAATGTCTTTAGGTTTAGTTCAAAAATAAATACAAATGTTATCTGTTAAAATGCATAAAAGCGAAAAGTAGAATCCTGCCTAACCTATGCATCTTTATTTTGGGACTGCAACCATATAGAAACCACTAATCCCATCATGCACTGCTCCTCCCAGTATGGAGAGAGATTTAAGGCTAAGGGCCGGACAGGCAAATGAACTGGGGTTGGTGAGGTCTTAATAATATGGGTGAACATGGAGTTTGGGTATGGGGGGAGGGAAGACACAACCAGGAATTGATGGGGAGGGGGAGGGGAGCTAGTGAGAGAACCAAGATCACCCTCTATCTCCCCCCCCCCCCAAAAAAAAACCCCAACAACCCTCCACTCACTGTTCTGATCCCCTCAACAACCTCTCCTTTTGCTGGGGCATTCAGCCTTCTTCCCACTGGGGTTCTTTCAGAGCTGGCCCCCACCTGCTAAGCTTGTGTCTGCAGTGGAGGAATGGACAGAGGCTTCCGCTGCCCACAGCCCCTCCTGCAGGGGAAAAGAGGAAGCACAGCACCATTGATCTAGGTGTTGATCAATGAAGCAGTGAGAGGCCAGTTTTTCATGTTACGGGTGGTCAGTAGAGGTGGGATTTATTTACATTACAGAAGTGGACTCTGCTGTGCTTGGCGCCGTACAAACACACAGTAAGTGCTTTGGGGCAGGTATTGTCTCTTACTGGCTGAGTGGACAAGACAGGGTGGGAGAGAGGAAGGATTATTATCCCATTTTACAGAGAGGGAACTGAGCCACAGGGAGAAAGTCACTTACCCAAGGACAAGGAGGAGTCTGTGGTAGAACTGGGAATTGAGGCCAGATCTCCTGAGTAGGGGCCTTAACTATAGACATCCTCTACCTTTGTGGGTGTTAGATCAGAATTTTTTAGTCTTTAGCACTGACAAGATCTAGAGGTCTGAACAAAACACACACAGACACAGTCCCTGACCTGAGAGACTAGCCTAGGTTAAGCTTTAATTCATACATCCCTATAGTGCCCATATGTTGGCTTATGTATTCATTTTTATTTCTTGTTTCTCCTTTTCCCCACATTGTAGACCTTTACAACCAGGATCTGCCCTGAACCCACTGGGCACGTACCTCAAACTGAATGAGAACAGAATGGCAAAGTCCAAAGAGAACGTCCATCATGACAGGATTGTTTGCACATCTTTAAAAGTCAATTCAATTGATTCAGATACTTGAACTTTGGAAAAGTCCCACATTAATTATTTACAGGCTGAAAAATAGAGCTTAAAAAGAGTGGGATGTGAGAAGAGACTTATCCTGCGGGGTCTGCAAAATGTCTGGAAAACCAGTCTGTGTTGGTGATTTTGAACAATACGCCAAGAGAGTTCTTCCAAAAGCAGTGTACGACTATTACCGATCAGGAGCAGACAATCAACAAACATTAGCAGATAATGTAGCAGCATTTTCAAGGTAGGAAAAAGACAGAGTCGCTCTTTAATATGTTGAAAGTCTTTACTAGGAGTAGAGCCGGTTGGGGAATAATTTTTTTCCCTGCAAAAAAAAAAAAAAACCTGAAATAAAAAATTGTTCACTTTCATCGACATTTTTCTTTGAAAAGAGAAAATAAATTAGTTTTTACGTAACATGTTTTGTGAACATGGAATTTCTTGAAAATTTCATTTAATAACAAAAATATTTTCCATCCAAAGATGGAAAATATTTTTGGCAGAGTTTTTTTTTTTTTTTTTTTTTTTTAGTTCTTTTTGAGAGCCAGATCGATTTTCCATTGAAGTCTGTAGAAAGACTCCTATTGACTTCAGTGTGCTTTGGAGCAGACCTGGGATAAGCAATATTTAATCTGCTAATTGAGATTTTAATTTTTACACTCGTCTTCACACATCTGCCATCAGGGTATGTTTCAGCCTCCCCATTTTTTCCGGGGGGCAAATTAGAGATGTGGGAAAACTTCAAAACCGGATTGCACTCCAGCAAATTTGCAACTCAAGGTAACTGACACTCATGTTTATTGACTCAGACAAATGTACTAGCAGCAGCAGGTAACAATCTTTAGACCAGTTTCAACCTTTGTCAGATTCTCTTTACGAGGATGAAATTCAAGGGGATTTATATCATATCTCAAAATAGTGAATCACTGCTCCTCCACTCAGTTATTCAGACTGCCAATGATGTGCATTCTTGCAGGGCTGCTGAATCAAAGCTGTGTCCTATTGGTCCACCCGGGGACAAACCATAATACCTAGTGCACAGTCTGAGTGGCTAGGTTGCATGCTAGACATCTCTACTAAGGCCAGCCATTACTGGTGGGCAGTCAGAGGACCAGACTAGTTCTGTTGGATGGAGGCCTTTCTCAGGCCTGGTCTACACTAGAAAATTCAGCAGTCTGGAAAACGCACCAGCACCAGAGACAAAAGCTAAATAAGTAAATAAATTAATGGAGATATCCTATCTCCTAGAACTGGAAGGGACCATGAAAGGTCATGGAGTCCAGCCCCCTGCCTTCACTAGCAGGACCAAGTACTGATTTTGCCCCAGATTCCTAAGTGGCCCCCTCAAGGATTGAGCTCACAAGCTTGGGTTTAGCAGGCCAATGCTCAAACCACTGAGCTACTTTTCTATCTTTGCTATTTTCTTTTCTTTTCTCTTTTTGAGAGTGTGTGTGTCATATTTTGTCTTAAAGAAAACAGGATCAGACTTCAACGACGGCACCAGACCATCTAAACTAACATTTCTCCAAAAAAGGCCAGTTACTACCATCTTTTATACTGTCTAAAAGACAGACAAAGAGGGACATTCCCAATAAATAACTCTGTGCAGCTAAAGGGAAGAGAATAAGGGATATGGCTAAAATGAAAACCTTACTCTTAATATTTTGTATTTCTAATGCTGAAACAGTTTTTCCTTCTTTTTCTGTATCTTTAATGAAAGGTTAAAAAGATGTTAATGGTGGTGGTTATAACCGGAGAAAGCCAGCCATAACTTGACGTGAAATTTTTGGACCACACTTAGCCATTTAATATAACAGGAAACAAGGGTTTCATTAACATCTTGTCCCTTGATGGGTTATCACTACAACATATAGAGTATAACTGATGCCTATGGAAGACATAACAGGTGTGACCCTGCCTGTTACATCATAGGACAATGCAGATAGCTTATCTCTATTACTTGAAAACTAATTATTTTTAATTGTAAGTCCCCTTTGGATGTTCAGCCAAACGGCTCACTCAATTAACTGCTCAGTTTTTTCCTTAGCAAGTGTTTATTGGCCTATTCATATGTGACAAATATTCTGCATTATATGGGATTAATTACCTTGGATGAGTAAATACCATTATATCAACTTTTAGAAAGGATGAAATGCAAACACTCATTAACAATGCGCATTCCCACTGAGGTCAATGGGACTTCTGCCATTGACTTCTCTGGGAGTGGAAGCAGGCCCAGTATATTTTTTCAGTGTTACTTTTTATAGGGAGGAGTCTTTACTGTTGGGAATTATTATTGGAAAAATCCAAAACAGCAGTTGTGGTTTAATACTAAGAAAAACTGGCTCTGTTATGGTGCTATTCAACACTAGACCTCAAAGCACTTTACAAAGAAAGGTAGTAATCCTTGTCCACATTGTACAGCTGGGGAAACTGAGACACACAGCAAGGTGAAATGACTTGCCCAAGGTCACCCAGCAGGTCAGTGGCAGAGCTGGGAATGGCACTCACATCTTCTGAGTCATAGTCCAATGCTCTAGCCACTAGGCCATTCTACCATATTATATTTAATATGTGCAGCTAACAAAGTCCTTTCTATTCGAATGCTCATTCTCCATTTAGGTGACTGTCAGGTGCTTACCTGCTCCTGTGACACTGTAAAATCAAAGGGTTTTTCACTGGTTGGGTGCTAATATATATGTAATTGTTAGAACTTATAGAGGCATCTTGAGAATATGCGATACTCCCATTCCCTTATCCAGGGGTTCTCAAACTGGGGGTCGGGACCCCTGAGGGGGTCAGAAGGTTCTTACATGAGGGGGTCATGAGCTGTCAGCCTCCACCCCAAATCCCACTTTGCATCCAGCATTTATAATGGTGTTAAATATATTAAAAGTGTTTTTAATTTATAAGGGGGGGGGTCACACTCAGAGGCTTGCTGTGTAAAAGGGGTCACCAGTACAAAAGTTTGAGAACCACTGCCCTTATCTATGCATAGCTATCAGGAAAGGTAGTAGGTTGGCATTTCTACAGATACAAAGTTAATGTAGTTTGGGTGCTTTGTTTGAGAAGTGCAACCTTAACTGCATTCCTGGATTTCTAGTGCGTATAAGTATTTTTAAATGCTAATGTTTCTGAAAGGTAACGTGCACTCGAAACATGGATGAGTGTCTGCAACCTGAGCTTCACCGCAATGATGTTTTTCTGCGGGATTCTGGAATGATTCTGAAGAGCGCCCGTTACACAGTGTTGACAATTCACCTCAGCTAAGGTTCTGCCCCATTGTGTTTTGAAGCCTATGGAGAAGGCTGCCAAATATAGGGTGACCAGATGTCCCGATTTTATAGGGACAGTCCCGATTTTTGGGTCTTTTTCTTATATAGGCACCGATTATCCCCCAGCCCCTGTCCCGATTTTTCACACTTGCTGTCTGGTCACCCTAGCCAAATATGATAATAGATTTTAATTTTCCAAGCAAATGCTCTCACGTTGTGACTCAGTATTTATCAGACCAGAGGCCCATGGTGACATGTTGAGAAGGGATGTGCAAATAGCACAATTGTATTGTACATGTTTAAAGCTTTCACTGTACTTTGGGTTGTAATGTGTGGTTGGGTGAGTACTATCTCCAGTCAATATCCTTCATGTTCCTGCCACAAGGCTGAATAAGGACGGATGGTAATATTGGGTTCTGCTCTTGATTCTGCCACAGCTTTCATGGGAGCAAATTATGGGTTGTGCTTCAGTAAACCACCCATTCCGGTGGGGGGAAAAAAGGGAATCCTACTTCTTTAGCTCACAAAGTCAGTGTTGCAAAGATTCATTAACGTTGAACTTTACTTATGAAACCCCTAAACCTCCCATCGCCTTCAACAGAGGCAAAATTAGGCCAATACTTTTGAAAACCCTACCTTAAAAGTCCAGATGTCACTTATACCTTGAAGACAAAGGAGTCTGGACTGACTGGCTTTAAAATGCAAGTTTTTTAAACTGCAAAGTAACAGCACAAAATTGAGACTGAATCAGCACTTGGAAAGTGCGTGGGAAATGCACAGGTTGCTGTTTTGGTACATGATGCAATTATTTAGTGCGTGGGAAATGCACAGGTTGCTGTTTTGGTACATGATGCAATTATTTAGGAACATGCAGGAAATAGTTTCAGTGCCTTTAAATGTGAATTACTTTGTTGGATTAGTGTTTTTTTTTTTTTTTTTTTTTTTTTTGGTCAACTCCATGGCTGCATTAAGTGACAAATGATTAGAATGGTTATCAGTGAATGTCCTAGCAAGAGAGCGATTACTTTGGGATGTGACACAGCTAATTTGGTATGTACCATGTATGCTTCTGGAGGAGTGGGAAGCACGTATAATGGATTATAAAATGCTTGTTTTAGCTTTTAGGCAATGAGAAGTTTGAGTAACTTCAAATGCTCTTGACATATAATCAGTTCACCTAGCATATAAATGTCCACGAGAGACCAGTTTTTATGCTAGTCATAGTAACTTTCTTGTATTCGTTGATTTTTCAGTGATTGTTAACACCGATCAAGAACACGAGTCCGTATTGCCACGGTTCACATTCTAATGTCAGGACTTTATTGCTAACAGTAGAGCCGTGGGATAACATGGTGGTGATTGTTGTAAAGATGAGACTTTTAAGGTCCGAGAAGATTTTGGGATATCAGAGCACGTCATCCCTACAGAATATGACCTTGCTCACCTTGCATTTGTTTTTATCTCATGTCCTTCCAAGGCTGTGCTGCCTGGTGATTAAATTCACTCCTAAAGTTTTCTAATTACCAATCAGGGTGAACAGAGAATGGATTTTAGGACAAGGTCAGGGTGTCTTTGGCTTGATGGCACTCAAGAAATCAATCTGAAATCTCTTCTTTCAGCATTTTAAATGAAGAACGGAGGGGGAGGGGAATCAAATCTCTGATAACCTGTTGTGACACACTCTGCCGTGGACTTTCCAAAGGCATTTGGAACAAGAGACGTTATCCTCAGGGACACGTACATGGAACAATGACCGCTTGTTTACCAAAGACACAGCAAATGATCATTGCCTTGTGGCTAGGTATTAAGGTCATTCAAATGACTGGACACGTATATTGAGGGAAGATTGAGAATGCAGTCAGGTTCAAGCAGGTATTTATATTCAGTTAAAAAAAAAAGCCAGGAATGTTTAGTATTTTATTCAGAAGTTCAAAGGAACAAAGAGGAACATTGCCTCTGGAAAGCCAAAGTACTTCACTGAGTAGCAACAAGTCACCTCATTTGGCATCTTCCTCTTCAAGAGGTGTGTTTGAACTGGGGATGATTTATGGCTTGCGCTCACTTACTCTGGTCAGCATCTTCCTTAAGCCTGTCAGGTGTAAATTCTCAGCACCGAGTGCCTGCTGATGGAGGATAATCCCATACTGTGTAGAGCACATGTAAGAATTCCATCACACTGCACTGGGAGACTAAAAAAACTACTGTGAACACGTGCATCATGCTATCACCCCATCGATAGCAAAGGGTGAATGAAATATTTTCTTGTTTCTACTCCAGAGGGATCTCCAGAGAAGCGGGTGGACGTACCCACTATTACATGGCTTGTTTGAATAAATCTATGGAAATTTCCACCGGTCTTTCCCCAAGAGGTTTATAGGTTTTTAATGAGGATACGCTGGCTGCATTTCTGTGATGTCTGTCATCTAAGGATCTCCAAGTGCTTTACAAAAAAATTAACGGATTCAATTCAAAACAGCCTGTGAGATCTAATACGTTTCCTCTGGGTAACTGCTGAACCGTGCACAGCACCAGCCGCGAGGGTTTATGACAGGAAGTGCAGAGCTGTAGAGGGAAGTAAGGTAGCAGAATGAGTTAGAATGGGCCTGGGATAAGAAGCTTGATTTCACAGTATGTTTATCTAGCAGCACAGAGCTGGGGCACTAATTAGCACTGACTCAGAGGGAACAAAGGAGAGCTGGTTAAAACATATTATATTTAAATATTTCAATGAGATTTCAAATACTTGAAATTTGAAATCAAATAGGGGGAAATGCCAGTGATTCCCCCCCCTTGTTATAAATCAAATTTAGAACTGATTGAAATTTTTCAAGTTTTGAAATTTCAATGGAATTCAAATGTCAAAATTAAAAAAAAGGAGGGAGGAGGAATTTAAGGAATTTCTTTTCTCTCCCCCCTCTCCATTTTTTCTTAAAGGAAGAAAGCCACTGTGACAGTCCCCAGGGTACAATCTGGACTGTTTGAACAGCTGTGTCCCCTAAAATCTCTACCCTGGAATGCCTCTTGGCCTGCTCACACTGACTTCAGCATGCAAATTCACTCCCAGCTAAATACGTGAGCACTCTGACCAGTCACTCATGAATTACATACAGGCCCACACGCGCTAATTCCCAGCCCCAGATCTTACCCCAGCAACGTGCGTCTTGTACTGTCCAGCACACTACAGAACAATGCACACTCATAGACAGTCCATCATTTCATCAAAGGAAATCATGTATGCGCCAGCCTTGCTATTCCCAATGGAGTTTTCCCCACATTCTAATCCAAACACACTGGTTAAGATAAAACAATAAGATACGTTTATTAACTACAGAACGATAGATGTTAAGTGATTACAAGTGACCATCACAGCCACTGAAATCACAAAAGCTACTTCCTGCATCACTTACATGCACCATGGTGGTTTTCCATCCCAACGACTGACTGTTTATAACAGCTGATCACAGCACATGGTTACGCAGGCTACGTTAGCTTGAAAAAAAAAAGTGGATGCTCAATAGATGATTATTAAAAAAAATATACACGGTCTTGAATATATGTCCAGGAAATGCTGTTGTTCCAGGGAGGAACCAAATGTGTCCTTTTCTTTATTTCATAAGAATGGGTGACCTTGTAAAACCACTGCTGAAACATGAGCATTGGTCCAACATCTGTCTAGAACTTGCTCCGTGAAAACGTTTGAAGGGGAGAAGTATCAAAAAAAGGAAACAAAAAAGAATATTTTAGGAGCCATATATTAGTGATAGTAGAGGTCCAAGGGGCTGGGAACTGAGGTTGTTTTATTGGTTATTCTCCTAATATATGGATGTTTATAAACAACAACCAAGCCTCCTGATTCTGCAAATTTAGGCTGGAAATCTCATGAAAACTGTCTTTTTTTAAAAGGGGATTTTGGTACGTCTGCGTCTGTTACTGGCGAGAGTTGTGGTATTTTGGCACCTACAGCTTGATCCTCAGTGGTGTCCTTCAACAGAGCTACATTGGTTTACACCAGCTGGGGAATCTGAACAGGGGTGCTGGAACAATGTGAATAGAAGTGGGGCTGAGAGCTGTAAGCCCTGTATATAATGGAAACCACTTCAGGCCAGGGGATGCTGCAGCCCCCCCAGCACCCCTACTTCCAGCACCTATAGATCTGAGCCTGACAGAATAAAGCACGGCCCAAACCTGAAAGTAGAAGGTCGGGGGGTGGAAAACCTTTCATAGACTTTAAGGTCAGAAGGGACCATTGTGATCATCTAGTCTGACCTCCTGCACATTGCTGGCCACAGAACCTCACCCACCCACTCATGTAATAGACCCCTAACCTCTGGCTGAGTTACCTCAAATCATGGGTTAAAGACTTCAAGTTACAGAGAATTCACCATTAAAACTGCCAGAACCATAAGGTTTTGTTTTAAGTTTGCCTGGAAAAGTGAGCAAAGGCTTTAGAGGGTTTTACATTTTCTGCCCTGTTTTATAAGCACTGGGAAAAAGCACTCGGAGCGTCAGAGGAGACCAGTTGCAGTAAAGCAAGGAGTAAGTGTTATTTGGTGGCAGTAGAACACACAGTTCACACCAATCTTCTAGTGTCCGCTCAGGCCAGAACAGAAAATGGACCTATGGCTTCATATAGGAAGTCTCCGTGAACTCTAGGTTGTAAGTGCCGGAATGGAGAGGATGATGGGGGGGGGGGGAGGGGAGAAGCAATGTCCCCTTCCTTGCAACCCTCAACCCATCCTTCACCAAAACACAACAATCAGATAGGACAGGAGGAGGTCTTGATGGGAGTGGTAATTCCTTATTTAGTGGGTTGCTAGGCACAAGGCTGAGGGCCATGTCTTATGTGAATGTAATGGATGAGAAAAAGGATAGATTGTAAACTCTATGGGGCAGGAGCCATCTTTTTGTTCTGTGTTTGTACAGCCCCTAGCACTCTGGGGTCATGGTCCATGACTAAGGCTCCCATGCGGTTCAAGAACACAAATAATGCTCACATAGTTAAATCACACAGCTACTTATTTACCTATTCCTGAGCACAATCTCTTGAACAAAAGAGAAGGTAACATATTTCTCTTCCCAGGGAAGCGCTTTCCTGGAGAAGTAGGATGGTCTTGTGGGTAAGATGCTGCATGGACATGCAGGGAATCTGGGTTTAATTCCTGGCTCCGCTGCAGACTTTGCCTGTGACTTGGAAAAGTCACTTCATCTTTCTGTGTCTCAATTTCCCCTCTATAAAATTTGTTGTGATTGTAAGTTTTCAGGATAGGGACCCTCTCTTATTATGGTTTTATAATGCCTAGCACAGGGCTTCTCAAACTGGGGGTTGGGACCCCTCAGGGGGTCACGAGGAGTCAGCCTCCACCCCAACCCCGCTTTGCCTCCAGCATTTATAATGGTGTTTTTAATGTATAAGGGGGGGTCGCACTCAGAGGCTTGCTATTTGAAAGGGGTCACCAGTACAAAAGTTTGAGAATCATTGGCCTAGCACACTGGAGCATTTAGAATGTACCCTCATATGAATAATAATAATAATAGACGTGGTGCTTCAAAGGGAATCCATGACTCTAGTGCAGCCTGGGTGTCTGGACTCAGCAGTGGTAGCCAGGCAGCTTTTACTTAGTTTTCTTGAGTTAAAATTCAGGCGCCACAATCTAATAGCAAGCAGCCATCCCTGTGTGTGCATTAGCAAAATACTGATGCGTGTCTTGTCACTGCATGCCAAAAGCACCCAGCCCTCCCTCCTTGTGTCTCACAATGCACTCAGGACATGCACCAATACCTACTAACGCACGCCCTCTTGTGGCTGGTCGTAATAATGGCTCGATCTTTACTGTTGTCTTTCAGAGTAGCAGCCGTGTTAGTCTGTATCCGCAAAAAGAACAGGAGTACTTGTGGCACCTTAGAGACTAACAAATTTATTAGAGCATAAGCTTTCGTGGGTTACAACCCACTTCTTCGGAGGCATATAGAGTGAAACATATATTGAGGAGATACATATACACACATACAGAGAGCATGAACAGGTGGGAGTTGTCTTACCAACTCTGAGAGGCCAATTAAGTAAGAGAAAAAAAACTTTTGAAGTGATAATCAAGATAGCCCAGTACAGACAGTTTGATAAGAAGCAAGTGTGAGAGTACTTACAAGGGGAGATAGATTCAATGTTTGTAATGGCTCAGCCATTCCCAATCCCTATTTAACCCTGAGTTGATTGTGTCTAGTTTGCATATCAATTCCAGCTCAGCAGTCTCTCGTTGGAGTCTGTTTTTGAAGTTTTTCTGTTTTAAGATAGCCACCCGCAGGTCTGTCATAGAATGGCCAGACAGGTTAAAGTGTTCTCCCACTGGTTTTTGAGTATTATGATTCCTGATGTCAGATTTGTGTCCATTAATTCTTTTGCGTAGAGACTGTCTGGTTTGGCCAATGTACATGGCAGAGGGGCATTGCTGGCACATGATGGCATATATCACATTGGTAGATGTGCAGGTGAACGAGCCCCTGATGGTATGGCTGATGTGATTAGGCCCTATGATGGTGTCACTTGAATAGATATGTGGACAGAGTTGGCATCGGGCTTTGTTACAAGGATAGGTTCCTGGGTCAGTGTTTTTGTTCAGTGATGTGTGGTTGCTGGTGAGTATTTGCTTTAGGTTGGGGGGTTAAGCACCTACAAGATCTCTATCAAGCATTCTTAAAACTAAAATACCCACCTGCTGAAGTGAAAAAACAGATTGACAGAGCCAGACGAGTACCCAGAAGTCACCTCCTACAAGACAGGGCCAACAAAGAAAAGAACAGAACACCACTAGCTGTCACCTTCAGCCCCCAACTAAAACCTCTCCAGCGCATCATCAGAGATCTACAACCTATCCTGAAAGATGATCCTTTACTCTCACAGATCTTGGGAGACAGACCTGTCCTCGCTTACAGACAACCCCCCAACCTAAAGCAAATACTCACCAGCAACCACACATCACTGAACAAAAACACTGACCCAGGAACCTATCCTTGTAACAAAGCCCGATGCCAACTCTGTCCACATATCTATTCAAGTGACACCATCATAGGGCCTAATCACATCAGCCATACCATCAGGGGCTCGTTCACCTGCACATCTACCAATGTGATATATGCCATCATGTGCCAGCAATGCCCCTCTGCCATGTACATTGGCCAAACCAGACAGTCTCTACGCAAAAGAATTAATGGACACAAATCTGACATCAGGAATCATAATACTCAAAAACCAGTGGGAGAACACTTTAACCTGTCTGGCCATTCTATGACAGACCTGCGGGTGGCTATCTTAAAACAGAAAAACTTCAAAAACAGACTCCAACGAGAGACTGCTGAGCTGGAATTGATATGCAAACTAGACACAATCAACTCAGTGTTAAATAGGGATTGGGAATGGCTGAGCCATTACAAACATTGAATCTATCTCCCCTTGTAAGTATTCTCACACTTGCTTCTTATCAAACTGTCTGTACTGGGCTATCTTGATTATCACTTCAAAAGTTTTTTTTCTCTTACTTAATTGGCCTCTCAGAGTTGGTAAGACAACTCCCACCTGTTCATGCTCTCTGTATGTGTGTATATATATCTCCTCAATATATGTTTCACTCTATATGCATCCGAAGAAGTGGGTTGTAACCCACGAAAGCTTATGCTCTAATAAATTTGTTAGTCTCTAAGGTGCCACAAGTACTCCTGTTCTTTTTACTGTTGTCTTTCGGAACTCAGCCTGTTGCTCGCAGTAAGCGTGACTTGACAGACAGCCCAGCGTTAACGTCACCACATGCATATTTGTTACTTATATTGTGATATCACGGGGAGGGAGGGGGCGAGGCAGGGAGGGACCAGGACCCCACGGTGCTAGGTGCTGTACAAAGACTCCCTGTCCTGAGTTGCTTACTGTCTAAGCACATGATATTCGGCTTTGTTGCCAGGCAATACATGACTCTTCTGGTACCTGTTTTGGAATACCGTTTCATGGCATCCATTTTGGGAATCTGGCCCTTATAAAGAACCAGAATGGTGTGCTCTGCAACGATGTTATTTCCAGGCGTTGGAATGGATGGGGCCCAATACAGGGGCTGGGATGGTCAGACGGATTCTGCCAGACTCATTCAAGGAGGTAGAGTGTAATTTACCCATCAGCCCTGCCTAAGAGGGAGTGCGTGGCTGTGCGTAAGCAGCCCATGCAACAAATGGAGCATTTCAATTCATTCCATCCCGCCCCACTTGCTCCAGGAAGGAAGTAATCTTGTTGCTGGTACAGATCAGTAGCAGGTGACTTTCCCCTCTGCACTGGGCCATTGCTTTTAAGTGGGAGAGGGTGAGGGAAACCAAGGCTCTGCCCATTTCCTTCCCACCCCCCTGCTACTCAAACTTCTCCCCATTGCCTGAAAAATCAAAGAAGCATTTTACAATCCAATGTATTTACATGCCACTCCTCTCAAAATGTGCACGGGGCGTACCCAGTTAATTGTCACATAATAGCTCACCTGCTAGGATATTCACTGATCGCCTGTCTACTCATTTGTCACTTAATGCAGCCATTGAGTTGACAAAAATTAAACTGTCAAACTAATTCAGCTAATCCAACAGAGTAATCTTGTGATTTGCATCTAGAGCAAGCCCGGTGGAGAGTGTTCTCCCCACAAGGTCACCAACGATGATGCAGGTAACCCATGCCAGGGAATGAAAGGCTTACCTGGGGGGAGGGATAGCTCAGTGGTTTGAGCATTGGCCTGCTAAACCCAGGGTTGTGAGTTCAATCCTTGAGGGGGCCACTTAAGGATTTGGGGCAAAAATCAGTACTTGGTCCTGATAGTGAAGGCTAGACTCATGGGGGCTGGACTCAATGACCTTTTGGGGGGGGAGGGATAGCTCCCTCAATTAGTGGCCTGCTAAACCCAGGGTTGTGAGTTCAATCCTTGAAGGGGCCATTTAGGGATATGGGGCAAAAATCTAATTGGGGATTGGTCCTGCTTTGAGCAGGGGGTTGGACTAGATGATCTCCTGACATCCCTTCCAACCCTGATGATCTATGATTCTATGATACCTGGGACTCTCTTACTCCCCCGACTGGGTGAGAAGGGAGTAAGATAACCTAGCCATAAGGAAAGAACATGGCATATTATAGACAGCCAATGCATAGGGTGTCAGCCACATAGGGACAAAAGTGCATGAGATCGCTGACCATGCTGTACCATTTTCCATGAAATGCTTGTTTCCAGAGGCTCGCAGTTCCACAAGGGGAAATAATCGAGGGACGTCGAGGTGACCAATAATAACTTTTCTTGCTATCTGACATTGACAGACACCCATTTCTGCTCTGGGATGGAGACTCGTGTAACTGTTTTGCATTTGCTGGCTGTTTTTTTAATACTGTATCAACTGATAATGTTCTGAGGCAGTGGGTTCTCAACCAGGGGTACATGTACCCCTGGGGGTCCACAGAGGTCCTCCAGGGGGTACATCAGCTCATCTAGATATTTGCCTAGTTTTACAATAGGCTACATAAAAAGCACTAGTGAAGTCAGCACAAACTAAAATTTCATACAGACAATGACTTGTTCATGCTGCTCTGATACTGTACACTGAAATGTAAGTACAATATTTATATTCCAATTGATTTATTTTATAATTATTATGGTAAAAATGAGAAACAGCAATTTTTCAGTAATAGGGTGGCTGGGACACTTTTGTATTTTTATGTCCGATATTGTAAGCAAGTAGTTTTTAAGTGAGGCAAAATTTGGGGGTACGCGAGACAAATCCGACTCCTGAAAGGGGGACAGTCGTCTGGAAAGGTTGAGAGCCACGGTTCTAATGCTCTTCACCTCTTTCCTCCTTTATTGATTCCTTTCCCCCTTTGCTTTGTGCATTTCATCAGCTTCACAGAAGCTTGGGATAGTAAATTAAAGCTAAAAGAACGAGGAGTCCTTGTGGCACCTTGGAGACTAACAAATTTATTTGAGCATAAGCTTTCGTGGGCTAAAACCCACTTCATCGGATGCATGCAGTGGAAGATACAGTAGAAAGATATATATACACAGTTAAAGCTGTGTCCCTCCCTAGCTTTTACCTAACCCCTGCCTACCTTTCAAATAGCTCTCAGGGCTTCCTTCTCTTCTCAACCTGTCCTGACGATTGGCCCGATGAAAGGAACCCTGATCTCATTCCTTGTGAGCTGTGAATAATAGAGTTCATTTTTTTCTCCCCCCTCCCCTTTCTGTCAGATTGAGGCTGTACCCACGGATGCTCAGGGATGTGTCTGTTATGGACCTGTCCACCTCTGTCTTCGGGCAGAAAATCAGCATGCCAATATGTGTCGGAGCAACTGCCATGCAGCGCATGGCTCACGTGGATGGAGAAACAGCTACCACCAGAGGTAAACCACCACAGCAGAGAAACCCCTCTAGCAAATCAAAGAGATGAATGGAATGACACTGAGCATGCAGCTCATGAATCTTTGCTTTGTTTCTTGCTAGTGATTCTTTTCTACAGATGGCTTTTAGTTGTTGCTGTCAAGTTTTTTTGGTTTTTGTTCTCCCTCAGTGTGCAACAGTGATGAGAAATCCACCCTACAATGGAGAAGGTTTCAGCAGCTGAGGCAGAGGGCCCAAGTTAATAACCATTTCATAATCCCTGTTTCAAAACAGCTACACATAATTGACATAGAAAAGCTGTAAGAGCGTTTTGAAACCACTGATCGTTAAGCCCATGTACAAGCAGATAATAGCCTCCGCTCGTTTGAGTCGTATGCCTGCCTAATCCTCTGCTAGTCTGAGTGGGGTAACTCCACAATGGAGCTACACCAGTTCACACCAGCTGAAGATCTGGCTTCTGTGGAGTATAAAACTGACCCAACACCAATTGGAATACATTTTGGTGCACAGGAACTTGTTTTGGGTCACAGATGGGGTAAGGACAGCAAACGTTTCTCTGTCCCCAGAGAATGACATTTTTCAAAGAATACAGTTGCCTACATATTAATTCTATCGTGGATGGGTCGAACTGGGACACTTTGTGTGATCAGCATATCTTCCACCATATTCTCTTTATTCTCTTTCAGCTAAGTAAGTTCTGTGCTTGGTCTGCTATTCCTAAGGGAGTCACCACAGTTGTGCCCGTGTGGTGGTGGTGGTGGGGTGTCCTTTCTGGGGAGTTAGAAACTCCCACCTCTTCTCTTGGGATGGAGACCCCTACATCAGTCTTTGGGGAGGCAGGAATTCACCCATAATCACTCCATCACTGCGGTCAGTAACAACCTATCATCAGCAAACAGCCCAAGTGCCGCTCCAGCATCACTCCCCCAGTCAGTCACCAATCGGGGCACCCCTTTCCTTTGGGCTAAGGCTGGTTCTCTGTGCAGCACAGTACAACCTCACCGTGGACAGACAGACCAGCTGCTCCCTGGGCCTGTCCCCTGTCCCAAGCTCAGACACTCTGTTGCTGTGTCCCTGCAACAGCAGGTGTCCATCTGCAATGATCCTCCACCGTTCCTTCCATAGTAACTTTCTCAAGGTTATTTCCATCTTCTAATGTGACCAAGCGACATCCATTTGCATCTGTTGATTTCCGACATCAGGGCCTGTTTCTCCCCAACAGTATCTCTAACGCAGGCATTTGTCTTTTTTTTCCATCCAGGAGATACGCAAGAGTCTTTGCCAGCACCACATTTCAAAAACTTTAATTTTCTTCTTGTCAGCAGCATTAACTTCCCATGAGTCACATCCATAAATCGCTAGAGAAAAAATTAGGCTTTTCACCAGTTGCACCTTTTTACATTCCGAGATACCACGGTTTCCCCACACTTTCTTAAAGGAGGCTATAGCTGAGCAAGCTGTCCCTAGCCTTCTGATTTCTTCGGAACAGCCTCCTTGGTTGGTGTGCATGATCCCAGATAATTGAATTCTACTGCTTCTCCAGCTTGTCAGTTAATTGTGGTGTCCATTTGCATCCTGTTTTGTTAGTCATGTCAATGTACATGCATTTTGTTTTCATTGCATTCAGGAACAGTCTGTATTCCTCACAAACTGTTTTTGCAGACTTGTTGCATTGCAGCCGTGTTGTATCAAAGAGAATCCATCAGCATATCTGAAGTTGGTTAAGAGGAAGATCCCAGCTCCTTCCACTTTGCCCAAACCTTCCAAGGCTGGTCTCATAATAAATTCTGTTTATATGTTAGAGGCTTGGGTACAATATACACCCTTGTCTCACATCCCTCCCAGTGGAAATCTGCTCATTGTCACCGATTGCTGTTTGCACTGTGGAATGTTGTTCATAGTAGAGACTTGCAGTGAGTTCATTGGTATGCTTTGAAATCCATAGGTCTGCCAGTACTCTCCAAAGGCGGTCGTGTTGGATCGAGTCACCAACACGTGTTGGTCTATTCCTAAGGGAGTCACCACAGTTGTGCCCATGTGGTGGTGGGAGGTCCCCTTTCTGGGGAGTTAGAAACTCCCACCTCTTGCCTTGGGATGGAGACCCCTACACCAGTCTTTGGGGAGGCAGGAATTCACCCATAATCACTCCATCACTGCGGTTAGCACATGAAGCACCTGATCAAGGGATGGTTGTACCCACTGCATTTTTCAATGATGTGACGGATATTCGCCATTCAGTCGCATGTGCCTTGACTCTCTCTGAAACCAGTTTGTTGTGGTGGAACGTCTGCTTTTATCCGTTTCATGTGATCCTGGGTAATATAAACCAGAACTTTGCTCACGTGTGATATCAGGGAGATGGTATGATAGTTACTACACTCCGTATGTCTCCTGGTTTAGTAAGAGCAGAAAAACTTATTTTGTCTGGTCCTCTTGCCAATTTTTGTCATCCATACAGCATTCTAAATTTTCAACATTAGATCAGTTCAGTACCCTGTTTGCTAATCTCTTTCAACAATTCTGCAGGCACATTATCTACCCTGGTGCGTTCCCAGCCTTCATTTTCAGAAGAACATAAGAACGGCCATACTGGGTCAGACCAATGGTCCATCTAGCCCAGTATCCTGTCTTCCAACAGTGGCCAGTGCCAGATGCTTCAGAGGGAATGAATAGAACAGGGCAATTTTGAGTGATCCATCCCCTGTCATCCAGTCCCAGCTTCTGGCAGTTGGAGGTTTAGGGAAACCCAGAGCATGGGGTTGCACCCTTGACCATCGTGGGTAGTAGCCATTGATGGACCAATTCGCTATGAACTTATCTGATTCTTTTTTGAACCCAGTTATACTATTGACCTTCACAACTTCCCATTACAACAAGTTCCCCAGGTTGCCTGTGCGTTGTGTGAAGAGGTGTTTGTTTTAAACTTGCTACCTATTAATTTCATCTGGTAACCTCTAGTTCCTGTGTTATATGAAAGGGTAAATAACAATTCCTTATTCACTTTCTCCACACCATTAATGATTTTACAGACCTCTAATATATCCCTCCTTAGCCATCTCTTTTCTAAGATGAACAGTCTCCATACCCCTAATCATTTAAGTTGCACTTCTCTGTAGCCTTTCCAATTCTAATATCTCTCTTTTGAGATGGGGCAACTGGAACTGCACGCGGTATTGAAGGTGTGTGTGTACCATGGATTTATATACCATGGATTTATATAGTGGCATTAAGGTATTTTCTGTTTTATCATCTATCCTTTTCCTAATGGTTCCTAACATTGTTAGCTTTTTTCACTGCTGCTGAACATTGAGTGGATGTTTTCAGAGAACTTTCCATAATGATTCCAAGATCTCTGGCTTGAGTGGTAACAGCTAATTTAGACCCCATCATTTTATATGTATAGTTGGGATTATTTTTTCCAATGTGCATTACTTTGCACTTATCAACATTAAATTTCATCTACCATGTTGTGCCCAGTCTCCAAGTTTAATGAGATACCTTTGTAATTTTTCGCCATCAGCTTTGGACTTAACTATCTTATGTAATTTTGTATCATCTGCAAATTTTGTTCACCCCCCTTGTCCAGATCATTTATGAATATGTTGAATGGCACAGGTCCCAGTACAGATCTTTCAGGGACCCTGCTGTTTACCTCTCCCCATTGTGAAAACTGACCGTTTATCCCTACCCTTTGTTTCCTGTCTTTTACCCAGTTACTGATCCAGGCGAGGACCTTCCCTCTTATTGCATATGACTGCTTATGAGCCTTTGGTGAAGGACCTTATCAAAGGCTTTCTGAAAGTCTAAGTACACTATATCCACTGGATCACCCATACTTGATACCCTCAGAGAATTCTAATAGATTGATGAGACATGATTTCCCTTTCAAAAGCTGTATTGACTCTTCCCCAACAAATCATCTTCATCTGTGTGTCTGATAATTCTGTTCTTTATTATACTTTCAATCAGTTTGCCTGGCCTGCAATTGCCAGGATTGCCTCTGGAGCCTTATTTAAAAAAAATCAGGGTCGCATTAGCTATTCTCCAGTCATCTGGTACAGAAGCTGATTTAAGTTACATACCACGGTTAGTAGTTTTGCAATTTCACATTTGAGTTCCTTCAGAACTCTTGGGTGAATCCCATCTGGTCCTGGTGACTTATTACTGTTCCAAAATCACCTCTACTGACACCTCAATCTAGGAGTGTGCCTCAGATTTATCGCCTAAAAAGATTGGCTTGGATGTGGGGATCTCCCTCCACCCTCTGCAGTGAAGAATTCATTTAGCTTCTCTGCAACGGCTTTATCTTCACTGAGTGCTCCTATAGCACCTTGGTCACCCAGTGGTCCCACTGATTGTATGGCAGGCTTCCTGCTTTTTTGTATGTTAGTTTTTGAGTCTTTAACTAGTTGCTCTTGAAATTCTTTCTTAGCCTGCCTTATTATACCTCAACCCTTGACTTGCAAGAGTTTATGCTCCTTTCTATTTTCCTCCACAGGATTTGACTTCCAATTTTTAGAGGATGCTTTTTTGCCGCTAATCACCTCTTTTACTCTGCTATTTAGCCATGTTGGCATTTTTGGGCTTTAAGTATTTGGATAATTTGTAGGCACTTCACTTTTTTTGACTATTCCTTTTAATTTCCATTTCATTAGCTTCCTCATGTTTGTGCTGTTCTCCTTTTTGATCTTAAATGCTATTGTGGTGGGCTTCTTTGGTATGCCTCCACCCCCCCATAAGCGTGTTACATTTAATTACATTATGGTTTCTGGTACCAAGCGGTTCAGCTATATTTATCTCTTGGACCAAATCCTGTGCTCCACTTAGGACTAAATCAGGAATTGCCTTTCCCCATTTGGGTCCCAGGACAAGCTGCTCCAAGAAGAAGTCATTTAATGTGTCTAGAAATTTTATCTTTCTCATCCCTTCTTGAGGTGACTTGTACCCAGTTACTAGGAGGACAGTTGAAATCCTCCATTATTATTGTGTTTTCTTTATTTGTACCCTCACTAATCTCCCTGGGTATTTCACAATCACCATCATCACCCTGGTCAGGTGGTCTGTAGTATATTCTTACTGCTAGACTCTTATTATTCAAGCAAGGAATTTCTATCCATTTCTATCTACAGTACAGTTTGATTCCTTTAAGAATGTTATTTGATTTGATTCTATGCTTTCTTTCACACATAGTGCCACTCCACCTGCTCTATCATTCCTCTATATCTTGTACCCTGGTATTATCATGTCCCATTGATTATTCTCATTCCACCAAGTTTCTGGGATGCCTATTATATTAATATCCTCATGCCAGGGACTGTAGTTCACCTATCCTAGTATTTAGACTTCATAATACCACGCACCGCTTCAGCTTGAATCGTTGATGGATTTGGCTCCATACTCTCTCTTCTGTCATCCAGTATTATGAGTGGTTCTGGTGAGGGATACAGAGTGGCGCAGTCATCTCTCCAATTGCATTTAATATTACCTGCCATCATGATCTTTTATTATATTTGATCACAGGGAAAACCTTTGCATAAGAAGTCTGACCACTGCGAACGCATTACTCTCTTTGGGTCTATACTTACCTCCGGGTCCAGCGGTAAGCAATCGATCTTCTGGGATCGATCCTGGAAGTGCTCGCTGTCGACGCCGGTACTCCTGCTCCACGAGAGGAGTACACGGAGTCGACGGGGGAGCCTGCCTGCTGCGTGTGGACCTGCGGTAAGTTCGAACTAAGGTACTTCGACTTCAGCTACGTTATTCACGTAGCTGAAGTTGCATATCTTAGTTCGAAGTGGGGGTTAGTGTGGACCAGGCCTTTATATTTCTCAAGTTCCATAATTCTGCCTTTACATATTCCCTCTTGTCTTGTCTAGTCAGCCTTTGAATCTGTCTGCTCGGTTGCTTATATTCTCTCCCATGTTCTTCCATCTCCAAGCCATTCTTTTTCATCCTTGTGTCATTTTTGCACTAACTCAAACACCTTCTTAGTTAACTATGGTGTGGTCTGACACTAACTTTTCAGAATGTGTGCTCTGACGGTTTCAAGCGTAATAATATTCATTTTGTTTCAAAGGTCATTTGGGTTGTTCTCCTCTTTCCCCTGGTGACAATGCCTCAAACCCATTTTGGACAGAAGCTATATAATTTTTGTTGATTCTGGACAAGTCCAAGTGCAGTGGACCTGTTGAACGTCATATCTTTTTAAGTTTTAATTTTATTTTTGAAGCTAACAGCTGATGGTCTGACCCACAGTCTGCACTCAGGACAGTCTTTGTCCAATGGACACTTGATCTCCGGTATTGCTACATCATTACATAGTTGATCTGGTTCTTCTGCATACACTCCCATGTGTAAATATCTAGGTTGTTGGGTGAAGATGGTGTTTGTAATGACCAAGTGAGCAGAGGAACAAAATTCAGCTAAACACTTTCATCTTTCATTTTGTGAACCCAGACCATTTCCCCCCATGACTATTTTATGAAAGCTTACAGCTCCAACTTTAGTATTCAAGTCCCTAATTACAGCAATGACATCTTTAGGTTGTGTTTTAGCGAGTATCTCTTCAAATTGTTCATAGAACTCATCAATCATATTGTCATCAGCCGCTGTTGAGTATACAGGCATAAATCTGTATACTCAACTTATTGGCAGGCTACTCTCAAAGGTGAATTGTAATGATTCTGTTGCTGATTGGATTTTATCCAAGCATACACTTGGATGTTTCTTCCGATGACATAAAATGCAACCCCATTTTCTCAGATCCTGAATAGTACACTTGTATCCATCCATTGTCATGAAATGACCCCTACCCTTCCAATGCAGCTCTGAGATTCCATATATTTCTGTCTTACATCTTTCCAATTCTTTGGTCACAATGGTGAGCTTCCCTTCATACAGACTCCTCACATGGGATTTGCAGCCACCTGCCTAGCCAGCTGGGGCTTTGGGCACAGAAGGCTGGCCCTTCCCACTGTTGATATGTGGAGAGGAGAATGCCACACCAGCACAGAAAACTCAATTCCTGGTGGGTTTACACTGATGTAATTGGGAGCAGAATTTGGGCCTGGTTTTCGGGCTCAACTAGATGCTTCAGCAATAGTTTGTGGCTAGACTGTTACATTTATGGGAACAAGGCTAAAATATTCTCTAGTACATTTAAGGATGATGGGGATGAACTTATCAGTTCAGTGTGTCCAAGATCTCATTTTTAAAATTTTTTACTTGTATTGCCCTTCGGAGCACTTTAGCATTTAGCCATGCACTTCCCATTACAGTCAAAGGGAATTAAAACATGCATAACTCTGGAGATGTACCTGTTGTTTCTTCCCTGCATTCCATACACTAACACAATCCCTTCTGCTCAGAACAACTTGCTCAGCTACAACAGAATTATTTTAGAATTAGGGGCCAGATCCTCAGCTGGTGCATATCACTGTAGCTCCACTGGAGGAGCAGTCGAAGATTTATCCCATTGTTCTTAGCACTACGTATTAGCAACAATTCCTTTTCTGACTCCAGTTCCTGAAAACGTCAGCCAGATAAGAAGAGCATTGCTGGGAAGGGAATTGCCATATGAGTCAGTTCTTCAGGGGATATAAATCAGCATAGCTCTGTTGAAGTCAGTGGCGCTGAACCAATTTACTGGCCTACCATTTTTACTTCTTCTCTTCCTTCCAGAAATAGGCAAGCGCTGAGACACAGCATAAACGGTGGCATGTTAACTGCTGTCTTTATTTCTCTGTAAAAGAGAGAAGGGACAAATCATGAAGTGATTATATTCTTTTGTACCAAATGAATCCCATTTCAACAGCAACATGGGCCAACGTCTGCAAACTTTGGGGATCTAATGTCAGGCACTAATTTAACGTTTAGGAACTTAAATCAAAGTGGCCTTCAAAGCTACTGAGCATGTGCATCTCCACCTGGCTTCAGATGAGAACTGTGTACACCCTTTGAAAAACAGGTCACTTTGATTTAGTTGCTTCTCTTTAGGCACGGAGGTGTGAAAAATTTGGCATTTAATTTAGAAACATTCTTCTTTAAAAGAACATCTGTGGGGGCACTTGCAGCCTGATGGCACTTCAGGGTAACAATGGTTTGCAGGAGAGATAAACATGGAAAAGTGCCATCAGCTTAAATACATGGCAAGGAAACAGGAGCAAATGACAGGTGTTTGCATTGTCGGTACTATGAAGTGCAGATGGTTGTATAGAATCCCCGCAGAACTCCTTGAGATTCTGGCAGAATCTCACTGGGTGTCAGTCATCTGTGGATCAATTTTGCTTCTATGTTGCACCCTTTTCTCTAACCCTTTGTCTGTTTTTCTTTTGTAAACTGACTGGGACAAAGACTATGACTTTTGAGGTGTCTGCACATCATCACATGCTTTTTGGAATCAACTGTAATATAAATAATGCTTTATAGATTCAGCGATTTTAAGGCCAGATGGGAACATTCTGATCATCTAGTCTGACCCCCTGTATAAAACAAGCAAAGAACCGCACCCATTAAGATCCGCCCCAAACCCGTAACTTCTGCTTGGGCCATAGCATGTCTTTTAGAAAGACACCCGGTCTTGACTTGGACTCTGAGTGATGGGGAATCCAGCACGTCCCTTGTGTGCCCAATTTCTAGTCTGAATGTCTCTCGCTTCAGGCTCCAACCATTGAATCTTGCTATGCCTTCGTTTGCTAGACTAAAAAACCCTCCACTGCCAGAAGTCACTTAGGCTTGGTCTACACTTACCCCCCAAGTCGAAGTAAGGTACGCAAATTCAGCTACGTGAATAACGTAGCTGAATTCGACATACCTTACTTCGAACTTACCGCGGTTCAGACGCGGTCCACACGCGGCAGTCAGGCTCCCCGTCGACTCCGCGGTACTCCTCTCGTATAGCTGGAGTACCGCAGTCGACGGGGATCACTTCCTGGTTCGATTTATCGCGTCCAGACCAGACGCGATAAATCGAACTCGGAACTTCGATCCCCAGCCGCCGAACTAGCGGCTGGGTGTAGACAAGCCCTCACAGAGCTGGAGCAAATCACCTCTTAACCTGCTCTTCAATAAATTATATGGATTGAGCTAATTTAGTCTCTCAATATAAGGCATGTTTTCCAGGACTCTAGTCATTCTAGTTATCACTCATGATACCTTGAGCTGGGTTAATGATTCATAACAAATAATTAATTCAAGGCATTTTGCCTCTTTTTTGTTTGTTGGCAACTGGCTGTAAACCAGTCACAATTTCATAAGAAGGGCATAGTGCACCAGACCAATGGTCCATCTAGCCCGGTATTCTGTCTTCCGATAGTGGCCAATAGCAGATGCTTCAGAGGGAATGAACAGGACCGGCAACCATTGAGTGTGATCCATCCCCTATCATTCACTCCCAGCTTCTGGCAAACGGAGGCTAAGGACACTCAGAGCATGAGGTTGCATCCCTGACCATCTTGGCTAATAGCCATTGATGGACCTGTCCTCCATCAACTTATCTAGTTCTTTTTTTGAACCCTGTTATAGTTTTGGCCTTCACAACGTCCCCAGGCGATTTGTTATTCAAAATTATCCTCCCAACACATTCTATGAATATTTTTTTGGCTGATAGCCTGCTTGCAAGCAGCTTACGAGGGGAATATTTGATATTCAGCATTTCAGTTGTTTTCATTTACATGCCAGTCATGTGGTATTGTTTCTGTTCCCTGACTGGAGGAGCATAATCCTCAGAATCAGGTTTCTAGTGTTTGATTGTGAATTCAATGTTTACTTGGCTCACATGTTCTGCAATAGCCACTGGCAATTAGCTGCTTCTGGGATCATTCCTCCTGGTAAAGTCCTTTGCTAGAATACTTGCACACAGAAGGGTGTGTGAAAGCAGTCAGTACAACAATTCAGTACAAATAAGTCCATAAAAATGCCAACACAGATTAATGGATTGTCTCCCCGGTATTACGCCACCTCTACTGGCAGTCGTGGGTCTGTTTACGTACAGCTACGAGAATCCATGCCTTCGTCTGTAGGATTCAGGAGCCTTTGCGTCACCATAACAGTGCCACCTGCTGAAGGAATTTAACCCTTTGAGTACATATTAACATTTCACATTTATATTGCGGTCCTGCCAAGGAGTCGGCCAAGCTGGGACCCCATTGTACAAACATATAGTAAATGATGATCTCTGCCCCAAAGAGCTTACAGTCTACAAGGCTGTAATATAGAGCTAAAGTCCAGGGGATGTGTTGGGAGGATAATTTTGAATAACAAATCTGAGGAAATTGCCTGGGGATGTTGTGAAGGCCAAAACTATAACAGGGTTCAAAAAAAGAACTAGATAAGTTGATGGAGGACAGGTCCATCAATGGCTATTAGCCAAGATGGCCAGGGATGCAACCTCATGCTCTGAGTGTCCTTAGCCTCCGTTTGCCAGAAGCTGGGAGTGAATGATAGGGGATGGATCACACTCAATGGTTGCCGGTCCTTCTTACTCCTTACTCTGGGCTGTTTGTCTGTAGCTCAGCCTAACCCTATGGAATTACAGAGAGCACCCAGCGTGTATCTCAGAGGCCAGGCAATAATTGTACATGAAAGAGGACCAGCCAGTACCTTTAAATTGTTGTAATGTGACAATAATGAACGAGGCCATAAAATCTGGGATAACAAGGTAAAAGACCAGCACTGTGTGGGAAAGGTGCATGCATAAACTATACGTTTAGCTACATCTCCCATGCTAGAAGCAGACAAATGCCAGTGTCTGTTCCTTATTAAGGGGCAACTTTGAGTCTGGCTCTATTCCTATTGGAGGATTGAGTTCTACATGAAAAAAGTGGTTTGAGGCACTGCACACAGGGTCTGCTGGGGTGAATTGCAACACAGCTCACCACAGTGTTCAAGGACTCGATCGATCGTAGCCCTTCGATTAAGACTAGCCTTCATCGCTCGTTAGCCTTCAGCCTGAATCAGAAACTCTGTAAGAGCAAGTTGCTTTGATGAAGATTTATACCATGTTTAAAGATGCATTGCTTCCATCCTGGGAGATTTATTAGCTAGTTAATGGTTTTTGAGATCTCTCTATAGTTATACAGATATGTTCCACATGATGGAGCTCTAATACCTTTAATAGATAGTAGTGCTCTTAGAAATGGCTGGTCAGCTGATATTTTTGGCCTCTGATAGGACATCGCTGAGGAAACTGAGACCCATAATGCTTTTAAATGCAACCATGGTAACTCCGTGTTATGGCTGAGATTTAAAATGCACAAAATTCAGGACATTCCATAATTGATTACCACAGAAACCAGGACCTACTCGCTTTTAAGGCATACATTAACTGGCATATACAGTACAGCGATACAAACTACTATCTGCAAGGGTTGAGTTGTGGTTGTGGCAGTCTGATATACCTTCATTTTGGAATGTCCTGGCTTTGGTGCACCTAAAATTTCGAGCTTAACAGATGATCTGACATTTAACTGTCTTGAGTTTTGAATCAGAAAAGGAAAAAGCATGATACTTGCTGCATTAAGTGCTTTGAGATCCAGTGATGAAAAGTGCTATATAAAAGCTAGTTATTAGCGGATTGTGTGCTCAAATAAGCCTCTACCCCTGTGGAAGCCTGAGCGGTATCCCCTCCAAAAGAGATCGCCCGTTGGTGTAAATCAACATGGCTTCGATGGAGCTACAGTGATTTACACCAGGTGAGGACCTGGGCCAGTCTCTTGGAAAATACAACACTCTGTAACCTTGCATTCCCTGTAAGATGTACAGAAAAAATAGATTTCATATTCCTCTCCTATTGTGAGAACATACTCTTTCCAGCAGGATAATGGCTGTCGTGAGGGGTCTCAGGAACCACCCACCTGCATGGGGCTCTCGGCTGGAAGAAGGATGCCCTTTAGTTCCTTGGAGAAGCTGTTGCCTGGGGGCTAAGGATGCCCTGATTTGATCTCAGTGAGGAACGGGGGAGGGATGGTGGTCAGGTTGCAGGCACAGTAAGTCCAGCTTCGAGATGTAGCAACTCTGCTAATTAATACATCTACTTTGGGTAGCTGGCCACCATTCAGCAAGCACACCGTCATCAAGGATTGGACTCCAAGAGACAGCACGATGCTGACTTTTCCAACACAGCAGGTTGTACAGTTTGTAGAATGAGCAGTCTTTCCCCACCTCTTCGTTTTTCAAAAGCATGTTTACTGTATCTGATTTGCTCAGTGAGTTCCACTATGCAGAGCATCAGCCTGAGACGGGGAATAAGTCATCTCCCAGTGATTCTGACTACTGCTAGATAATGAACCGCTCCTCACCCCACTGGCTCAGCTAGACAGGCATGTGAGGTGGGGGCGAGCCAAGGTTCCATCCATGCTCATCTCTTTCTGCCCACCTGCATGAGGTGTTGTTGAGCCAGTCATGCAGCATTTCTTTTTCTCCCCCTGCATCTGCAGCAGGAATATGGGAATGCGGTGCACAGGCGCGAGTTGCTTATACTTACTTAGGCTCCTTGGAGGGTCACTTATGGCCGGGCCATAATCTGGCACTTAAAAAACAAACCAGCTAGAAATCAAGGTCAGAGTTTCCCCCCTGCATTCTCCTATTTCGTAGGGAAGGAGGGGAGGTGTATTCCTTCAGCATCTGTAGAGAGAACAGATCTTACACTGTTTTTGTGTGTGACTTCTCCTACGTACTTCCAGTCTACTGCAACTGGCAGATCTGGGTGCCGCATTCCCCTTTAGGTCACTGGCTTCTCAGCTGTACTTCTGGAAAATCTCAATGGAGTCATTTCATTTGTTTAACAAACAATGTCAACACTGGCAAAAATGGCTGGTCTGAGCTAATCAGAGCTCCGGCAGCAAACAGAACCATGGGAGAGGCTGACGCAGCCCGTGGCCTTCATGGTGCACATTTGTGGAAATGCTCCGGAATGACAACCCTGAATTTTTTAGATCAACAGAAATCATTTTGTACTTCGTCATTGCATATTTTCCCCACTCCATAATGACTTCCTGCACAGATGACAAAATTCATTTAGTCAACAAAATTATTTTAGGCACAGCTGGCACAGAGTGTTTTGTTGAGCAAGTCATTGCAGGGACCTTCTTGGCCAACTGTGTTCCATCAAGCAAATAACTTTAGGCACTTCAAACAATTTTATTTCTTAGAAAATACAACTTGGAAAACATGGTTGTTTCTCTCCAAAAATTACTGCCAAGTTTTAAGGGCATCATGTTGAACCAACATAATGCATTATCCCGTGACCTAGAGATGATATATTTAGTGATGGATTTGGGTCAGACTGGCAATTCAGGTTGCCCTTTCCAAAGGGTCCCCCAAGACCAGAAATGATGGGAGAATCTCCCTGTGAGAAACGAAGAAAATTTAGTTAACCTCCCAAGAAACATACAAGGCAATGAACAACCTGAGTCACAATATGTAAGCCAAACCCCAGGGAACCTTAAACATGCTTCCCCAAGGGGTCTGAACCTAGAGGTCCTGACCTACCTATCTTGCCCCTACGGCTAAATGGGATTGGGATCCCAGCTAGATCCTGTCTAGGTGAGAGGAGGAAACTGTGGAGGTGGGCTGCTAGTATGGAAAGAGTTAAGAAACGCTGTGTTATCTCTCGCCACACTCCTTGGTGGGGTTTTGGCCCCGCTTCTTGGTTGATCTGGACTCATTAAGCTTTAATCTGTCCCTTTATCCCATTTTTAAAATTGAATTCCCCAGCAGAATCACAGTTGATTATTATTTATCATTTATGTTGTGGTAGTGTCCCGAGGCCTCTCACGGCCTTCAACTGGATCAGAGCCCCTTTGTGCTAGGCACAAACATATAGGGCTCTGCCCTACAGAATTTACAGTCTGAAATTTACAGTCTGAACCTGAAATGACCTTGATACATGCCTAATTGTAGGCAATTTGAGTAGCCCCTTTGCCTTTAATGGGAGTAATCAACATGTATCTAGTTAAGGACATGTGTCAACCACAGTAGGATTGAGGCCTAAAAGACAAGAGGTAAAAGGTAAATGAAAAACAAGAGTGGGTGGGCAGGCTAACAAAATTAATCTGATGTGTAAGCTCTGTCCAAATGTCTCTTGCTAATACAAGAGTGTCCAAAGTGGGTGTGGATCCAGGAGTAGTTTGCATAACTAAGCAAATAAAAGCACATTCTGAAATTTAAGGATAAAATATGGTTGCTGTAGTAGCTAATTTCTTCTATCATAACACTGTTGTTAAAATAAAATACTAGAATGGGGTGCATATTTCCAGCAACAGCTAGATTATCAAACCTGACGGGACCATTGCAACCATCTGGTCTGACCAGTTGACACAGGCCAATATGCATGTGCGATGGGGTGTACAAGCCCCACACTGGGGAGATGAAGGTTAAAGAGCAGCTCTGGGCCCAGAAAACCCCTCCCAGCCACCCCTGCTGGCCATGCTCACAGTGGAGGCAGCTCAGCTCAGTCAGGGCAAATGGAGCAGGAGAGCCATTGTGTGGTGCAGGATTCTACCGAGAAGCCACAAAGGCCCCACACGGCTGGGCCCAGGCCTCACTGCCAAGGTGCCCCAGGCCTTTGATGATGACGAGAAACAGTGGCATAACCTGGTTCTGTATAGACTTCAGAAAGGCCAATACGATATCATGCTTTGATGCCTACCCAATGCCCCGGGTGGATGAGCTATTAAAGAGACAAGGGAGCACCAAGTACATCTCCATGCTGGACTTAACAAAAGGTTATTGGCAAACGCTGCTGATGAGGGCATCCTGGGAGAAGATAACCTTCCCAACACCTTTTGGCCTCTATCCATTCATGACAATGCCCTTCGGCCTGCATGGAGAGGCTACAATCTTTCAGCGACTAATGGATTAGGTGCTGTGACCCCACAACCAGTATGTCGCTGCCTGTTTTGATGACATAGTCATTTATAGTAGCAGATGAGAGGACCACCTGCATCACATCACCGCGGTCGTCCAAGCTCTCAAGAATGCAGGGCTTACCACAAACCTGGACAAGTGCTGCCTGGGGCAGAGAGAAGTGACATACGTTGGGTACACAGTGAGGCGGGGCTGACTACACCTCCTTTTGGATAAAGTCCAGGCACTGACTGATTGCCCAGCCCTTGCAAACAAAAAGCAGATTCAGTGTTTCATCAGCCTGATTGGCTATTATAGACGTTTTGTGCCTAGCTTTGCCACAATAACCGCCCCTCTTATGAACCTCGTAAAGAGGACCCCACCCAGGAAGGTGCAATGGATGGAGCCATGTGACAGAGCCTTCTAGACTTTGAAGGACCAGCTAATCCAGGGGCCAGTTCTCTTTTACCCTGATTTTTCCAAGTCATTTATCCTACAGACAGATGCATCAGAGGTGGGCCTCGGGGCCATGTTGTCCCAAGAAGCAGACAGCGAAGAACACCTGGCATTATATTTGAGTATGAAACTATTCCTTCAAGGGACAAACTCCAAGGTGCTCCACCGCCTTGGAAAGGCACAAGCAAACATTGATTTTTTTTCTCTCTGGATGGGGGAGGAGAGCAGGAGAAAGATCCACCACTGGGTCCTAGCTTGAAGGGGAGGCTGTGTGATATAAGCCCCACACCGGGGTGGAAAGGGTTAAGGAGCAGCTCTGGGCCCAGAAAGCCCTGCCTAAGCACCCCTTCTCGGCCTGGTCACAGTGGAGGCTGAGATCCAGGCCTTTCAATCATGGAGGTACTGCCTGGTGCGGACACCAAGCCCCTCCCTCAACAGCATGCTACATCATCATTAAGATTAAGATCAGTGGAGTTATTCTCGTGGCCATTCAGATCGCGTTAGCCTGGGATTCATCTAACAGTCTGTTCTCCATTACCCAGACTGTAACTCCCAGGAAAGTTAATAGTGCTTACGAGGCCACATAACTTTTAAGGAGCTGATTCTTCCATTACCAGATCATTTCACTATTGTTAACAAAAATGGTTTAAGTATCTGAAATTATTTTAGAACAGCCACAAGCATCATAGTTTTTTGGAAGGCTAAAAAATATTGTTTTTAAATGTTTTAAAAGGGCCAAGATATTTAAAGTGTAGATCAGCTAAAATGGGAACTTAGAATCCGAACAACTTTGAATGTGTGTGTGTGTGTGTGTGTGTGTGTGTGTGTGTGTGTGTGTGTGTGTGTGTGTGTGTGTGTGTGGTTTGACGCTACAGATCCAAAATGGATGCCTATAGTTTTGATTTTGGATTTGGCCCATAATAATAGGCAACCTAAACAAGCGTCTTTGGTGACCCCCAGTGCAAGGGATGGAGAGGCGGATCTAGAGGCACATTCGGTAGCACAGTGATGGGTGGAGCAGCCTTACTACATCTGAATATAAAAGAGCTGGAGAAACAAGCCCAGGAATAGGGATGGTTTGCACCATCTGGCTTCTGCGTTATGCACCGGATGGCATGGGAAGAATGATGATGATTTGGTCCATACCCAAAAGGGGTTAATTTTCCATATATAGTTCAGATGAGGCTGAAATTTTGTGAGAATTTGGCTCTTTTTAATCCAATTTGGCACTATTGAGCCCGGATTCAACCCTGAACTCAAACCCCAACCTAAATCTCATCTGGATCCAGATGTAAACGCGGTCTTTCCAATTCATTTCCATATATATAGTTGAACTGAAATGTTTATTAAAAAAATATCCAAGATCTCCTACTATTAACAGAATATACATGAATGTAATAGGGTAGATTATGTCTCATTTACTCGTTTGCAGTTACACTTATGTTACCAGGGTTACAGAGGTTCAACTACGGGTGTGTCTACCTGGTAGGATAATGCACTTTATGGGAGGTGGGGGGTGATTTCTAAAGTGCACTCATGTGTTGCGCATTAATTGGCCCTTCTAGACTCTGCTGTGCACTACAGGTTCCCAAGTGCACTTTAATGTAGTATTGTTTCAAGCAGCATTAATTAAAGCATGCTAGCAGAGTCTACACGGTCCAATTAATATGCAACATGTTGATGAGCTTGAGAAATCAATACCCCCATAGAGCACATTACTCCACCATGTGGACAAGCCCTAACAGTAAATGAATAACTATCTAAACACATCTGAATGCAAACTATTTACATTCTCTGCCATTATTAGATTTCAGGTCTGCTGTAGCTGAGTTACCAACATTTACAGGCCAGGATTTTGCAAAACACTTAGGTGACTTTCTGTATCCCACTATAAGTGATTTAGGTGCCTAACTCCCATTGATCTCAGTCGATTCTTTGCAACTTGAAGTCTTTATATCAAAATTTGAGGACTTCATTAACTCAGCCCAAGGTTATGGGCCTACTACAGGAGCGGGTGGGTGTGGCACTTTGGCCTGCAATTTGCAGAGGGTCAGATTAGATTATCATACTTTAAAGTCTGTGTATTTATGAGCTTAGCCTGCTTCGGCACTGTTGATTATGCTACTATTAAGCAATTAAATTTAAGCATGAGCGCAGTCCCATTCATGGCAAATTAAAGCATGTGCTTTAGTTCTTTGCTGGATCTGGGCCGAAAAGCTGAAGATTTCTGAGAGATTCCATCATGATTTGGTTAGCGCATGAGTAAAAAGATTTTTCTTTGACTTGCCAGTCACGTGAAATCAAGCTAGGATCTTAAATCAATCTGGATTCTTTCTTACACCTTGGCTCAATTTAGACATTATGAAAGTGTTGCACAGATGTTTCTTTCCACAAATATTGTCATTAAGGTTTTTGGTAGGAATATTTGTTGACATGGTGAGTGTCAAGGTCATATTGCAGAATATTTGCTGAAAGCGAATTTCAAATATGAGAGGATTCAAACCAGACACCTAACTGTTAAAATGATTCTCATTTAATCATGTGACAGAAATGTACCAGGTATCAGGGGGTAGCCGTGTTAGTCTGTATCTACAAAAACAACGAGTCTGGTGGCACCTTAAAGACTAACAGATTTATTTGGGCATAAGCTTTCGTGGGTAAAAACCTCACTTCTTCATAAGCTTTCCTGGGTAAAAACCTCACTTCTTCATGTGAAGAAGTGAGGTTTTTGCCCACGAAAGCTTATGCCCAAATAAATCTGTTAGTCTTTAAGGTGCCACCAGACTCCTTGTTGTTTTTGTAGAAATGTACCAGGTTACTTACATGTTCAACCAAATCAACTTGATTTCTAAATATTTTCAAGGAACTGCTTTGTGAACCACCTGTCATTTAGACCGGGAATTATTCAGCACGTAATTTTGGGCAATGGATCCATTGGCAGAAGTCATTATACGGTTGCTGCTAATTTGTGAAAAAAATAAGAGGCAAAGTTTTTCAAATAAATGATTTGCAATTTACAATTTTCTGGGTAGGCCAGGGAGTGAAAATGTTCTTTATCGTTTCTCTCACTAGTACAATGTAAACCAGTGGTTCTCAAACTTTTGTACGGTGACCCCTTTCACATAACAAGCCTCTGTGTGCGACCTCCCTTTTAAATTAAATATGTAAAGAAGTTGTTTTTAACACCATTATAAATGCTGGACGCAAAGCGGAGTTTAGGGTGGAGGCTGACAGCTCGCGACCCCCCATGTAATAACCTCGTGACCCCCTGAGGGGTCCTAAGCCCCAGTTTGAGAACCCCGGTGTAAATGCAAGAGATCCATCTGTTGTTGTTCACTTTATACAGTTGTCCTTCTACTGAGTTAAGCAAAAGGAGAATATAAATAAAAACAAACGCTTAGTAGAGTCTGATGCATCATAAACGCCTGTCTGATAGCTATATTTATCCTGCTTCATGTATTCTGTAATTTACGCGTCCCTCTGTCTGTGCTTCATGAAGTAGCAAAACTTGCAAGATAGAAGACCAAAGCATGCTTGTTTCACTGATTGAAGGCTGCCGAGTGGTTGTGGGAGGGTGTAACCAATTTGTTTGAATAAACTGTTCATAAGATTCCACTTTGAGAGATTTGTAATCCTTATTTAATCAAACGTCGTCATAAAGACTACTTTTTAGGGCCTGGAAAGTATGGAGATGAGGTTTGTAGACAGAGGCCCATTTACATGAAAAATATGCATGCTGTGGTGCACCAAGAAAAAAGCAGGCTTTATCTGATATTTTAGAGCTTTACTGTGTGTTTCCCTCTGTTTTACATTGTGATAGATTGCCCTGTTAGAGTCTCAAAATATGATTGTGCGAGGTTAGTTAGTTTGTCAGGCACCCTGGGGTGGAATTCCCCTCTGAGCAGAGAGCTAGCACACAGCCTGGGCACCACTGACCCCCTATGTGGAGCTTTTAAATGATGCATAACTCTATCGCTAACTTTCTGCACAGGAGGGATTTTTCACCCACAAGATATTTAAGTTCTAGGAGGAAAAGGCTCAAGAGGCACTGCAGTCTAATAGTCTAACTAGATTGGGAGGCAGGAGACCTAGGTTGTATTCCCAGCTCTGCCACTGACCTGCTGTTTGACCTTGGGCAAGTCACCTCTCTTTTACCTCCCACCCTTTGTGTGCCCACTATTCAGTGTATATTTTCACTGCAGGAAAAAAGACGTGTTCTTAGTCCAAGTGAGCTAATTTGGGTGACAACCGCAGTGAAGACACGGCAACTCTGCTTTTAACTTGGGTTAGCCGCTTGGAGTCCAACGCCAGACTTCCCTACCGGCTTTAACTTGAGCTGCTAACCTGAATCGGAAGCAGAGCTGCCGTGTCTTCACTGCTGTTTTAACCCGGTGACTCCTGCCAAGTGGCCAGCTCTAAAGGGGTCCCACTTATGAAGAACGGGCACGAATCTAACGTCTGCTCCTCAGCTTGCAGGTCGCTGGGGACAGGGATGATGCTCAGCTCCTGGGCCACCTCCACCATCGAAGAAGTTGCCCAGGCGGCTCCTGATGGCCTTCACTGGCTGCAGCTTTATATCTACAAGGACCGGGAGGTCACCAGGTCACTCGTGCAGCGTGCTGAGAGAGCAGGCTACAAGGGAATCTTTGTGACGGTGGACACGCCACTCCTTGGCAAGCGCTTTGACGACGTACGCAACAAATTCCAGCTCCCCCCGCACCTCAGGTACTTACCAGCCTGCTGCTCCAGAAAGTCCATTTTCAGCTAGGACATACGCACCTGTTGCTGCTGCTCCTGCAGTGTTGTGTGTGGTTTTGGGTTGTTCCCTTCGGGGGCAGGGAGGGGAGGAGGAGGTTCTTCCAGGTTAAGGGCGTCACCTTTTCCTTTATGACTCAGGAGCTGAGCAAGCTTCCTTTGTCATGCTCTCACCCCTGCCACCTCTAGGAGTGTACTTGAGACCAACACTGAGATAAATGGTCTTGAGTGTCAGTGGGAACATTAAAAGCAGTGGGGAGGGGGGAAGGGGAACACCTCCTGATTAAAAACAAACAAATACAAGTACATAAAAGGTTGTTACAAGGAGGAGGGAGAAAAATTGTTCTTCTTAACCTCTGAGGATAGGACAAGAAGCAATGGGCTTAAATTGCAGCAAGGGCGGTTTAGGTTGGACATTAGGAAAAACTTCCTAACTGTCAGGGTAGTTAAGCACTGGAATAAATTGCCTAGAGAGGTTGTGGAATCTCCATCATTGGGGATTTTTAAGAGCAGGATGGACAAACACCTGTCAGGAATGGTCTAGATAATACTTAGTCCTGCCTTGAGTGCAGGGGCCTGGACTAGATGACCTCTCGAGGTCCCTTCCAGTCCTGTGATTCTATGAAATCTGGATATTGTAGTGTAATGAGTTGGACTGGAGAAAAAGGATCCAGTTCCAGGAGGCACCTTGTTCAGTGTGCCACCGGGGGATTTGAGGAATCTGCGCTGAGTCAGGATTGCTGGCTCTCAGCACATAACACGAGTCACTCAGTGCTCATAACCAAGATCTGTTTCCTACAACTCTTCCTGTCTGCTGCGTCACTTACTGCTAATGAAACAAGTCTTACCTGTGAGCCTCTGCGCGGTCAGACTGGGTAGAACATTTCTGAAACAGTTTTGCCCAAGTTGTGGAATTACCTTGATGACAATTTGCTTTTTCACTGAATTAACCCTGTAAAACCTTCTAAAACCAGGGAATTGTTTTAAACACTGAAATAGTGTAATTCAAATGAAAAACACAAAAAGACATCCGTGTAGCTTTTTGTTTCAGAGCCATAGGTGAAATTCTCCAGTATGATGCTTTCGTCAAGTGATCTGATAACTTTTTCTTGGCTTCAGACTTCCAACAAAGTTTCTGAGTAACAACAAGGTGCCATTGTGCACAGAAATGTATGTAAGACAACATTCATTCAAGCGTTGATCTGCATTTCAGAGTCCAAGAAAAACAACAGTTATTGCTATAATCGGCTCCGTGGTTCTGTTTTTTTCCTATCCACCCCACAAACCAAGTGCTAAAAAGCTGGATCTTACTTGGAGAGGGGAGGGAGGACGCAGACTGTTCCCTTCTCGTTTTCTTCTAATGCTACGATTAGAGCGGCACAATGAAAGCCTAAAACCAGGTGAAATTCAGCTAGTTTCAGGTACGAACAGAGAAGTGAAACCAGCCGGTTTCATGTGAAAATTGCTTGGTTCCTAGAGCTGTTCATTGAAATTCAAAATGAAACTTCCTGCCATCGGAGAATGGGCCCAGTTTCTGAAAAGGCAGAGTTGTTTGGTAGAGAGGGCATTGGAGTGGGCCACAGAAGAGCTTGGTACTATTCCTGGCTTTGCCACTGGGTGACTTGGGTAAGTCTCTTGTCTATTAAGACAATGAGCTCTTTGGAGCAGCGCCTGTCTCTTACTAGGTGTATGTACAGCACCGAGCACCACTTAGCATCTCTGGGTGTTACCACAATACAAATAACAACAGTATACTTTCTGGTATGGAGTGTCATGGATTTCTTTTTTGTGTTTCAGAAGGAAACTAGAATCAACTGATTTGATGTCATGCTTGTTGGACAAATGAAATGATGAATCTTCACAACCCTTTGCAAGGCTTAAAGACTGCGAACCCTCCTATACCCATATGCAAGGCATAGAGCTTAACAAAGCCCAGTGTGATCCTCCCAGCCTGTTTTGGAATGCTAAACAGTACAATAGTGTTCAGCCACTAGGTGGCACCCTGTGCAACATCCCTTACTTGAGTTAGTGTAGCTATAGGCAGGAGTGCTTTAAAGGATGGTTATGAAAGACACACCTCTGGTGTATCTCTCAGTGAAAGAAGCTCTGTAGCCGGCCCATATCTGGTATAAGAGTCTGACCTGCTGTTAGTAGCCCTGCAACCTACTGTGTACAAGAAGTACGTGACACGCCTCTTTTCATCTTACTCCAAAAACAGTGGAACCTTCATTTGCTCAAACTTTCCAAAAATATTCACCTTCAGGCAGTGACCATGCAAGGAAAATTTCAGTCCAAAAGATCTGCAGTGTTGTTGTAGCCATGCTGGTCCCAGGATACTACAGAGACAAGTTGGGTGAGGTGTTATCTTTTATTGGACCTACTTCTGGAGAGGGGAGGAGTTAGTCCAATAAAAAAATATTACCTCAGTCCCAAAGGTAAACATTTCAGAAAGTTACGTACAACTGTAAGAAGGGGGGGTGTTTGAATGGAAACCGTTAAGCCACCTTGATTGTTAGCAATTGCTGCCACTCCCACTCCCACTATAATCCTAATGAGGCCTTTGTGAGCTCATCTGATGAGCCAGACTATGAAGATTGCACTGAGGAAAACCCCCTTGATATCTCTCTTGCTTCAAACTAACTCTTGAAATGTAAGTGGGTTAACTAAAGTCTGGTCTACACCTAAAACGTAGGCTATGTCTACACTTTAGACCTTACAGTGGCACAGCTGTACCGCTGTAAGGTCTCCCTCTATGCCTATGGGAGAGAGCTGTCCCCCAGCATAATTAAACCATCCCCAATCAGCGGTGGTAGCTATGTCGGCAGGAGAGCGCCTCCCGCCGACATAGCACTGACCACACAGCGGGTTTTGTTGGCGAAACTTATGTTGGTCAGGGGGTGTTTTTTTCACGCCCCTGACCGACATAAGTGCTAATGTAGACAAAGCCTTTGGCCGGCCTAGCTGTGTCCCTCAGAGCTGTGAGACATTTAATGCCCTGGGCAACATATTTAGGATGACCGAACCCCCACTGTATAAGGAACTAGGTTGAGGGGAGAATTAGGTTTTGGATTAGGCCCTAAAGGAGCAGCTCTGGTCCAGCAGAATGAGCATCTATGTATTTTAGGTACTTATATGGGCCCCGTTACCATAGTATCTGAACTCATCACAATCTTTACTGTATTTATCCTCACAACATCCCTGTGGGAGGCAGGGCTGTGGTGTTATCCCCATTGTACAGATGGGGAACTGAGGCACAGAGAGACTTGGTGACTTGTCCAAGGTCACACAAGAAGCCTGTGGCAAAGAAGGGACTTGAATCCACTGTCCTAACCACTGGGCCATCCTTCCTCTTCATAGGTTCTATTCCTGACCCTAACACCGACTTGCTGTTGGACTGGGGCCTGATCTTACTTCCCTTAAAAGCAAGGGGAGTGTTGCTATTGACTGCAATGAGAGTAGCATAGGCCCTTTGTATGCAAGCTATGAGACACATGACTGGCCGATTTTTTTTTGGTTGATATTGAATACTACCCTAAATGCGAGGATATGTGCCTTTGCTAACTGTGTGTGATGGGGTGTATCAGTCCCTGAGGCCCTCTGCTGGAGGCCTCTCAGTCCTACCATGCCCCATCCCAGAAAAGGAGCAGCAGAGGTGACTCCTCCAGGCTTCCTAGAGCGGCAGCATGGAAGCAGCCAATTAGAGGCTGCAGGGGTAGCCAATCACAGCCCATCAGGCTACTATAAAAAGGAGCTGCTGGACAGATCAGACCAATTACTGGCTGGATCCTGAGGAGCAAAGAAAGTGCTCCTGGCTGGTTGCAGCAGTTCCAGGACTGGACAGAGCACAGCCAGCAGGGACCTGGGGAGCAAGGAAGGTGCTCCTGCTGACTGCAGTGACTCAGCAAGACTTCATTCCTGAGCTAAGGGTGAAGGTACAGGTGAAGGGACCATGGGGAAGTGGCCCAGGGAACATTAGCCACAGAGTTAAAAGGGATGCAGAAGGTGGCTACTATTTATAGGGTCCCTGGGTTGGGACTCAGAGTAGTGCGTGAGCCCAGCAGGTACCCCTCCGCCAGCCACAGGCAGAATGGCCAAAGCCCCGAAGAAGGGGAATTTACACAGGGAGCGGGCTGAAGACCCCAAAGAGGGTCAGCATTTGTGGACTTTGATAACCCCCCCAGAAGGGGACTGAACTAGTGCTTTAGCTGAAGAGCTGGGGCCAGTGAGCCTTGCTACCGAGCGAAGAGTCTCCAGGGAGGGAGTCCTGGGGGCACTGCTCTATAACAGAGCAGGGAATATTGAAAGCTAGCCCAGAAGCGGCTGAGAGACAGTTGAGAACCGAGCCCAGAGGTAGGGCTAAAGAGACCAACTGAGGGTACTGGGATAGGCCCTGTTGGACTGATTAAGGACTGAGCCCAGGGACAGGGCTAGCGATAGAGACATAGCTAACGGCACTGTGAGAGGCCCTGTTGGACTGTGTACCCCAGAAGGGGTTGGCTTGTGTTACACACCCACAGACGGTGTGTGACTCGGCCGGAGGGCTGAGTCGCTGAAAACCTGCTTGAGAAGTTAACAGCCTAACAGGGGTCACCACAAGTGACGCAGCTAGAGAGAGAGAGTGCAGGCACACACCCGCCCGATAGGAGGCGCTCACGGGAGGTGACCGGCCCCATCGCACTGTGCAATATGAGCCCCCGATCCTGCCATAAGATGTGTACCAGCGAAGGGATCCGCTGGCATGGAACTCATTGCAGGGCGAATGCGGGTTTTTAAATCTTTCTTTTTTCAGTGTAATTTTCTTTTGTCTCTGTGTAACGTTAGAATGAAAAATTTCAACACCGACAATTTGGCATTTTCCTCTGAGAAAGGCTACGGTGAAAATAGTGGACTGGCTGTTTATGTAGCCCAAGCGATTGATCCGTCCATCAAGTGGGAGGATATTAAATGGCTCAGAGGACTAACATCTCTGCCGATCGTCGCGAAAGGAATTCTCCGAGGTTTGTAGCAGTGACGGTTCAGCAACAGGCTCTCGTGAGGCTTCCTTTCTTTAAATCAGCTACTGATCGTAATAAACACTTTTATGTTGCTTTATTGGCGCCGATTTTTCTGTAGGATTAAAGGCAAAAATTTGTTCATAGAATAGGCCTAGGGAGTGCATGATTTTCCTTTATCTTTTAAAAAATATTCTTCTAACATAGGCCACCATAACTTTAAGCAAATGCTGAAATCTCATGGATTTTAATGGGGATTACATGCATGCTTCAATGATTTGCTGAATAGGGAGGAGTTGCCCAACTGGAGCCTAAACCAGCTGAAACAAACGGTTTCTTCTTCCTAACTGGGGGCTGGCTTGGGAAGTGCTAACTGTCTTTCCGTGCCAACCGAGTTCAATGGGAGTTGAAGGGCATTCTCTCTGCCTTTCTTCCTCATTTAAAGTCTTCTACGGCATGCCTCATTGTGCTATGGGAGTCTCTCCCAATGTTATGAAGCATACGCATAGATGTATATTGCTCTGTCTCTTCCTCCTGGTCAGCAGGGGCTGGACATCATTATTTTTTCGGTTGTGGGAAGGCTAGGGCAAAGATGTGAGTTTTGTAGTAGGCATTGTTGGAGGTCTGTGGTCATCCTGGCCAGGAAATGCTCATCGCCTTCAATGATTGGGCCCTAGGAGAGTGCGAGCTAACAAAAATTATATCCTGCTTCTCCATCACACAAAGCAGCGATGCATGGTTTTTATGGGCTTCTGATGTCAGTCAGTTACAGAGGTGTAACCTGGGTAATGGCAGAGAATTAGCACCAGGCCTGGCTGCCTTGCATAGTTACAGACCATCTCACCACTATTATTAAGCATTTACATGGTATAGAATTTTGTGGACCTAATTCTGATCTCACCTATGCTGGTGTAAAGTGGGTGTAGCTCCCTGGAAACCAATGGAATTAGACCAATGTCAGTGACGTCAGAACCAGGACCTTAGGTAGCTACTTCTCACATTACTCTTGCAATGAGATGAAGAGGGCTGGGTTGTGTTTTTGCTCGCGCAGGTTTCCGATCACCGTAACTCTGCTGACCTCATTGTAGTAACTCCTGATTAAGTAAGTAATTGAATCAAGCATGGAGATGTTGTGGCTAGCCCAAGGTCTCATGGCAAGCCAGTCACAGAACCAGGAATTAGCATTCAGGTCTTCCCTATTCCGAGTGCTGTTCCGGGTGCTCTAAATCACACTGCCTTCCCGAGAGATCTCCACCACCTGCAAACAAATCAGTGATGTATATGGGACCCTTCATCTCAGCTCTCTTCACATACTGCTCTGCAGACTGGACAGCCAAAAGTGGGCTTTGAGTTATTAACTATTGCAGTGGCACTTAGGAATGCCATTCATGAGGCAGAATCCCGTTGTGTTAGGTGCTGCACACCCACCCTGAGGGTTGTTTTCTGTGGAAATCAAGTTTGTATTGCTTTGTGCATATCCTGTACAGTACACCATGTATTATTGCAACACAGTTCTGCCTAATGTCAGAGATTTTCACAGCTCATTTACATGCATAAGGGAAGGGTCATTGTCCCGTGCACTTGGAGTCAGGATAGTTGGCTTCAGTTCCTGACTCAGCCCCTGTCTTGGTGTTTGGGTAAGTTGTTTGACTGCTCATGCGGCGAACCCATCTATAAAATGTGAACAGTAATGTTTCATACGTCACGAGGCTGCTGCGGGACGTAATTAGCATGTGGAAAGGACTTTGAGATCCCATTAAAAGGTTTTTTAGTTTGTGTATGTGCATGAATGCTTAGATACTATGGTAGTGGGCACCATGTAAGTACTATAAATAGTTTTACATGTTTACCTACTTTAATGTGTCAAACTCAGTATGATTCTATCTATAGTACTTATAATGGCCCTCAGTGCCATAGGAGCTATCTTTACTATATTTATGCTCACAACAGCCCTGTGGGGTAGGGAAGTGCTATTATCCCCATTGTACAGATAGGGGGAGCGAGGCACAAAGAAGCGTTGGGTAAAATGGTCAGAAGTATTTATGTGACTTAGACACCTAAGTGCCTGTGTCACTTAGGTACGAAGTCCTATTGACTTCTGATGAGACTTAGGCTCCTAAATCCCATTTTCAAAAATGACTTAGGCACTTAGAAGGCTTAGTCATTTAGGGTCATATTTTCAAAAACACCAGAGTGACTTGACCAAGGTCACTCAGTCTGAGCCAGAGCAAAGACTGGAATTCTAAGTCTTAGACTAGACTTAGAATTACACCATCCTCCCTCCCTCTAAGTTCTAGAAGACCCTCATTTTCCATTTTAACTGATATTCCCAAATCAATAAAATCCATTTTCCATAATCGTATAAGCATTCTTACGTTGGCATTAATTTAGGGTGAATCTGAAATCAGCTACGACAGGAAACGGGAACAAATGGATGTATTCTACCCATGGCACGTACAGACCCAAGCTCAACTCTGAGTTACACGCTGCATGTGTAGAAGTGAGAATGGGACTTTTTTTGTTTCTTTCTGAAGCTTCTGTAATCAATCAAAAGCCAACTGAACATAGTGAAGTGATTACACACTGTAATGACATTAATAATTTCAGACTACAGTAAAACACACAGCAGCAGGATTGTCTTAAGGATGATGAATTGCAGATCAGTGTGATGAAAGCACATGCCAGCCACCAGAAGAGATGTATAACTGCCTACTCAGAGCTACTTATCTCCTCCAATGTTCTGGGTGATACAAATGCTAACTTTAATTCTGGTCAGGCCACAATTTATGGACACAACTGTCTGCAGGCTGGTGCCAGGCCCAGCTATTAGAAGCCAGAGCCCTGGGTAGATTCTCATTAACAGAATGACGCTGTCATTGCTACATGGACAGCCCTAATTAACTGCAATGTCTGAAGGGCCGACTTTTGTTTCTTGCAGCTGATGATGCTAGAGAAGCTGTGAAGCACGGTGTGGATGGGATCCTGGTGTCAAACCATGGTGCGCGCCAACTGGATGGTGTGCCAGCAACTGTGAGTATTGGTGAAACCACTTAGGAATGGCACTTGAGAATCTATTTAGTAACTTTAATTGCATCTACAGCTGCTTGCTAACTTGTTCTCTTTCTCCCTCTATCCCCCCCCCCCGCTCCTGCCCTGCCCCTTTTAAGTTGCACATGTGGTTACTGGAGAGGAAACATGTAAACGTGTGCTATATTTTTTAAGCTCCAATGGGCTGTTTCTTTCAAGGCCCCTTAGAATTTCACAACGTGCATGTAGGCACTCGTAGCCTCTTACTGGTGTGTATGAGGGCAGCCTGTGGATTTCTTTCTTCTAAGAAATCAAACCAAAAGCCACAGAAGGATTAACATGTGGGCTGTTGCCTCTGGGAGCCTGGGCAGCCTGCCCTGGCTGCAGGGCTCAGGAAAGCAATCCAAAGGAGTGGTTTCAGGTTAGCTCATTTAAGAGCCCAATAAAAGGAGAAAAGTAGTCCTTGATGCTTGGCATGCCATGGATAATTCAACAATTTAACTGCACTAGGAGGCGCAAGTGGGTACGTGTCTTCTGACACGTTGAAACAATGTCTTACCTCATGCTACCTGATGGCAATACAACCCAATGCAATGTGGAATAAATAATGTAGCAGGAGGCCAGAGGTCACATCTAAAGAATTTGTTGACTGGATTAGCCAGGGTGAGAAGCCAACTATAGCTGAGTTAACTCCGATATCTCCATTTTACTGTAAGCAGAAAGTCTGCATTTGTTTGGGGGTTGAGCCTTAGTGAACTCCTTCCCACGCCCATCTGTCTCTGTTCCCTCTGACGTCCATGAGCCCCAGGCTTTGGTGATCTTCCACTTACACTAAGAATGATAGGGCCCAGCAACTTCTGTACTGTTACCTTCTCCTAACCATACCAGTTAAGCATACCTGGAATTCTGGGGATTTTATGCTAATTAGGCAATATTCTAACGTGCAGATTTGAATATGCATTTCCTCATTTGAATAAACCTTCCTACTATCAAATCTATCAAAGGTCTCCTGCTCACCACACCTAGCTTTCCTCTCCTTGGAGTTTCTCTACCATTTCCCCCTTCCTTTCTAGTTTCCCCCATTCACCCTCTCTCTGGTTCCTTGCTGCTTGAGATTCCTGAACTCCTGAGAGACTGCGTGACAAGCAGGAGATTCAGATGGATGCTCAGGTGGGTGGGAGAGGTTGCCCAAAATCAAGAGTCTTAATAGAACTGGATGAAAATGTGAAAAAGAATTTGCAAAAAAAATTCAAAGTTGTTGTACAGGATTGGATCAATACAACAAAACTTGCTCCTGCTCTCCTCCCCCACCCCAAATGTACGGAATATTATTTCAAAGTTTTCTGAATTTTAAAAATTTAGAAATTCTTAGTATTTGTTTCCATTTTCCTCCCTACCCCTCTTTTTTTTACCACCTAGTGCAATAAACTGAATCATGTCCAGACTTGTCCCCCCCGCTTTTCCTTTTGATGTGCTAAAACTTTTCAAAACCTACCGAAAAGCTACGAGGCAGCAAAAGGAGAAATGAAAATTCCAAAGTCTGACACTTTGACTTTTCACCACTTCTCCAACTTTGGAAACCTTGCAGAGTTGTTGAGGCCGGGTCTACCCTACCACTTACTTCAGTGTAACTTGCGTTGTTCAGGGGTGTGAATAAGCCACCCCTTTGAGTGACGTAGTTATGCCTACCTAAGCACTGGTATGGACAGTGCTATGTCAGTGAGAGAGCTTCTCCTGCTGACACAGCTCCCACCTCTCGCGGAGGTGTATTTATTATGCCAATGGAAGAGCTCTCTCCTGTCGGCATAGAGCGTCTTCACCAGACACGCTACAATGGTGCAGCTGCGTTGCAGCAGCTGCGCTGATGTAGCGCTTCTAGTGTAGACTTCGTGTTTCATTTTTCCTTTTGCTGCTCTGTAACTTTGTAACTTTGAAAAGATAGTGAGTAGAGTAAAAAAGAAAAGACGTTTACCTGGGGTGAATAACCATACAACTAGTAATCAGCCATGCTTTTGCATTCAGTGGCAGAGAAGAGTAATTGGGGAAATTGTTGCTTTTGCTGAAAAACTGGAAAGCTTGATACAAATGTTTTCACCGTAGCTCTCAGTTCTGAAGCACACGCTGTTTTTCACTGAAAAACATTTTGAATGAAAAATTTCCAGGATTTGTGTTAGAACATCCCTTCCTTCCCTTAGAACCCTTTGATCTCTTCCTTCCTCTCTAGGGGGCCTGCCAATTCCCACCATTAACCCTCCTCCCCAGATCCTGCTGGTGTTACACAAATGACCTTTTTCTAGTTTTTCGGAAGAAACCTTATCTTAGCTTTCTATTCTAGCTATGATCACACGTATTTCCTAAATGTTACACAAAGCAAGGAGTCGGCCTCTGATTGGCCCTAGCTTGCCATGTGTCTCAGGCAGACCAAGGACTACAGATGATTGCGGGGTGGGAGGAGGAGGATGGGGGAAGGTAGCTGTGCAGTGATACTCATCCTGGGAGAATGTGGATATGTCAGCTAGCAACTTGGCTCAGTTTTTACATGTAAGGTAGGGGTCAAAATTCTACTCTTGGGTCTTTCAGTTCTCAGATGTTCTCTGAATACTAGTATGGCTCTCCCATTACGTCACTAGGAGACTTACCCCTATAGGGAGACAAGAACATGCTTTGCAATAAGTCACATGAACAGAATTTAGTACTTGTTCCTTCCAGCTAACTTCTGTAATTAGATCAGAGTCAACAACAGGAAAGTGTTTGTATGAACGTTTGTTTGCATTCAAAATGAAATTTAACTGTGATCATGACTTTTTAATATTTGCTTTCTGCAAACATTCACTCGGTCTGGCTTTACCACCTTGAATGTTTGCAGAAAGCAAATGTCAGATGATATACGTGATTGTAAAATTCCAAATCTACATGGCGTCAGGCAGCACTTAAGACCCCCGACTGGGGAACTAACCAATACCATGTGACTTGTGTTTACTAACCAATGCTGCACGGATTCTGAAGTTTAAATGTAAAAGAGGATTTGCAGTGAACGATCACTAAAATCTTCAAGAGTGCCTCATAGACTTTTAAGTCAAAGTCCCATTTTCAAAAGTGACCTAGATCAAGATTTTAAACATGTCCAGTGATTTTTTGTAGCCTCAATTTTCAGGTACCCAATTTAAGACACCAAAAAAAGGCCTGATTTTCAGAGGGCAAGTGCTCAGCCGTTTCTGAAAATGAGGTCTCTTTTTAGGTGAGCACCCACAAAATGAGGCACATCTGAAAATCTGCTTGCTCACTTCTGAAAATGGGACTCCTAAGTCACTTGGGCAGTTCTGAAAATTTTACACTGTATGTGAGAGCTATTCTGAAATGAACCATTCATGAAGAAATTAACAAATGATTTTGAATAATAAGGAAATTCAAGAATGTTGACTCTACTCACATTTTGCCAACTGAAATAGAGGAAAAATTGAACTGAAAAATGTACTTGTTACAAATTATTTGCTTGTAATGTTAGCTTGAAGGAGAAGAAACCGTTAAGTTATGTATTTTGAATATTCTGGTCTGTTCACTGGATTTCATATTGCAACAGTGGGGTATATTTTATAATACATTTTTCATAATATATATTTGTACCAGATCATAAAGTGTTTCTATTTCTGCATCATAATCACATGTTTTAATTTGATGGGTTTTTGAAATCTGAGTTGAACCCAAACTGGTTAATATTCCCTAATGCCTAATTACACATTGGGGAAATTGATGCAAACCATAATTAAAACATTTTACTTTAGTAATTACAGCCCTTGTATGGTGGTGCCGTTTGCTTGGATGTAGAAAGAGGGTGATATTTTGATTCTTTAAAAGGGAAATTAATTACATCCCTGTTTGAAAAGGGATGAATTTGGAGCCTAGCTTGCCTTCCTAGAACATGATGTTGTCAGCCTCTTTAGCACTTTGCTTCTCATCTAATGTCTCTCCTGCTTTGCAGAGATAGTAAAAAGTTAGGCATGACAGGAAGAGTGGTCCTGCAGTTACGGTAGTAGTCTGGGACTCGAGGCATCTTGTGTGACCATGGCTTAATCTGGCTCTGCCTCGGTTCCCTGTTTGTAAAATAGGAATAACCCCCCTTTCTTTTTTCCATCCTTTCCCGTGGCTAGTTCGATAGTAAGTTGAGTTGGCTGGAAAGTGAATTATTCTCTCTCTCTCCATCACCCCCGCAAAAAAAAAAAAAAGAGACAAAACCATTTTTAAAAATGGTATTATTTCAGGTTTTAGTTGAAAGACTGAAAATGTTTTGGTTGTCAGTGAATGCCGACATTTTCCTTCCAAAATTGAAAATCAATCACAAAAATGTGTTCACTGAAAAAGCCATTTTCACTGGAAAAAATGCTTTGATGGAAAATTTTCTACCAACTTTAATAGTAAATTCTTCAGGGCAAGGGCTCTCTCTTGCTATGTGTATGTACAGAGCCTGGCACAATGGGCTCCCAATCTCTGATGGGCCATAACACACACAAATGATATCATGCACAGGAAACTTGCGTATGTAGCCATTGTGATTGTGCATGTAAAACAGGATCTTTATGCATGTCTACTAGCACAATTAGGGAGACAAGGTGGGGGAGATAATATCTTTTATTGGACCATCTTCTGTTGGTGAGAAAGACAAGCTTTCGAACTTGCACAGAGCTCTTCTGCAGGTCTGGTGTATCAGGTTCATCATGGCTGGTCACTGGACTTGGTACATCTCATACTGCACTGTGCTAAGAGAAAAATGAGTTTAATTTGGTTCTAGGTTTCATGAAAGGTGCATACAGCCCTAACCAGGATTTTGCTTTTATATGTCACGAGAAAGACAGCATCTCCAACAAAGTGTCCCCTAGCACTGCACTGGATCAGTACTAACCTCTGCTTACTAGAATGATTAGTCACGTCCATATTTGTACACACAACTGCATTATTTGTGCACATACATTAGGCACACAATTCATGCTTATCTTCATTAAAGACTGGTTCCTACATGTGGCAGTTGGCTTAAAAATTCAGTAGTGTCACAAGTGACTGAATTGCTACTGTCCTGTTCTTGCTTTCCTAGATTGATGTCTTGCCGGAAATTGTTGAGGCTGTGGAAGGGAAGGTAGAGGTGTTCCTGGATGGCGGAGTGAGAAAAGGCACGGATGTTCTCAAGGCATTAGCTCTTGGTGCCACAGCAGTGTTCATTGGAAGACCTATCATCTGGGGGTTGGCTTATCAGGTAATTCATCAAAGGCTGCAGTCCAAATTTTGACTATTAGACTAGCCTTTTAGACATGCACTAACATTCAAAAAATATGACCAGGGACTGTTATGGGTGCAAACTCAAGCCTGTGAAATTTATGAAATGCCAAAATTAAGATTGTCCATAAAACCTTAATTCAGCCCCCTGGTGCATATATACGTTGTAGTACAATATATTGTCTTCCAATCTATTAGGGTGAAGAAGGGGCAAAAGAAGTTCTCCAGATGCTGAAGGAAGAATTCCAGCTAGCAATGGCACTTTCTGGTGAGACACCAGCTTCCTTTCCATAGTCACAATCCTTCCCTGTATGCTGTAATTGAAAGTATTATTTGAAGCTCAGCTAGACCAACCTGTGCTAGATTTAATCTAGTGAGTGAGGCTAAAATAGCTGTGAAGATGTAGCAGCGCAGTCTTCAGTGCAGGCTGTACAAACCCACTTGGGTACCCAGTCAGGGAGGTAACCTGTGCTGGGGATCCGTGGCACCATGTATTCATGGCTGTTTTTAGCGGCACTAGCTAGATTAAAGCTAGCATAGAATCATAGAATATCAGGGTTGGAAGGGACCTCAGGAGGTCATCTAGTCCAACCCCCTGCTCAAAGCAGGACCAATTCCCAACTAAATCATCCCAGCCAGGGCTTTGTCAAGCCGGGCCTTAAAAACCTCCAAGGAAGGAGACTCCACCACCTCCCTAGGTAACGCATTCCAGTGCTTCACCACCCTCCTAGTGAAATAGTGTTTCCTAATATCCAACCTAGACCTCCCCCACTGCAACTTGAGACCATTGCTCCTTGTTCTGTCATCTGCCACCACTGAGAACAGCTGAGCTCACCCTGCTGATTGCAGCATAGACCCAGCCGCTGTCTCACATTTGTATAACACCTTTCATCTCAAAGGATCCCCAGCTGTGGACGAAATCCGTCCCTTTGTTTCCATGTGAGAGACAGTGGAGGGAAACGATACGCAGACTCTCTTGTTCAGTGGTGTAACATGGGAGGTATTCCATACCTGGCCCAGTTCGGGCATCATGGGCCCCAGGAAGTGGACAGCACCTGCTGGTTTGGGGGCATGGTCAGACCCATGGCTAGATTCACAGTGCCTCTTTTTAAAGACCCTCTGGCTGCCCTAAGTCATCCTGGTCTCAGCAAGCAGAATTGCTCTGGGACAGTCAGTACTCTTTCTGCCTCCTTCGCCACCCATATGCATGGCTGTGCTGAGATTGCCCTTATGGAAAAGTCTTATAGGATTGAAAAAAACCCCAAGGTTATAGAAACTGAACAGGGTTCTACAGAAATGGCTCTTTGATTGAGAATGATCTTTCTAAAGGTTCCTCAAGCCATCCTCCATAAGAAAGGAAAGATAGGAAGTATGGCAAGCGATCACTCTGGCTTAACCTGGAGATCTTCAATGATCCAAAACTCAAAAAAAGAGTCCTACAAAAAGTGGAAACTAGGTCGAATTACAAAAGATGAATATAAACAAACAACACAAGCGTGTAGGGACAAAATTATAAAGGCCAGCGCACAAACCAAGATGAAATTAGCTAGAGACATAAGGGGTAACAAGAAAACATTCTACAAATACATTAGAATCTAGACAACAGGGGAAGACAATAACAGAAAATTTGGAAATGGCAGAAGTGGTAAGTGACTTCTTTGTTTCAGTTTTCACCGAAAAGGTTAGTAGTGATTGGACATCTAACACAGTGAATATCAGTGAAAATGAGGTAGGATCTGAAGCTGAAATAGGGAAAGAACAACTTAGTTAGATGTCTTCAACTCGGCAGGGCCTGATGAAATACATCCTAGAATACTCAAGGAGCTGACTCAGGAGATATCTGAGCCATTAGTGATTATCTTTGAGGAGTCATGGAAGACGGGAGAGATTCCAGAAGACTGAAAAAGGGCAAATATAGTGCTCATCTATAAAAAGGGAAATAAGGACAACCCGGGGAATTACAGACCAGTTAGCTTAACTTCAGCATCCGGTAAGATAATAGAGCAAATAATCAAGCAATGAATTTGCAAACACCTAGAAGATAATAAGGTGATAAGTAACAATCAGCATGGATTTGTCAAGAACAAGTCCCATTAAACCAACCTAATAGCTTTCTACCCGATCCGGTGGGTAGTGAAGACGTACCCTTTGAAAGGGTAACAAACCTTGTGGATGGGGGTAAGCAGTAATTGTGATATATCTTGACTTTAGTAAGGCTTTTTTGATACTGTCTTGCATGACCTTCTCATAAACAAACTAGGGAAATACAGCCTAGGTGGAACTACCATAAGGTGGGTGCATAACTGGTTGGAAAACTGTTCCCAGAGAGTAGTCATCACTGGTTCACAGTCAAGCTAGAAGGGCATATCGAGTGGGGTCCCACAGGTATCAATCCTAGGACCAGTTCTGTTCAATATCTCCATAATTGATTTAGATAATGGCATAGAGTACAGACTTCTAAAGATTGCGGACGATACCAAGCTGGGAGGGGTTGCAAGTGCTTTTGAGGATAGGCTTAACATTCAAAATGATCTGGACAAACTAGAGAAATGGTCTGAAGTAAACAGGGGGAAATTCAATGAGGACAAATGCGAAGTATGCCACTTTGGAAGGAACAATCAATTGGACACATACAAAATGGGAAATGACTGCCTAGGAAGGAGCACTGTGGAAAGGGATCTGGGGGTCATGGTGGATCACAAACTACATATGAGTGAACAGTGTAACACTGTTGCAAAAAAAGCAAACATCATTCTGGGATGTATTAGCAGGAGTGTTGCAAGCAAGACACCAGAAGTAATTCTTCCGCTCTACTCCATGTTGATTAGGCTTCAGCTGGAGTATTATGTCCAGTTCTGGGCACCACATTTCAGGAAAGATGAGGACAAATTGGAGAAAGTCCAGAGACGAGCAACAAAAATGACTAAAGGTCTAGAAAACATGACCTATGAGGGAAAATTGAAAAAAATGGGTTTGTTTAGTCTGGAAAGTGAAGACTGAGTGGGGACACGATAACAATTTTCAAGTATATAAAAGGTTGGTACAAGGAGGAGGGAGAAAAATTGTTCTTGTTAACCTTTGAGGCTAGCACGAGAAGCAATGGGCTTAAATTGCAGGAAGGACGGTTTAGGTTGGACATTAGGAAAAACTTCCTAACTGTCAGGGTGGTTAAGCACTGGAATAAATTGCCTACGGCGGTTGTGGAATCTCCATCATTGGAGGTTTTTAAGAGGAGGTTAGACAAACACCTGTCAAGAATGGTCTAGTTATTACGTAGTCCTGCCTTGAGTGCAGGGGACTGGACAAGCTGACCTATTGAGGTCCCTTCCAGTCCTACACTTCTATGATTCTATAACACAGATACATTTTCTATTAATTGATATAAAATGGTTAAAAAACCATAGAGAATGTTTAATTTCTCTAAGACATTTTTATAAGAGGAATGGGGACGATTACGTCCTATGGTATTACTTCCGCCCCCCCCCACCCAGCTCCTTCTAGGATGGAAGATACAATGTTTAACACTACACAACAGTTGGGGGTAGGATGGGAAGCAGCATCCCATATCCTATTGGAACAGCAAGGGGAGACTGAAGTAGAATGAATATTGAAAGTGGAAATGGGAATTTGGCCAGAATATTGGGGTTCATGCCTCTGTACTTGCAAAAAGCACCAAGTGATCTCTAATGCGTCTAGTGCTAGTGAGGAGTAGAGCCATCTGACAGTCGCCCGGTTCAGTTTGCAGGAGCCATCAGCAAATGTGGGTCTCTTTTTTTTTTTTTTTTCCAGCGATGGGCTTGAGCGGCAACGTTTGGATCCTGATCTACATTTTGAAATCCCTCCCTCCCCCTAGTGCAGAGGGGGTTAGTGTGGGGGGACCAGTTTGGCCCAGTATCGAGATATGGGACCCTGATGAAACTCAGAGCTGGCTCCCAGTTCTGTGGTGGTTAGATCCAGGGCTTTGGTTTGGGCTGATGCATTTTTACCCCGAGTTTCAGGTTCAAAGGGGAACTTGGCAGAAAATGCTACATCTCCCATAGTTTCTGCTTGAAACCATATGCAGGGCCCCGCTTCTTCAGAACACGCTCTCCTCCCAGCGGGCCCCTGCTCTGTTTCTTTGTAGATGCTTTCTTTGGGGGCTCCTTCTGGCCTGGAGGCTCCTCCAACTCTAGCATGATCAGAGGGAAGAAGGTTGGACCCTTTTCCCACTCTACATCTTCAGGGGTGGCCGACAGCTTTGTTCTCCCAAATTCCTCCTTCAAGTGGACCATGAAAGCAAGCTCACTACTTGCCAGGGCCGCCCGGGGGAGTGGGGGTCAAGGGTCATCTTTCGCTGGAAGACCAGTTCCTGAATAATGCTGATTATTCTTCGAAGTATATTCACATTATACGTATGTAATTTCTCTCCCAGGATGCCGGAGCGTGAAAGGGATTGACACGACATTGGTACGAAGAACTTCCCCTGCTGCGTCCAAGATTTAGCACAAAAAAGGTGTGGCTCTGGACAAAGCCACCCTATTCACTGTGGCCAGCTTGTTCTGTTTGGGCCCCGTCATGAAACCCTTTCTTAGGAGAGTAGCCCTATTGGTTTATAGGGGGCTACTTCTGAAAGAAATACATGGGCCAGGTTTTCCTCAGTGCTCAGCACCCCACACTAGCTCCTTAAAAGGAGCAGAGCACTTGTGAAAATCTGGCCCCTGGTGCGAATAAGGGTGGCAAGAGTGGGCCCTAATTCTCTCCCGGTGCACACAATTGTAGTTGTTGTCCAGCTAACCAGAAACTGCTGACTTTTCAATATGTGTCCAGATGCGAAGAACTTTTCTCAGATGTTAACATGCATGTCTGGAAGTAGCTTAGCTGTTAAAACGAAACTATAAACAGAAATGTTTTGATAGCAAACAACTACCAAAATATCAAAGTTTAAAGGATACCTCTTGTTCACTGTTTATAGAAGCTACACTTCAGATTGTCCAGATTAAATATTCCTTTCGTATCAACATGGCATCGTTTCCCCTAGCAACTACATGACTGTGTAAACAGTGTAGGCTGGGAGCTGTGTAAGTATCTTGGGGGCTTTTGAGATGCAAGGGATTGTACAGCCAATCCGGAGTTTGGAGGTTCACAGTCTTAACTGACACAAATCTCTTTGCACTTAAATTATAATAACATATGAATACCGACCATAAGCCAGATCCTCAGATGGTAGAATTCCATGTAGTCCGAGTGACTTGAACACCAGCAGGAGTTCTGCTATATTTTTACTTTAAAAAAATTAACATTGGTTTAGATGATTTCTTGGACAAATTTCACTTCCCTGAAGTATAAATACGAAATAATAGTAATGATGCAGTAAGTGCTGAGTATGATGTCAGCCACACATCTTAAAGGTATCTATCCACACGAGGAGGGTATCTATCCATTATTCTACAGATGGGGAAACTGACATGCAGAAAGGTAATATGTAAACTGCTAAGAAAGTAAGTAAAATTGAATGTGTGTCTCTTATTTCCATTGATGATGTATAAAGAAGGCCTGGACATGCGTTTCTGGTTTTTTGACTTGATATTTAATTTAGGAATATTAGCGCTGACAAGTATTCATTTTGCTGGAGGTCCTCAAGGTTGTGTACTGGGAATTTTTACACCTCAGAGAAAGCAGGAGGAGAGTGCTTAGATAATATGCCAGTGCTCCAGCCTAGTAGCCATAAATTGGCTGATATTTCATATAGGCATATAAATGGTACTCTGCAACCGTTGGGACAAATCACATTCCATTGACCCAAGTCCCATTAAGCTCAATGTGGCTCCTTGCGCGAGTAAGGAGAGCAGGATTTGACTTATCAAGGACTTTATTGAAGTAAATGAAAATACTCCTGTTGACTTTAATGGCCTTTGGATTGGGTCCCCAAGAGGCTAATACTTCCAACCCTTGCTTACATAAGTAGTCCTTTTTCAAATGACTAGTCCCATTGTTCACGTGAGGGCCATAGCTATTTATGGACAAGTGCAGAGTCCTATACTTAGGACGGAAGATTCCCATGCACCGCCACAGACTAGGGACCAAGTGGGTAGGAAGCAGTTCTGCAGAAAAGGACCTAGGTGTTACAGTGGACGAGAAGCTGGATATAAGTCAACAGCGTGCCCTTGTTGCCAAGAAGCCTAACAGCATTTTGGGCTGTATAAGTAGGAGCATTGCCAGCAGATCAAGGGACGTGATCATTCCCCTCTATTCGGCATTGGTGAGGCCTCATCTGGAGTAGTGTGTTCAGTTTTGGGCCCCACACTACAAGAAGGATGTGGAAAAATTAGAAAGAGTCCAGCGGAGGGCAACAAAAATTATTAGGGGGCTGGAGCACATGACTTATGAGGAGAGGCTGAGGGAACTGGGATTATTTAGTCTGCAGAAGAGAAGAATGAGGGGGGATTTGATAGCTGCTTTCAACTACCTGAAAGGTGATTCCAAAGAGGATGGATCTAGACTGTTCTCAGTGGTAGCAGATAACAGAACAAGGAGTAATGGTCTCTAGTTGCAGTGGGGAAGGTTTAGGCTGGATATTAGGAAAAACTTTTTCACTAGGAGGGTGGTGAAGCACTGGAATGGGTTTCCTAGGAAGGTGGTGGAATCTCCATCCTTAGAGGTTTTTAAGGTCAGGCTTGACAAAGCCCTGGCTGGGATGATTTAGTTGGGGATTGGTCCTGCTTTGAGTAGGGAGTTGGACTAGATGACCTCCTGAGGTCCCTTCCAACCCTGATATTCTATGATTCTATGATTCTATGGCTTGACCTTCCAAAGCTTTACTTACGTGTGTATTTCAATCAAATAAGAACTACTTGTGTACTTGAAGGATTGATAGCCCTTAGATCTAACACTGTCTGAGGCAGGGCCATAAGTATTATGGACACTGTTTGGCATGAGGAAACTAAGACAAGGAACTTGGTCCTATATGCCTTGAGCAAACTAGACTTCTCAGGAGACGGGAATGGGAATTTTGCCTGGGTACAAAATATGGGAATGGGCACAGCAGTGTTAAGTGACCTCCCCCAATCCATACAGGCAGTCAAGTTAAGAATCTAGTAGTCTCCTTCGGCCTAAAACCAAGATTGCTCTTGATATCTCACCTCTCAAGTGAACACGAAATACCAGGGCTAGAGTTTTCTAAAGCGATCGCTGTTGGCCTAACTCCACTCCCTTTGAAGTCAATGGCATCGTCAGTTGGAGCGAAGGTAAATCAGTGCAGAATGCTTTGGAAAAGCCTGCCCTAGAAATCTAGTGATATGTTTTTTTTTTAAACAGGCGGTAGGGCTCTATCCCATTGTTCTGCATTCATTGAAGTCCTGGGGCATTTTGCCATTGATATAAATGGGTGTAGGCTCAGACCCATAGCCATTTATCTCCCATCAATCACATAGGACTGATGCATCTTCATCCCCCCGATCCTCCTTCCCCAACTTCCCTTATGCACTATTTGAAATACCCCGGATTGAGCTTCACTCATTGGGTCATTTTTTGCCGAAAGCTTGAGTTTGCAAAAAGTTTTAGAATAAAATGATGGAATATTACAGCATGAACATAAGTTGGGACTTGAACTCAAAGGGTGGGGGAAGGGGGGAAACAAAAGGCCACACGCTACCCTTCAGTTGTAAAATTCTTACTCGTATTTACTGCCGAGTGTATTATGTTGCCTGACGGTTGCACAGCAACAAAATAAAGTTTATCTGTTGAAGGAAATATGAGTGTTTCTCAGAGCATAAGGAAGCATAATTTCGACTGTTTACTGCACTTATCATATGTGTTGCAATGTGGACTGTGTCAGATGTCAATTACAGAGCAATTTCAGAAAGACTGTTTATTTTAGATAATATAAATGTTACTCAAAAGATAGGGGCATAGTATCTTATGTTTACATGTTTAAGATCTATTTCTAAAGTTTAGAAGATGCAGTTTCCTGTCCTTAACCCAATTTAATTTGAGGAAGGTCCCGTAGTGTTGTGGCCCAGAGTAAATTTTGATGGTGAGGAAATAGACTTTATTCGTTGGGTTTAATTAACCATTTCTAGGTTACTGCTCCGATGGGATAATGAACTTGCTCTGCTTATCTCCTAACTGACTGACTCTCCAAGTTCAAAGCTGATAAGCCCTCTTCATAAAGAGTGATTTCAGAGCCAAATGTTAAAAGGCTGCAGGATGAAGTTAATGCATTTGCCTTAAATCTTTCAGTTTTTTAAAAACTTTCATGGTGAAGTGGAATTTCCCTGGATCTTGTGACAGACTAACAACGTTGTTTGTGAAAATTAATGTGAAAAGACAGGTGTTTTGTGTCTGATTTTTGATTATGGAGTGGGAAAGCAGGGGTTGGCTCAACAGATCACAGAGGAGCACGCAGATTTATAAAAACCCACACAAATCCCCCCAAGACTCGTCCAACCAAAATAAAAACAACTTACATTGCATACCCAATTTCCCCCCTGGGGCTAGGATGAGTGAGAATGAGCCACATGTGACAGATGTTAGTGTGAGAGAATGTACCCCGTATTCACAACTTACACACTATTGTAATAATCTTTGTACAAAGTATGCCATGTATGTATGTATCATTTGAAAATTTGTAGTTTACTGATCAGTATCATCCTGATAAAATGTGTGGTATTGTATGTTAAGATTAGATTTCCCTGTATGATGATATTAACATATGCTCCAAACCACAGGCCTAACCAAGCAGGAGTTGGCAGACAGGTCTGTCTCAAACAAAGATATGTGTGCTCTGCTTGATTTGCATTTAAGCAGTAAACAGAGTCATCAAGCAGGAAAGGAAACCCGGTGAGGAAAAAGCAGCAGGGAACATCCTTCCCCATAGACTTTTTGTCTCCTGGTACCCAGGAGGGGCATGGAAACTATAAAAAGGAGGGACAAACACCCTAAGGCACCCATCTCTCTCCCTCTGCCCATATTATTCTCTACATCTGAAGCAACAAAGGAAGACTTCATTGGATTCTGGGAGAAGAGGTCCTGATCTATAGGGTTTGATCAGTAAGACTGCTGAACACATATGGTGAGAAATTTTGCTTAAATCTGATACAGTTTAAGTTAGGCACTAATAGCATTTTAACTTTATTTCCTTCTAACCATTTCTGACTTTCATGCCTCGGTTCTTGTACTCCCTTAAAAATCTCTTTCTGTAGTTAATAAACTTGCCTTATCTAATCCAGTGTGTTTAAATCAAAGTATTTGGGAAACTCCATTTGGGTGGCAAGTGTTGTGCATATTATTTCTATTAAAGAAATAATGGACTTAATAGACACTTGTATTGCCCTAGAGAGGACTGGGCAGTACAGGACATACATTTCTTGGGGAAAATTTAAGACTGGGAGTGTGTTGGGTCCCCTTCAGTATTACCAAGGCTAGTAAGAGTCAAGGTGTGGCTGGCTGGCTGCAGAACATACAGAGGCATAGCTAGGAGTAACTTGCAGGCTGGAGGCTGTTTGTGAGCAGTCCAGGCTGGAAGTGACTGCAGCAAAGCATTGTCAAGGGCACCCCAGGTCAGAGGGCAGGGGTGACACAGCTACTTATTGGTCAGGTTTGTACTCTGGTATGACACAGTTATTCATGTAACTTATTGCATGATGATGAAGATGGGATAGGACGCTGTATAGAATAGACTGTGTCTTAGGCTGATAAGTTCAATTGTTCAAGTAGGGAAAACAGAGGTAATTGGCAATGTTGCCCCTTAACCAAAAAGCACAGAGGAGGATGTAAATGTGCACCCTTGCCTCTAGGGTGCCCCTTCACACCTGAGCATGCAGCACTGCATGGGACTTCGCCTCTTGCGCACACCACCAGTGGCCAGTTCTTTGGCCAGCAATAGCTTTTCTCGGTCTGCATCTTCTCCCCCCCCAGGTGTTCCATGGGCCTTCTCGTCAAGTCACATAAAAGTCTAAGCCCTTCCTGGGATAGCATGAACAAGTCCAAATAAAGATTCAAACGAGTCTTTAAGTTAATAGCCCTTCTGCTCCTCTTGGGCTTCAGTACAGTTCCCTTGTTGTATCCTATCGGTTAAGCGCTAGTCTAGGACCTTCTCCCCCAGGGACCTGTCTCTTCTTCAGTCCCTCCCTCAACATCTTATACAGCCTAGCCTTGGCCAGGAGGCAATTAGATAATCACCTCCCATGTGTGAAGCATAATTAATTAGGTTATTTCCCTTGCTTTACAGGTGATGGGGATTAAGCCCATCACAAAGGGTGATAACCATCAATCGAAGGCACAGCAGTTGTAGCAAAGCAAGAAGCATACTGGGTATTTCACCCTCCAAATTGTATTATGTGGACAAGGAGGTAAAGGAAAAGTGAGGAGGAATTAGGGGGTTCCAAAATCTTGACAACTTTTCTGAAGAATTCAAGTAACTAGTCTGAGCCTTTGAGATGGAGGATTGGGCCAGTAGATGTTAGGAGACCCTAGCGATCGTTGGTACTATCTGAACCAAACAGTGTGACTTAGAGGGGTGGTTCTGCAAACAAAATACATTTGCCTTTGTTCCAACGATAACTTTTTCCAAAATGTGTCTTGACAAGTCTACTGCCCTAACAATCATGTATCATTGAGAGGGATTTCTCAGGTTTTGTGTACTTGGAGTTTTCATGTGGATTTATTACTTGTGGAAGGTCCTGGCTTGATGGCCCCAGGGACTGAAATCCTTATTTCATCTAGAACCTGATCCAAAGCTCAATCAAATCAACAGATTTTCAATTTACTTCAACTGACTTTGGATCAGGCCCTTACAGATCAGGAACAGCATAGACGGAAGGCACATTAGCTTCTTCATATCACCACTGTGCCTCAACCCAACCCTGGAGACATAACCCACAGGGTTGTATTTGATTTGTCCCCTTCAGTCCATTCCAAATGCAGCCCCTAAATGCATCTTCCCGGCATGACCATCTGATCATGTCACTCCCTTCTTTTATTGGCTCCACCTCTGCTATTGCATCACATTAGAGCTTCTTGTCAGTGCCTTCAAACTCTGCCTGTCCCTCCTTCACATTGCCCCCCATCCACCAGCGCTCCTGACTTGACTGCTCGTTTTTTGGCTTCTTGTGTCATCATCTTCATGCCTCCTTCCAACTGATCTCCTCTACGTGGTATAACTTCACCACCGTCTACCGGTATGTCCCTAGACTGTGAACTCCTTGAAGGTAAATTATAGTAGTAATCTGACAATCGGGAGCTAAAAGGGTGTTACAGGGAAAGAGGTGAAACCAACCTCGGGAAGTAGGCGCTGTGTTTTTTGGCTTCCCGATGGTTTTCAGCCCAGAATCAAATCCTAAGAGCATGGGAAAAGCTGCCTTCTGAAGTCGTGAACCTCACTGTAAGGCTCTGTCTTATAAAACTACTTTTGATGTGGACATTCGGCTCCAACCCACACTGAAGACCATTATAAGTAACCAGTGCCTTACAGGACACAGAGAAGTTGGTGTCCTTGAACACTCCTAGAAAGTAGGTTTAAAGTTATTGGGCCAGACCCTCAGCTGGTATAAATTGGTATCACTCCAAATAGACTTTGTCAATCTACACCAATTTATAGCAGCTGGGCTCTGGCTGCTATATTGCAAGATGTCACTGCTTTCAAATTCTATCACAGTGGATTGAGCAAAATTGTTTTGAAAGCAAGTTTGCCAATCCAGATTTAGATTCCAATGAAATGGCACTGTAATTATTTCATGATGCATACATGCTCCATTTTGTTTTCATTTTGCTATGCTTCTGTTTATCTTATCTCCTGCCAAATAGAGGGAGAATACCACATGTGTTACACAAAGAATTTCTCAGTGTAGCAAAACTTTTCCTCCAGATGCAAACTGGCTTGGTGTCACAGTTTAGCATCTTCATTTTCACAGGCATTGTGTTTTATAGATTTCAAGGGACAATGCTTAAACGGTTAATACAAACAGCAAGTGGTCAATTGTGCTTGCAGAAACACAGCATTTGCACGTAGATACCTGTACCTCTGGACAGACAAGACTAGTACTTCACAATCTGCCATTTAGGTGGTCACGAATTCACTTTGCAAGCATAGAATCCAGCTTGCTTGGGCAAGGTGAGTGCATTCATAACTTTATATTAATTACTATATTAGTAGCATCTACATGCCCTACTGTGCTAGGCACTTACAGAAACCTAATAAGATGCTGTCTTTACCCTCAAGAGTTTATGATCTAAATAGACAAGACAAATAGTTGGGAAAGGATCTATTATTATCCCCATTTTACAGATGGGGAATGGAGGCAAAGGGAGATTAAGGGCCAGCTTTTAAAAGGTTTTTGGACACCTAACTCCCATTGATTTCAATGGGAGTCAGGTACCTAAATACCCTTAAAAATCTGGCCCTAAATGACTTGCCCAAGATCTCACAGAACCCAGATCCCCCACATTCCCAATTGCAGAACCCAGATCCCCCACATTCCCAATCTGATGCATTACTGACGAGTCCTTGCTCTCTAATGCACAACTTTGTGGATGTGCATTTGGGGTGACCGCAAGATGCCACAAAGCTCCGTCAACCATTCTGAGGGCAGGCAAGCAAACCAACAGCTACAAATTAGAGCTGGGCTGGTGCCAGAGCCGTTTATCCCTCTACTCTTCCTCATGGATGCCGGCAGTTCTGGTGAAGACCGATCTGAAATGCTACTGGTTTGTGCTTTGCCAAACAAAAATACGATTGCTGTGGTTTTGCAACGCTGTGGGGCCATTTCTATTTTAAATGGACTAAAGCAGGAATAATTGATCCAAACTCCTCCTCCTTCTCAAACGTCTTTGAAGGTTTGGCTAATGTGGTAACTGCACAGCTCCCAGGAGTCCTTGCTTGGCCAGTTCCGATCTGGGTTTTCAACACCTCTCCTGGGGAACTGGAGGCCTAGTCCATATTTCCATCTGTGGAGCTGGCAGCCCTGCAAAGCGGTTTTGGGATAGGGAGGAGTCAGAAGAATTGTTTGATTTGGGGAAGAGCAGAATAGATTTGGAAGAGAATTGCGGGGGGATGTAAAATTGCCTTATTGATTGTGAGGGAGGGGGAAATTAATTGATTTGTTTGTTGGATTTGGGGTGAAGAGAATTAACTTATTGAACTGATCTGATTTAGTGGTCTGAGATCAGCTTTAAATTTAAACAGAGATGCCTGGAACTTTAGGTTCCTATCCAAGCTGCATGGATTCATGCTTTCAAATGATATGAACTCTGTGTATGCAGTGCCAGGACTTTTCAATGGGATCTTAAGTGAGGCCTCATTTGCATTGACTCTATGGCCAACTATTTTATAAAGAAGACCTGCACATATGCGTGTAGTTACGTGCCTACATTTTCATTCACAAGGACCATAACCGTGAGCACAAATTGCAGACCCTCCCAACTCCTTGGCTTACTTGGAGACATGTCTCTTGCAAAAGGTTGACAGGTTGAAAACTATGGAACTGAATTTGTAATGTGCCTGATTTGGGTTTTATAAAGCCCACGCCCCATCCTGATGTTCCCCATCTAAAGTAAACAGCTGCCATTTGAGCTTTCAGAAGAGCATTCGTGCAATAGAACCGTCCCCACAGGGGCGTAGAACATTCTTTAACAACGGTTTGCAAACTGAGGGCCCATCTTGGAAACCCTCATTCACTTGACAAGGGAGTGCAGGAGCAGGCTATAAAGACACAAATCTGTGCAGAGAATTTCAATTTTTAACTTTCCTTGTTTAAAATAAAATAGCAATAACAGTTCCAGCAGCGTTATCACGCTAACTATGGGCTGAGCATGGGGTGGGAGAGAGGGGTGTTTGGGGAGAAGGGGGAGGATGGTTGGAGGAGGTGAGGGTTTGGTGGGAGGGGTGTTTGATAGGGAGGAGAAGCTGGACATTTGGAAGGAGGGCGTTAATATTTGGGAAGAGGGAGGCATTTAGAGCTTCATTGGTGGTGGGGGTGTAGCAGAGGATTTATCCTGCTAGGGGGCACTCAGCACTGAAGGTCTTTGCCCATTGCCTTGCCCAGACTTTGCTGACAGTTACTCCACTGCTCTCCATGCCTGTTTTGTCCTCTCTGGCCTTGTCTATCCTAGGAATTTCCCACTACAGCACCCTACCATTGCAAACCCTGAATCTGCTCCTCCGCTGGTCGCAATGGTGACAGTGCGCGTACCTGCAAGATGCTGCTGGTGCTTTAGCCAGAGTCTTGTGCAGGCCTGCTTAAAACTGCAGTGGCGGCTTGAAGCATCTTCTGCCCCAGGCTACCTCTGGTGGAGCTGCAATGGTGGAGAACCTTAGGAAAATATCCCTTGTGTGGACACAGCCCAAGATGTGACAACCAACAAGTTTGCAAGGTTTGGTGATGGCTTTCATGACGCAAAATGTATTTACTAAGCGGAACACTGAAAAGCCACCAGATGGTTAAATTTTTCTGTTTCCATTTGCCTGGGCTACACTGGAATTAACGACCCAGTGGGGAAAGGCAGTTAGCAGTCCCCTGAGTCATTTGGTCCCACTGTACCATACAATCATAGTCCAGGGAATCTAGTCCAGCCCCTGTGCTGAGGTGGGACCAAGTAAACATAGCCCATCTCTGACAGGTATTAGCCTAACCTGTTCTTAAAACCTCCAATGATGGGGATTCCACAACCTCCCTTGGGAGCCTGTTCCAGTGCTTAACTATCCTTACAGTCACAACGTTTTCCCTAATGTCTAACCTAAATCTCCCATGCTGCAGATTAAGCACATTACTTCTTGTCCTACCTTCAGTAGCCGTAGAGAACAATTGATCGCCATCCTCTGTATAGCCCTGAACATATCTGAAGACTGTTATTGTGTTCCCCTCAGTTTTCTTTTCTCACAACTAAACATGCCCAGTTTGTTTAGCCTTTCCTCACAAAGGTTGAAAGGTTTTCTAAACCTATGATCATTTTTGTTGCGCTCCTCCGGACTCTCTCCAATTTGTCCACAGCTTTCCTAAAGTGTGGCGCCTGTAATTGGACAAAGTACTCCAGCTGAGGCCTCACCAGTGCCTAGTAGAGAGCGACAATTACCTCCTTTGTCTTATATACAACACTCCTGTTAATATACCGCAGAACAATATTCGCCCTTTTTCGCAACTGCATCATTGTTTACTCATATTCCATTTGTGATTCACTATCACCCGCAGATACTTTTCAGCAATACTACCACCTAGCCAGTTATTCCCCATTTTGTAGTTGTGCCTTTGTTTTTTTTCTTCCTAAGTGCAGTACTTTCCACTCATCTCCATTGAATTTCATCTTGTTGATTTCAGACCAGTTTGCCAATTTTGTTAAGGTCCTTCTGAATTCTAATCCTGTCCTCCAAAGTGCTTGCAACCCCTCCCAGCTTGCTGTCATCGGCAAATTTCAGTAGCATTCTCTCCACTCCATTAACATGTCATTAATGAAAATATTAAATAGTACTTGATCCATGACTAACCCCTGCAGGACCCAGCTAGATACACCACCCCAGTTTGACAGCAAATTATTGATAACTACTCTTTGAGTATGGTCTTTCAACCAGTTTTGTACCCGCCTTACAATAATTCCATCTAGACCACATTTCCCTAGTTTGCTTATGATAATATCATGTGAGATTGTGGCAGGCGCCTTACTAAAATCAATATATATCATGTCTACAGCTTCCCCCATCCATTAGGCAAGTAACCTTGTCAAAAATGATATTACGTTGGCTTCATATGATTTGTTCTTGGTAAATCCATGTTGACTATTTCTGATAACTCTTTATTATCCTTTGTGTGCTGACACATTGATTGTTTAATAGTTTGTTCCGGTATCTTTTCAAGTATCGAAGTTAAGTGGATTGTACTGTAATTCTCTGGGTCCTGTTGGTTCTCCTTGTTAAAGATGTGTACTATGTTTGCCCATCTCCTGTCTTCACCCATTCTCCAGGAGTTCTCAAAGATAATTGCTAATGATTCAGAGATGGTTTCAGCTAGTTCTTTAAGTATCTTAGGGTGAATTTCATCAAGCCCTGCCAACTTGAATACATACAACTTATCTAACAGTTTAACCTGTTCTTTCCCTTTCTTTCCCTCCATGTTAATATTAATTGTGTTAAGTATCTGGTCACTATTAACCTTTTTAATGAAGACCGAATTAAAATAGGTATTGCACATCTCAGCCATCTTGATGTCTTCTATTTTTAGCTTTCCTTCCCCTCTAAGTAGAGGACCTACACTCTCTTTGGTTTTTCTCTTGCTCCTAATGTACTTATAGAACTTATTCTTATTGAACCTTCTGTTACTCCAAGTTATTGTCCACTGATGTGATCAAAATCCCTGATTCACCTAGAGCGAGCAAACATTTTGGATATAGTTCCAGGCATCCAAATCCGTCACTGCATATCATAGTTGTGATCTTCAGAGCTACAGTTTCAGCCCGGTCGTAGAGAAAGGGACGTAAAGGGACTTAACTACTGCCTCCCACTAATAACAAAAGCTGCATTCTGGCTGAATCCTCACACGTTGCATTGAGTATTTTACCCTAGAGTATTTTTATTATCATTAAGAGTGACGTACTAGTACTCAATATAGGAAGAGCAATGCACTGGGAAAATGCACAGCTACATTCATTGCTTTGACTGGCCAGCAAAGCAGAGTGATTACTGAAATGTTTCAAATTTTGGCCATTTAATGAAAACTTTCTGAGAAAAATGTTTGCTCTGTCTCAAAGGGCTGTAATGATACGGCTGACTGGGCTGTATTCTTAGCTGGTGTAATCTGGTGCAGCTCCATTGATTACTTTAGCAAATATGACTCTGAATGCACTGAGGGAGCAGGCTTGCTGGGCAACAGTGCTTCTCCATCCTCATTGCTTCTTTGTCACTGCTCACTCTGTCATTCTCTCTCTTTCATTTCCTCACATGCCCTCTCTTTCACTGTGTGTGTATAAAAAAGAGAGAGAGAAGAGAAAGAGGGAGGAAGGGTGAGACACTGGTGGCTGGAAAAGCGACATCAAGCAGTCCTTGTCTCTCTGCCCCTCTTCTGCACTGGTGACAATGGTAATAGCTCACAGCCTGGAATGACAATATCAGAAGTAGTCAGGGGATCCCTGGAGGTATTAATAAGTAAGCCACTCCTCTACTTATTAACTCTGTATAAACTTGAATGAATGATTCGGGAATTGGTTAGAACAGTTCTAAGGAGGTAATCCCTACCTAGACCACGGAGGGCAAACACGTGTGACAAGGGATGGGAGATGCTACATTTCAGGATCCAAATGTCAAGGCATGCTTAAAGGAGTCTTATTAAAAGTGTTTTCCAATGCATGTGGCTTCCTGTGACAGCACCTAAGTGGTTAAGAAAACAGCATTACAGATTAAAGCTGTTTCTCTTTTCCGCACAACAAATCATTCAAGTGTCTGGTGTTTGACTCAGAAAGGAGACCTGCAGCAGTCATGTCCATTGAAATAAACCAACCAAGATTTGAGCTGTCAGCATTTCTGTCCGTTACGTCAAGGCATCCCAAAGCAAGGCAAAGTAATATTTTTCCCCCTGTAAATCCCAGGGTAAATATTAGGCAGACAGCATTTCTGCTTTGCCCATTAAAAACCCGACCGAATTTGAAAAGCCTGCAAGTGCACTTTGGGGATTTCGGAAAGTGTCGTTTGGCGATGAGCTAAGACCAGAAGCTGCCATTTTGCAGACAGGGCAGGCGGGAAAGGCGTTTGGCCTCATTCATGACTTCACAGCTATGGCAAATATCAGCTGATGAATATTTATGTTATCCCTGGCAAAAAACCTGAAAGGCAAACGGGGCGTATGTATGTGGGGAGCTAAAGTTCGGAAAAAGATAGTCTGAACGCTGTGGGATTTCTTTAGCAATGCTTTCCATGCTTCAGCAGTAGCTGCTGAATGAAATCATTATGTGCTGAGACCCCGCACAGGAAAACAGTTTGTCAAGTCTCTGTTCATTAGCACCTCGGACTTTGTTTGAACCTTGTACGTGTGCTGGGCCCTGAAAGGGGAAACCCTCTTCCTTAAATCAAAGGCTGTGTATCTGGAGTCACATTTTAAAATTGGTATTATTAATTGCAAATTGCTCTTCATCACACAACAGCTCAAATGGCTCAATGAAAGAGAGGGTCAGGAAAGGAATATAAAATGCTACTAGGTGTGTGGATGAAATCCCTTTTTTTAACGTGCATTTTAGGAGATGGTATATTAATGCTAGCACTGACTGTAGAAATGGAGGTGTGCAGACAACTGGCAATAGGAGAGAATGGCCATTTATCGCCACACAGTATTCAGTTCTACCACTTTGTCTGCAGTGTTCTGTCTGATTAAAATGATTATTTCTGTTGTTTGTGTTACAGTCGCACCTAGAGGTCCCAACCGAGATGGGCCCCCACTGTGCGAGGTGCTGTACAAAGATCTAGTCAGAGACAGTCTCTGCTCTGAAGAGCTTGCAATCTAAACAGACAAGACTGACAAAGGGCAGGAGGGGAAACAGAGATGAAATGGCTTGCCTTAGGTTACGAAGCAGAGCTGGGAATAGAAGCAGTTCTTCTGATTCCCGGTCTGCACTATCCACTTGATCATACTATCTCCCAAATTAGGAACTACCTCAAATATCACGGTACATTTGACTGCCGTGGGTGTTAATTGTCCAGTTTACATAGTGATTATGCTACACGTCTAAATAAGAGCCTGATCTTGCTTGCCATTACTTCTGTGCTAGCCCTTACTCACGTGAGTAGTCCCATTGATTTACACTGTGCTACAGGAATGAGTAAGGGTTTGTTGGACCAGGTGTTTAAGGCAGTAAAGTAAATTATTTTCACCTTCTGTGAATCAAAGATTTCATAATCTAAAAACAATATTTCTTTTTGCTTGCGGGTGGGAACCCAGTCTCCTTTGAATCTGGATTGTTTTAAGTAGGCAAAGGAAACCCACTCAGAGAAAATAAAAACGACCAAGGGACCATCGGCAAAAATTCACATTTTCTTTGTATTCCTCTGATGGCTTGTTTAAAAAATAAAAGTACATTTACTAGCCCCGGCAGATCCACCTGGTAGATGCTGTAAATATATTTGACTGTCTGTGTCTGTCTACTGTGACAGAGACATTATGTTCCTTTCTTAGCCATTTCCACAGTTTGCTCAAGGCTTCCCCTATTCAAAGCCACTCACCTTTCCAAGACGCTCACAGAGCGTCGCCACGCAAGGGGCTGGGATCAGAACGCTCCTCTCAACCCCCAAGCGGTTATAACTTAACTGCAAGAAGCAACTGTCAGTAAAATTCATGAACATGACCGAGCCATTCTGGTGAAGCAAGCCCAGCGAGGCAACTGCCTGGAGTAAATAATTGCCAGAGGCCAGTGAGGATTTTCTAAAGCTTTTGGGTGGGACCAATTTCAGACACCTTCAAAGGCCTGATGTTCAGAGGGCGGGTGAAAATCAGGTCCCTTTCAGGAGTGTCAAGTTGGACACCCAAAACCCAAGGCACCCAGAGTAACTAATTGCATTGCAAAATCATAGCCAAAGAGTCTTGCAAAAGGCACAAAGTTCAATTTGGGGGACTAGCAGACTGGGTGGATTTTGATCATTATACCATTTCTGAGAAGGAACTCCTGGCGCAAGCCCTTTATAGATAATTATTTTATTCACCATCTTTGCTGACCGTTCCTTTCCCTAGAGATGGGTTACGCAGAACTCTTTAGGTTTCTTTTTACATGTGGAACTTATTTGTAGAATGTTAAAAAAAAATGCAACAACAATTAGTTGAAAAGACCAAGATCTAGAACCTTCAGGTTAGCTGTGAAGTGTTAAAAATATTCTACCAGTCGGTTTTTTTTTTAGCAGAGATGTCAATCTGTTTAATTTATAGGAGCCAGCAGATGGTGCTGTGATACATCAAGTAAGTTGGGGGAAATGCACCCTTATGTAATAGGCTACTAATTCTAACCTGACAAGCGGCATGACCGTATTCTCAGGAAGGGCTGTGTAATTACTAACAGAACAGTAGTGAAGTTCAGATCTCCATGTCCTCAAGGAATAGAAATCGGAGCGTACAGCATGCTGTCTAAACTGTTTACTTTTCCCAAACCAGGGACGTTGCCAAGTTATGGAGCCTTTCAATGAAGAGAAGAGGTTTTTAATGTGCCTCTGCCTCGGATGCTATTTGATTTGGCCTTTCATTGTGGAACAACAAAACAAGGTTGCTAGGGAGACCAAGATGCGAGGGCGGGAAGGTGTGTTTCTCTTGTCCAAGCACCATAACAAAGTTGTTTTGTTTGTGAGAGTCGAGGCCAGCTGGCATGGCTACTCTGGCCAATGCTAGTGTAGACAACTATTCATGGGGAAAGGCGGGTCAAGGAGACAGAGATTCCCCCATAAAACCTTCTAAGGCTTAGTGCTGCCATGAGCTCTGTGTGGGAGGCAGCAAAGTCAATGGGAGTCCACCCCCACACAGTTCATTGCAGGGTCAAGGCCTCTGGAATCACGAACGATTGAACGGTAGAAGGGTCCCCACTTGAGCAGCCCCAAGGATTCCGCCATGATGGAACGCCCGCTCTGAGCCAGCTGCTGCGGCAATCCACCTCCTCCTCCTCCCCACAGTCACGAGATGCTCCTATTGGTCTGGAAATCCAGCCGCTTTCTGCTCTGCTTCCTTCGCAGCCAGCTGGAGCATGCTCCTCGGACAGCCATCTCCTGCTTGCTTTTGCCTCCCCCCACAAGGAGGGGTTCTGTTTTCAGTCTCCAGCTAGGCGCTAAGCATGAGCCTAGAGCGGGCGGCATGTTTCCGACTGGGGCACTGCAGGCTGACAACCTTCTGCCCTACCTTCAAGGTAAGGGTGTGAACCCCAGCGCTTAGTTCCGACCTGCTCCCCTTCGCCACTTGAGTTCTCAGTCCTCCTGCCCCCTCTCCATCCCATCTAGTGCTGCCCCCTTACCCGTTCCTCAGCCCTTAATGCCTGATTCCCTATTCCTCCTCCAATGGCAGCAGCTCACTGATACCCTTATGTGAAATTAATGGGCAGCAGGTTTAAAACAAATAAAAGGAAGTTCTTCTTCACACAGCGCACAGTCAACTTGTGGAACTCCTTGCCTGAGGAGGTTGTGAAGGCTAGGACTATAACAGGGTTTAAAAGAGAACTGGATACATTCATGGAGGTTAAGTCCATTAATGGCTATTAGCCAGGATGGGTAAGGAATGGTGTCCCTAGCCTCTGTTTGTCAGAGGGTGGTGATGGACGGTAGGAGAGAGATCACTTGATCATTACCTGTTAGGTTCATTCCCTCTGGGGCCCCTGACATTGGCCACTGTCAGTAGACAGGATACTGGGCTGGATGGACCTTTGATCTGACCGAGTACGGCCGTTCTTATGTTCTCCCACTCATCTTTGTGGCCCTCTCCCCTAGACGTCTCCCCCCCTCTTCAATCTCATTCCTTCGTTTCGTCCCTTCACATGCATCACACATCTCTTCTCAGTCCACCTGCTGCTTCCTGACAGCTGCTTTCCCCCCGCCCCCCATATTAGCATCACCCTTCCGTTCTATTCCTGCCCAGCTTTCCCAGGCCCTCTCAGCCTCCAGGAGCAACAGCCCTAAATTATCCCTGTGGCTCACCAATATCAGACCCCCACCTCACGGTGGAAATTAGGCCATGTCCTATATGTGCGTGTATGAATATGCAAACCCAGGGTGTCTCTGTGGAACGAAATGTTAAATGAATAATACAGTCCTGTACTGCTGGTTATGATTCCACCTAACACTTGGTTTTCTAGCTACAGGGAAGGGCTCACCGCCACCGCCACATTTCGATCAGTGTAGGATTGGACCCAATGCCTTATTGCCCCCCTCTGGAAACTTGTCACTGTCTTGCAAAGTAACCCCCCGTTTGCCAGCGGCACTGGCATCTTGCGAGCTGACAATGTGCTGTCAAGGGAAGAGGCTGGGAAAAGGGTAGCAGCTAGACTCTGGTGAAATACGCATGGCCAGGAACGTAAATAACCTCGAGCAGCTGGTTTTGTTATCCTGCAAAGCTGTAACGCTGAAAAAGGAGTTGAAAAGCAAGAGAAGTGGACTCAGTACCATCCTGCCCTGCTCACTGGCACTTGGGACTTTGAGTCAATTTAATTTTTTTTTTTTTTGAAGTTTAATAGCTCAGCAGTGGAAGGAAACAGAGACACCACATTTTGAACTCCAGGTTTCTCTCTTGATCCCTTGGTACCTAGGCACAATGAAGTGAGTTAAGGACAGAGTTAAAGCCTATCAGGTTCCTGTCTTTTAGTTGACCCTTCAAGTAGACTCTTGTGTGAGACTGCCCTTTTATTTTATTTTCCAAATGTGATAGATCTGCTAAGCAGGGGACTACAACTCCCATTAGCCCTCTCCTCACTACACGCCCCTTTCCGCTTGGCCAGGTAGGTCCCTGAACTGGAAAGTGTCTGGGCTCTGTTTGGAAGCAACATGGGCATAGCGAGCCAGGAGCTGCAGAGAAACTGAAGTGCATGGCAAGCAGGGAGCTGGAGAGAAACTGAATCCCCAGAACCGTGAGTGGAACAATCCGTGACTACTGGGTGGGACTTATGGGGGAGCAGCAGTGGCTGGGCAGGGAGCCACTGCAGAGGGACCCTAGGCTCAACTGAACCTGGCCTGGAAATCTGCAAGCTCCTATTTGCTTGAATGGAGACTGGACTGGAGTGCCCCAGGGACCCCAAAAATGGCTCCCTTTGCACTGTAACTGTTGAAGCCTCTAGGGTATCTACAACCTTTCCTGCCAGCCCTAGGAAAATACCCTTTCCCTCAACCATGTGTCTGGGTGGTTATTGGGACCCACCAGGGCTAGTGTTTAAGCACTTACCTCCAAGTTGTGGTGCACCTGGCACATGACTGGCCCCCTAGGGCAGTGGTCCCCAACCTTTTTCGTCTGGCGGGCGCCAGAAGATGAGCCACGGAGGACCGTGGCGGCGGATGAGCATCCGCCGAAATGCCGCCAACAAGCGGCAACGTCAATAGGGGTCGCCGCCGAAATGCTGCCAACAAGCAGCGTCATCCAGAGGCGTCGCCGCCGAAAATCAGCAGCATTTTGGCGGCGACGCCTCTGGATGACGTTGCTTCTCAGCGGCATTTCGGCGGATGCTCGTCCGCCGGCCAGTACGCAGGCGCACTTAGACACCCCGGCGGGCGCCATGACGCCCGCGGCCACCGCATTGGGGACCCCTGCCTCTGCATTGGGGTGAAAGAGCAAATGAGTGTCAGACCACCTGGGCATAGAACTTCAACTCCCCCTTTGCAGATACATCAGATACATCATTTGAGTCTGATCTTTCTTTCCCTTGAGGAATCGCTGAATAATGAGCAAGGATACTGGTGGGTTCAGGTGTTCTGCAGGAGAGTCCATCTAGAGACACCCATTGGTTTTCATTTGAAAGCAAATAGGGCAATGTGTCTATTGAGGTGAGTTATGCATTTTAATGAGAAAAAACGATGGAAGGGCAAATGCCAGGACTTGCAACTAACTCCAGTGTGTGATTCAAAGTGTTAGTAATGCTGATGTGTTACTCTCTGTTGAACTGGGGGGGGGACACCCACTAATGCAGTAGGAGACTCTGTGCTCCATAGATCCAAATTGCACCCTCAGCTACACAAGTATAATCTGAAGGAGTTCCACTGAAGCCATGTTACCCCAGATTTATATCCAAAAAACGGAGACTGAAATTTGGGCCATAACCTTGTTGCACAGAAACTGGATTCGTTTAACAGATTTATTTCTTCGACAGACATACATTTTAAAGGACTCTTTTGTATTATTCTCTGTGTGTTTTGATTCAGTGCACAGAAAATGTATGTTATTATTTTAACAGATCTACTCCAATGCGTGATCAGCTTTTCCTTGTGCATGGGTCGTACAGAACAAGTGTTGTATGTTTTGTAGCTGGCTTTCATTGGGTAAGGTGAGTTTGTTGGCACCATGCTGTATGTGTATTGATACTTGTCACTGATCATTTCAAAGAGAGATTGTAAATATAGCATAATGAGCATACATTAAAGAAAAATATAACATTTTATACTTGGGTCTTCATGCAGCACCTACCAGTGACTACTTATAATAATAATGAGTCCCAATTATTTACCATGTCTATTATCGTTGTGCCTAAGAGCCCAAGTCATGGGTCAAAACGCCATTGTGCTAGCTGCTGCAAAAACAGAGATCACATAGTCCTTTGGATATTACTGCAATACAAATAATTTGCATTGTGTATTTCAAAGGATCTCAAAGCACTTCCCAAACTCTAGGAGCACATACTTGAGTACCTCGCTGAATCAAGTCCGCTGTGAATAACAGTTGTGGCTATTTAGGAATCCGAAAGCAGTGAGGAATTCAGGTGAACACTCAGGAAGCAGACCATTCTCATGATATCAGGGTGGACAACCACTATGGAGGGTGATGTGATGGATGGAGCAAGTTCTTCGAAGTGAGCTTCTCTTTTTCTCCACACCAATATCATTTCACTCTTTCCTGGATTCAACGTCAGCCTATTATTCTTCATTAATTTGCCGATTTCAGTCCAGCCCTTGGGAGATGGTTTTGTTCGGGGCTGAGATGAGGTGATGTAGAGCTAGGTTTTATGTTTCTGATGTGTCAACCCTTGCAGTTTCATACTGTGCTCTAGGGCTTTGAATCAGAGAGGAAGAGGCTAGATTCTTGTAGCACTCCCCGGGTGAGGGGTCTGGTGAGACTGAAGTAATTTGGAGGCTGAAGGATAGAGCTGAGCAGAGGGTACAAGTTCTGTTTCTTGGAGATTTTGAAATCTGGCGACATTTCAAATCAACAGAAGTTTTCAAAATTCTTGGCAGAATTCTGATATTTTTTTTGTTTCAGGTGGATTGAAATGTTTTGTTTTGATTTTGACTTTTAAAATGTCATATTCTATTATGATATACAATATAAATTCAAAACAAACAATTGAAATGTTCAAGTAAGAAAAATGTCATGACAGGATGTTTTAACATTGTCAGAATTATTGTCCCCCACCCCTCCGAATCCCCCCTTCCCCGGTTTTCTTCCTAAACGAAACGCTGGTGAAATCAGCCCTGCTTCATATTCTGACGGGATATGGTTCCGTCGAAATTTCTCTGACCAGCTCTACTGAGGAACAGGTGCCCATTGTAACTATGGACGTAGTGCTGCCCCACTAACCGCTGCCACATCTTGAGGCAGGAACCTGTCATTCCATGGTCCACTGTGTTAAACGTTGTGAAAAGGCCCAGCACCATGAGTAGGGATGTCTGGCCCTTTCCATAGCCGAGAGGAGAGGTCATCAACTAGAACCATCTCCGTGTATAGGGGGAACCTACACTGCAAAAATCCCAGCAGCAGCATCTCTCGGACCCTGGCTCAACTGACTCGAGCCTGGGAGGCCCATGGTACAGGGCTAAAAATAGCAGCGTGGCCATTCCCGCTCAGCCCGAAGCCGGAGACTTGCTGCTGTGTTTGATTGTTTTTCAGTGTAGACGTACCTTTCTAATGAACTTGCTAGGCCTAGCTCGTGATAACCAGAGGACCTCAGGGCCGCCCAGAGAGGGGGGCAAGTGGGGCAAGTTGCTCCAGGCCCCGGGTCCCGCAGAGGCTCTGCGAGCCCTGGCCGAGAATCCCTTTCCCTTTACTCACCCGGCGGTGGTCCGGGTCTTCGGCGGCACTTCGGCGGCGGGTCCTTCAGTGCTGCCGAAGACGTGGAGCGAGTGAAGGACCCGCCGCCGTCGCCGCCGCCTTGGAGCGCCGCCCGGTGAGTACAAGCGCCGCTTTGCCCCAGGCCCCCTGAATCCTCTGGGCGGCCCTGGAGGTCCTCCTTGTTTTGAACTGTCTGAATGCATTTGGTCTCTCTCTAATAATAACCTATTATTCTGGCTGCTAATATTTTACTTATAAAACTGTAGCTGGGGCAAATGCCTCCTGCAACATGAACAGTTTCTTAAAATCTACAAACTCCAAATGGCAGTTTTAACAAAGATAAATAAATGCCTCCCCCTACGCCCAGACAAAAATAAATACATAAACGTACGTACATAGAGAACATACATAGAAAAATAAGTCAATACAGAAACTCCACCCCATACCTTCTCTCCTCTTCCCCCTGACCCCTCCCCAGGGCAAAGGACTGGGAGGACAGGTGAGTCTTGCACCCGGGATTGAAGTTCAATGGACTGGGGGGAGGTGGGGGCGGAACAAACTCCAGCATGGAGGCCTTCCACTGAAAATACCCAACAGCCACATATTCAAATCTAGGGGCTGTAAACTGGAGCACAACAGCTGGCTTTAATTTTCAGGGCAGGATGTGGGGAAGGAAGTGGTGTTTCAGGTAGCTGGGACCTAGGCCATTTCTTCTGTGGGATGCTGTCATCCTGGTTTAGTGGCCGTGCGTTGCTGAGCAGCACTGGGACTCCAGAGAGAGCCACAGCTATATCTTCTTGGCTAGGGGGATGGCTCCCTTAATGCAAAGCTTTTCAGGATGTGGGTTAAAGGGGAAGGGGGAAATGTATATTAATGTGAATCAAAGGCGAGTCCACCTGTGAGCTGATATTCCGTAGAAAAGGGCATGTTTCTTTCTGGCTCGTCTCATTTGTGACTGTATTTGTACACTCACCCCAAAGCCAGACACATGATGCAACACAGGCATATGACAGTGCTGTAGGCAATATTATTTTTTGTTTAAGGGTCATTTCCTTAAATACATTGTGCTGTGTTTTTCAATACAATGCCAAAAGTTGCTGTGACTGTTGACTGTGGGATGCATATAGAATGTATTGTAGATAGTAAATGATTCATTACTTAACAGGAAGAATTTTCATTTGTAAAAATCATTTCTTTATAAATATATCAAATATCTCTTGTAGACAGCTATACCTCTTATCACTGTGGTCTTGGGATCAGATTAAGAGTAAATCTGTGTATAACTAAGCAGTTGCTCTTCACATTTTCTTTCAGTTTTGATTTGAGTTTTGAGTTAAAAAATATCTGAATTTCAAAATGCCATTCAGTCCTCCGCTTCCTGTGCTCCAACTGGTTTTGTAAAGCCATCATTATCCCAAAGATTCAGAATCAAGAGCCGTAAAGTAGTTCAAGTTTGCTTGAAATAAAATGATCTCAGGTTTGCTCCCAAAGTGCATGAACCTTAGCAGATTTTTTCAGGACAAACCTGATTTGAGTTTGCAGTGAAACCGCAAACCAGGCCAATTTTGTGTGGTTTGGGGTTTCGTTGCAAACACTGTGCACAGCTCTAGTCAGGACTAATCTGTACGTAAATGGGAGACCTTCAAGGGAAAACTGAGGTGCAGTAGGAAGTGGTGTTGGTGACTCAGTAGGTGGTACGCTTCCTTATGAGTCAATACTGAACAAGTGCTCTTGTGTGGTGTTAGGAGGTGCTGTCTCATCTATGTGCTCCTTCTTGGATGACACATGAATACCATGGTCATAACCAAGTCCTTGTGGACTCTGCAGTAAGATGACCTGATTTCTGTAGCAGATTGGGAATTCAATGTCAGGATCATTTTAAATTGAGGAATGGACATTTTTTAATGGCTGGGTGCTATTTGTGTTACAATAACACCTACGGGTCTCAAGTGAAACCAAGGTCCCATTGTACCAGGCACCGTACAAGCATCTAATGAGAGGTGGTCCTTGCTTCAAAGACTTTACAGTCTAAATAGACAAATGAAGTATTGTTTTCCTATTATACAGATGGGGAGTCGAGACTCTCAGAGATTGAGTGGCTTGCCCAAGGTCATATACAAAGTGCAAGGGAGAGCCTGAAACCAGATCTCCAGTGTCCGAGTCCAGTACTTTAACCACGACAATATCTTTCCTCTCCACAAACATGCATATAAATGATGCAGTCAGCACAGTAGCACGTGTGTTTTATATTTTGACGTTGACAGTCTCAGTTTCTTTTATGCTGTCCTCCAATGTCCAGTTTGCTACAGATTTTTGTATTGATCACATCTTCTGCAAGACAGTTGTGTGAAGGGGGATTATCGATGTTCTGGCAGCTAGGCTGGGCACAGATGGCACTTTTGGGCATCTGAGAAGAGGCAGGAAGCAGTTTTGGATTGTGGGGCAGGAACATTAGCTGAGTGTTTGTGCTGACAGGGTCAGCAGGGAAGCGGTCAACCATGTTGACATTTAAACCCATGGCTTGGCTTCATTGTTAACACTCCTTGGAAGTGAACGGGAGCAGTTCACACGTCTCCAAGAGCTACTACTTCAGGCTGTCTGCAGGTGCAGGAAGACAACCGTATATCCCACCCTTCAACCCTCTTCAAGCAATGGAGGTGTCTGACAAATGAGGAAAGCCATGTTTTTTTGCACATTGTGCCATAATAGGTTATATCGGGGTAGGCAACCTATGGCACGCATGCTGAAGGCGGCACACAAGCTGATTTTCAGTGGCACTCACACTGCCTGGGTCCTGGCCACCGGTCTAGGGGGCTCTGCATTTTAATTTAATGTTAAATGAAGCTTCTTAAACATTTTAAAAACCTTATTTACTTTACATACAACAATAGTTTAGTTATATATTATAGACTTATAGAAAGAGACCTTCTAAAAACATTAACATGTATGACTGGCACACGAAACCTTACATTAGAGTGAATAAATGAAGACTCGGCACATCACTTCTGAAAGGTTGCCGACCCCTGGGTTATATAATGGTCGGCCACTCTAAAACCTGTTTTAAAGACTGTTTTCTCATTGTGTGAATTAAATAAACCAGGTTTTCCAAAACAGGAGTTTCATCCCATGCAATCCTGAGGATCCCTCCATGGATTGGTAGAAAGGTTTGCATTGACCCTTCAAATCTCGAGCACAGAACTCTGCCACTGATCTAGAGAAGAAACTGTTATTAAGGTGCCACCGGACCCCTCGTTGTTTTTCTGGATACAGACAAACACGGCTACCCCTCTGATACTTGTTATTTTTCAAGTCGACTAGCCACTAGAGGGGGATGTAACACCCACTTTTGCTGCTGGAATCCACACGGCTGTTGAGCAGCAGAGTGTAGGTGGTCGGGAATCCTAGGTTCTACTCAGGGCTCTGAGAGGTTTGTGGTCGCTTGCATAGAGACAAACTAGCCCATTCACATCAAAAGGCAGTATAGCTGGATAAATGAGCTTTAAGCCTTTTGTATTAGAGACTCAGGTTCTAGTCTCAGTTTTGCTGCAAGTGACCACGTGCAACTTTTCAATCACCTTCATTATAAATGTGTCAAATACTATTTGACGGTTCGCTAGGGTAGGGTTATGAGGCTTTGTGCATTAACAAGGGCTGTGAGGTTCACAACAAAATAAGCAGAAGTTGGTAGAGGTGAGGACAGACCTCAGAGTTCCCTGGCTCAGAATTCAGTGCACTTCACCTTGATTAAAGGACATATGGATAAGAAGGCTCACTCATCTCCCTCACACCTGGAGCATAACCGGATTTGGAACAGGGAGTCTAAATCAGCTAGAATGGCCTGCAGAATGAAGTACCTTTGGCATACCCAGTCAACAGTAAGATGATTTTCTTTATAATCATAAAGGCTTAGAAACATAATTGTTTGACATGAAAACAGATTCTGGAGCAGTTTTGCAACAAGTGGCAGATTACGTATCTGCAGAATTGTAACGTATATGGGGGGGCCTCATCTTAACTGTGGGGTCTTGAAAAAAGTACCATGCATTCTTTAAAGAGTGGGGAATCTAGCTTTGGTGTCTTTGCCAAAAACTGCAGCTTATCTACATATATTCTCCGACAGTACATAAATGCCACCTGTGTTTTCAACTCTAGTGCTTTGCTGTACTAAACTGTTACACAGGATTGCTACACTGCACCTTAAGCATGGCTGTATTTCAGTGGTGGGCAAGGGAATTCCTGTACAACTACATGGACTTGTTGCTGTTGAAGCACAAACCTGGATGTTGGGAGTTTCTGGGTTGAAGTCAGTAGGAGTAAGGCAACTAACCTGCTTAGGCACATTGAAAATCCCTCTAGGTGTCTAAGGTAGGCCCTGCTGGAGCCCTTGGCATAACTAATAGCATGAACCAAAGGCTGTGAACCAGAGGAGGCCTGGCTTTGGCAAAATAGCAACACACCAGATAATCGCTAACACCAAATTAGCACATTCCTGAACAGAGAGGATGGTACAGGAACACCCAGCAGTCACAGGACTAGATGACCGCCTGAGGTCCCTTCCAACCCTGACATTCTATGTATCTATGAAGTAACTGCGTGAACACATTCCTAGGAGGTGGTACAGGGACACACAGATAAGGAAACATAAAATAAAGAGAGAATGCCAGGATCATGGATGAGGATGTTTTGTTCAAACTAGCAGGTGTATGTTAATCTTTCTGTCTTTGTCAGTATCATTGACACTTCATTTTAAAGCCCTAGGTCTGGGACTAGGGAAATGTCCTAAAGGACCATAAAACAATGATTGTGTAGTACACCTGGCATCTTTCTGCTGGCCTAGGGGACTGCATCCTGGTGTGCTAATGGAGCTGGTACCATTGTCGTGGGCATACATGTGTTAATGTACCTGTAGCTCCTATGGGGCACTAGTACCATGCTTTGTCAACAATAAACCCAGCCGAGCGCCGTCGCCACCAAACCGAGCCCGTGGTCTTTCTTTATGGACAACATTGAGGTCTGCTGAATGGGCAAGCTGAACTCTCTGCTCGTGCAGCTAACACCAGAGCTCCAGAAACAGCAGCACTAGCAGCATTAACAACTTAGCAGCCTTAGCCACCTTCCCCAATACAAATAACACTTATCTGCATCTCTAGGCCCCTCAGTGCTATTGACTATCTGGCCCTTAGTCTCTCTGCACCTCAGTTTCTTTGTTTGCAATAATTATGAGGCTAAATTTGATGTTTGCAAAGTGCTTTGAGGTCTTCAGATAGAAGCCACTATAGTCACACTGCAGTGGGGTGGCTGCCCCACTCCTGGAGAACAGGGATTGAGAGCAGCTGAGTGAGTAGCTGACCACTGGTGTGGCCAGCTCAGGCAGGGCCCAGCTGGCCCTGATAAGAGGGCTGTGGGCCAGAAGCTGAGGAAGTCTTACTTTAGCTCTGGAGTGGGAAGGGCCTAGCTGCCTGAGAGTCAGGTACCCGAACTGGAGCAGTGCTGGGGAATAGGGCAAGGGAGCTGGGGAGCTCCAGACTCGTAAAACCCCAGGCTGCAGGCCTTGTTGAAGGCCTACAGCGGTACTGGGGCAGCCTGGGAATAGGCAAAGGCAGCAGGTCCTAACCCCTTGCCAATGATGAGTGGCCATTACAGACTGCAGTCCACCCCAGTGAGTGGGGGCTAGATGGTGACTGGCAGTAGCCACTGAGGCAAGGTGGGTTTAGAGGATTGGGGGTTATCCTGGGGGGGGGGGGAACCCAGAATAAGGGGGTACTGCTGGGGGCAGAGCCCCGAGGAAAGGGGCACCGGGGTCTGGGAGGGATACAGGGGCCTGAGGCAGGTGAGCCACGGTCCAGCAGAGGGCGCTCCAAGGCTGGAAAAGAGCTAATTCCCAGGATGACCAGCAGGAGGTGCTGCACCAGTGTGTCTCGACCTTGCTACACACACAAAGTATTCTATTGGGTCAGTTGCTGCTGTCCTTCCTCACCTAGAGTGATTAGCACCTGTTGACATCAGTGAAGCTATTCAAGGAGTAAGGGGCTATGAGGCATCATGTAAATACAATGTAACTTTACTTATAAATGTCCAGGAGAGGTCTCCCGAAACTTTCAGGTACTTTAAGAAAAGAACAATAGCACCAATAATACAATACTCACAGTTATGAGTGGGCCCTCTTATAAAAAGGAAGGGTGATAAATTACTAGTCTTCAACTTTCCTCTTTTTCCTCCCTATGACTGGAGTGGTGTTAATAGGCTACTTCACCTTGAATGGTCACTTGAAATATGTGTTAACTACTTATGCTGAACAATCTGTTCCACTTTGTATTTAGCTGTGAGGCTCTGAGTTAGTTTCCCAGACCTGAAGCAGAGCGCCGTGTAAACTCAAAAGCTTCTCTCTCTCTCGCCAACAGAAAAAAGAACACCTGTGGCACCTTTTTGCGGATACAGACTAACACGGCTGCTACTCTGAAACCTGTCACCAACAGAAGTTGGTCCAGTAAAAGATATTACCTCACCCACCTTAATCTCCAACGGTCATTTGTCATCCCCAGCACAGCTAAATTAGCAGGGGTCCCTGGTGATGGGAGTTCAGTGACAATAGCCTCACTTACAGAGACTTGAAAAGTTGTTGATCCGTTCATGGTATGTAAGGGAATGTGAGTTGTCTAAAAAAAAAAATCATTGATGACAAACCAGAAAAACAGGCCACACAAGCACTACCAGTTTCAAAACATGGAAGTAGTACATAGGCAGCGTGTAATGGAGGCGGGGGGAAGCTAAGCCTCCCCAAACCTTATGCCGCCAGGTAGTGGGGGGGGGGGGGGGGTGCAGTGGCAGATTGGGGGCCCCAGGAAAAATCTTCCCCCACCATGGCCCTGGGGCTGGAGGAACTGTCGCTCTCTGCCACGGCCCTAGGGCTTTTCTGGTCTTGGGGCTGGGGAAGAAGGATTGAGCGGGGTGGCAGGGCAGGGCTGGGGAAGAAGTGGAGTAGAGGCAGAACGGGGGAAGGGGCAGAATGGGGTGGGGCTGTGGGCAGATGGGGTGGAATAGGGCTCCAGGCTCAGAGCTCTAGCCAGGGTTAAGAGCGCTCCGCCATGCTCCCAGCAGAGCCTGAGAGCTTGACCCTGACCAGGGCTGAGCTCTCAGCCCCCCCACCGTGGCCAGGCCATGGGGGGAAGGGGCAGGGGGGAGACGAGAGCAGTGAGCGGGCAGCATGGCCTTGGCTGGAAGAGGCGGGGCAGGAGGCTAGCCTCCCCAAGGGGAAGCGTCAACCGCCACCCATGAAGTTGTACTTGGTACGTTGCTGCTGTATTATTATTTACAACTGGTACTTTCTAACTGCAATGCAAACATAAGGGGGGAGTCTGTGTGGAATGGTCCTCACACTACACACTAGCTATGAATTATGATGATCCCTTCGGTTATTGGCTTCTAACTGTACACAATGGTTCGATAAACCACACCTAACCAATGCCACCTGTTAGTGACCAACTGCTAAAGCCTAGCATTAAGGAAAGGAGTGTACCCATAGTCTTTTCATTCCGGAGTGTCATGGTCATGGTCGTATCTCCACGGCAACTTGTATTGGAATGTCTGAATACATCTCCTGACTGGAAACATGAAAAATACATGAGGCAGGTACTGGTACATGGGAGTAAAGGGTGGAGAGTGGTCGTCCCCTCACCCCCCCGCTTTGGCACCTGCTCACAGGGGAAGCCAGAGTCCAGGTCCTTGTGATTTCTGAACTCAAGGACAGCTGGCTGATAGCACAGCAAGCCCCACAGATACTCCAGAGTAGGTATGGTGGGCGGATCTATAGACCGGCCCCTCATTTTGCATTGGCTGGCAGACTGAAACTGGCACTGGGAAAGGGTGGGGGGAAACACATGACTAGACATGGCTGGAAAATGGGATTTTTTGTGTGTGTGTTGGGAGAATTTTGTGTGTGTGTGTGTGTGTGTGTGTGTGTGTGTGTGTGTGTGTGTGAAAAAACAGAATATATTTGGGCTTTTTGTTTGTCTGCTGAAAAGGTGAAATTTTCTGTGGACAGCAGGTATTATCCAGAGAAATGTTCACTTTGTCCAAAACCCAATTTTCTGTAGCAAACCAGTTCTGACAGAAAATTTTCTACCAGTCCTTCCAGCAACACTTTCAAAAGGGAGGAGTGGGGTCAGAGCCACTTCTGAATATTCTTCCCTAAGTGCCATGGAACATATTCTGCCTGGGTCCTAGGCAGGCAGTGCCTCCTGGAATGACCACTGGTGCTGTGTCTTCTTGCACCTTCCTTACATGTGGTCTGATTATAAAAGCCATAACACTGCCCTGAATTTCCCTGTAAAACAAACAAGATATATTCCCCAAAAAACGAGTCCAGTGGTACTTTAAATACTAACAGATTTATTTGGGCATAAGCTTTCATGGGTAAAAAAACCTCACTTCTTCAGATGCACAAGATATATTCCATGAGTCTTCACATTGCAGAAGAACAGCAACACCACCTGATTTGCAGTAATGTTACTATTATTTATAATAACTACAGTAATATGATGCATTAGATTGAGCTATGCGGTGTAGCAGCTGAAACTGCTTGTATCCACAATAAACAAAGAGCTAGTGTCTGTGCAAAGAAAGAGACCAATTCATAACAAAGTTGCATGCCCCACTAACATAGGGTTTTTGTGCATTTTACTATGGGGTAGGTTTGAACATAGCATGTGGGATTTCAAGCCCACTGAAATTCAATCAGCTCCACCAAACTTCCTGCGCAACCTGTTTTAAAATTTTGTTCTGATAAGGACATAGTTTCTTTAAGGTTTACAGGCAATTGGCAGCTTGAATGATAGTTCAATGATTGTCCTTCTACCATCCTTCAACATGTTGGCCACTTGCAAGGTCTGTTCCCTTCTTCCTTTAGGTTCCTTCTGACACCACCTCAAACAGATGCCTTTGATCTCATAGTTCTTTTTCCACGGACACCTATGGGTGAGAATGGATCTCTACCCCTAACAGAAAGGAGTTATAATTAAACAGTTGCACTTTTGTAGCACATTTGCACTTTCAGATGCACCTCAAAAAAGAACACTCATTAGAAGTCAACTTTACAGTATATTAAATATACATCTATCACATGAACTTAACCCTAGCTACACCCATACACATTGGAGTGGAGACTAGCACCTAATCCTTTCAGTGCCCTGCAGAAGCAAGTCAAGGCACTGCTTCCACACAGGATGTGTTATCTCCACAGGGCATAGTTCCAACCACCCTGGGCTGCTCAGGATGAGCAGGAACCTCAGAGCAACCAATTTTTACAAAAGTGTATGAAAAGAGAAAGGGTTGAGTTTATGCTTGTAGTAACCCCATCATGGAATCCAGTGCAGCCAGAGCAAGAATGGTCCCCGGTGTATTGTGAACCTCTATCAGACTTATTTTTTGAATTTGTTAACAGTGTCAGCTTAGCTGGAGATAGGCTTTACCTTGCAATACAAAGTAAACAGTGTCAGTTGAACCAAAGCTGGGGTCCTTGCCAAGCTGTTCAGTTGGACCCTCAAGTACACGGTACAAAATTCAATGTATGATTGTGATGGGGTGTTCACCCCCCGACTAGCCTGGAAAGCAGGGCTGGCTCCAGGCACCAGCGAAGGAAGCAGGTGCCTGGGGCGGCCAATATAAAGGGGCGGCACATCCGGCTCTGCAGCGGCAATTCGGCGGCAAGCCCATAAGTGCCTCGCTTCCTCTTTGGCAGCACTTTGGCGGCAGCTCAATCACTCCACTTCAGTCTTCAGTGGCACTTCGGTAGCATGTCCTTCACTCCCTCTCTTCCACTTCGGCAGTAGCTCAATCCGGTTTTTCTTTTTTTTTCTTTTTTCTTCGCCGCTTGGGGCGGCAAAAAAGCTGGAGCCGGCCCTGCTCTAAAGGATTTATGAAGCTCACAAAGGGTTAAGTAACATGATCGTCCGTACCTGGGGGAGAATTAGGCTTGGTAAGCAATCCCTGGCTGAAGGTGGAGACCCTCTGGGCAGGAATAGGTGCGGGTTGTAGGGAGCCTGGAAGGGGAAGGGTGGTGGAGCAGGAAGCCTGATAGAAGTGGAGTTGGAAAAGACTCAGGGAAAAGGCAGCAAGGTTTGGGATGGTGCAGACCTTGGCCACTGATTTAAGGATTCCCTGAGCTGAAACCCGGAGTGGAGGGCAGGCCTGGGTTCCCCTACTAGCCACTGGGGAAATGGCAATGCCTTGAAGTGGAGGACTGCCCGGAGCATTACCCGGATGGCTAGTCCAGTGAGACTTTAATCCCCTGCTGGGGGAAACCACATAGTGACCTGGCTGGGGGGGCCAAGCCACAAAGAGGGAACTTCTTGGGTCCTGGCGCCTGACACAGAAGGGGGGGTCAGATTGGGTGGAGCTATTCCCCAGCCACGGCCATAAAGATGTGCCCCAGCATGAGTAGAAAACCCCCATCACAATAACCATTTTTCCAACCCAACTCCCACAGGAGGGCTCTAGTTACCTCCAGGTTGGCTTGTACTCCACACTAGGTACTTGAGTGTTAAATAACCTGCTGTCATTCCAACAGCTTCCTGGTGGGATGGTCCCCAGTTACTCAGAGATAGGGTGACCAGATGGCCCCATATTAGAGGCTTTGTCTTATGTATGCAACTATACTCCTTCCCCCCTGAAAAAAGTGTCCCGATTTTTCACACTTGCTATCTGGTCAGCTAACTCAGAGGCGCCCTTACAGCTGTATGTTTGGGAAATTGTGTCACAGAGGTCCCTTGCTCTGTATAAACAGCTCTCACCTCAGACCTGACAAACTCATTACATCAAATACCTATCTTGCAGGGTATTGATCCATAAGGGATATCATGAGAGTCATCTACAGAAACTCTCCTAGACTCATAATCATTGCAAGATGTATGTACTGGTAATATTTAAGGAACAATGTATTTATCTTAAAAGTATGCTTTCTGGACTTGGAGTAAAAGTTAAGTCACCAGGAAATATTAGATCTTGGTGATGGCCCATTCAAGCAAGGGGCCCTAATCAGATGGCGAGGTAATGCAAGGCTCAACTGACCAGCCTTGCTCCCTCCAAAAACTATCCATGGAAAACCCTCAGAAGCACCACCAAACAAATGGAACTTCTTAGAGGTGAAAAAGGAACATTAGGACAGACCAAGCTTTGTTCTGGCAGTGAATAGAAACAAAAGACTTCTTTTCAGTATACCAGAGTATAGGGAAAGATACTCTGCATCCATTCACTGAGGAAATCCCTTGGGGAGTGAGACGCCTTTCATGAATGTTTTGGATCCTGGTTATTAAGAAATCAGCCTGCTCTGCAATAGACTGAACTTGGAAAGCAGGGGGAGGAGAAGCTACTTGATTAGACAGATATGGATAAGTGTAGATCCAGGTTCACGTTTTATGATTTTGTTTAGCATTGTAACCACTTGTTTCCACCATTCTCTTGTTTCTAGTTAAATCTTTATTCTTTCTTAAGTAAACCTACTTTTGTTTTGTCATAACAGCTCACAAGTATTGTGTGGTTTACAGGAGCAGTGGTTTACGGTAAAACTGGCGAACTGGGGTACGCTGTACCTTTAGGTGCAAGGGATCTGGGATTTCTGTGAGTAGCTAGTGTCAAGGGCTGAATATCACAGGAGAATGATTTAAAGGGATTTGAGGATTGGGGTGCAGCTATTGTTTACCTTCAAAGCGAAGAAAGGGGAGGCGAAAACCCAGAGGGGAGTGCTTGAGTGGCTGATGGGTTGGCAGTGTCAGGGAACTGACACCCAGCTACCACAAGAGAGACTCCCTCTCACTGGAGGCAGGGATAACAAGGTGACTCACAGTCCCGGGCACCCCCAGAACTGTCACAGGGGGCCCTGTCTGAATCCTCTCTGACAGCAGAAAACAGCTGTGTGTAGTGATGGTTCTCATGATCCTGGTATCTCTCAGTAAAAAGACAGTTGTAAAATAATTGCTATCGACAATGTAAATCTCAGACCTAGAGACCTCAGTCAGTCAGTTCCTCCTGGATGCGCCTCCCCCCTTTCCCAATTTGGGGCTTTGCCTATTCTAGACTTTTTTCCTTTAAATTTCCCATGTTTGCTTCCCACTTGTTCATGGCCACCAGGAGTGGCAGGGACACTCCAACAGACAAATTGGTGGTGGCTGCTGGCATTTTAATCACCCTGCCCTCCGGACTAGTTTAATCACCATTGAAGCAATGGAGGGAATTTTTTTAAGAAAAAGAAGTCTAATGTATTTAGCCTTGGACCAAATTAACTTCAGTGGAGTGGCCCCTAATTGTACTAGTGCTAAGTATGACTGAACATGGCTTAAATATTCCAGTAGATTGTAATGTATAGCTGAAGTGCTGACTAACAATACCCCCTAGAATTAATAGATATTGACTCCTGTCATGTGAGGGGGGTATTATTTTTTGTAACTCTGCCCAGGTAAGGTGACTGTGACCCAGGCAGGAAATAAAGTTAATTTCTCTTAGTGTGACCTTTTTCAAGAAAACTGATAGTTCTGAACAGCTGGTTTCCAAGAGTAAATGTCATGTAACCACTAATTTCTGACCAGGGAAATAGGTTGGAGGTTTTTTAACAGAGAGAAATTCTTCTTGGGACAAAACCAAGTAATATTTTTTACATAAATGTTATAACTGAGTAATACGGAGCTCATGACTGCATGTGAAAATGCTATACTCACTGAAATAATTAAGAACTGAGATTTCAACTAACTTTTGCTCTGGTTGTTGCTTACTAGAAAAAGGAAACACCCTATGCTTAACTATCTGTCCCAATTTGTATTTAGTTCAGACACTCTGGTTGCCTTCCTCAGACCTGAAGAGCTCTGTGAAGCTCAAAAGTTTGTACCTTCCAATATACCAATTCTGGTCCAATAAAAGATATTACCTCACCTACCTTGTGTCTCTTATACAATACAAATGTGCATGGGCAACATTCTTGGAAATGTACATTTCCGGTACACAAAATACTATGAAATTGTGATGACTTTGTTACATACACCACACATTATCGATGAAACTGCTGTTGTAGGCCAAAGATTTTGGTTTAAAGCAACTCTGTACAATTAAAAATTTCATTCTGTTACTTTTGAAAACAGGAGCCCAAATTCATCCCTGATGTAAGACTTTTAACCTTGCCAGCAGAAAGGGCCTCTTCCAATTGCTTGAGAGAATTGGGCACCCTCCAATCCTCATTTAGATGCAATGTTCCCATGATGGCATGAAGGCTACAGTCCAGCATGACGGTGATCAGTCTGACAGCTCTGAAATCCACTGAGGCGTCAAACAGGGATGTGTTTTGGCACCAACAGTCTTTGGTATATTCTTCTCTCTGCTGCTTCATCATGCCTTCTCATCTAGTACCGAGGCTGTACCTCTCCATACAAGACCATATGGAAAACTCTTCAACATTGCGTGCTTAAGAGCAAAAAGCAACGTCAAACACCTACCTATATGAAAGCTTCTTTTCACCAGTGAGGCAATGCTCATCACACACCGTGAAGGAGAGCTCCAGCAATGTTGGAGTAGGTGTGCACTAGCTTGTTATGAATTTAGACTATCAGTGTACAGAAGACAATGTTTATGGCACAAGGTGTGTTGACTGCACTGGAAGTTTTAATAGCTAGTGCCACATTAACAGTTGTGCACAAGTTCTGCTCTCTAGAATCAATTAATCTGTCTTAATTCTTGCATGGGGAAGGCAGCCACCTCATTTGGCCAGCTGACTAAGCACATGTGAGATAACAGGACACTGACAACACAGGTCTACCAGCTCTGCAATTTGAGCATGCATCTGTATGGTGCCAAGACCTGGGTCACATTCAGCGAGCATGAAAGAAGCCTAGCACCTTTGACGGCTGCTTTCTTCACCATACTCTAAATATCAAGAGGGCAAACTAAAGTTCCTGACAATGAAGTATTTGAGAAAGCGAAATTACCATGTTTAATCACTACCCTCAAACACAGACACCTCTGTTGGCTTGGTCAACTGCACCGCATGGACAATGGATGTATTCCAACTGATCTCCTCTATGGAGAACTTGTGGGTCAGCCCAGTGGCCTTGGAGCATCGAGGCCAAAGTTCAAGGTGGTTTGCAAGAACAATTTGAAAACTCTCAAAATTGACATTACCATCTGGGAAGATGCAGCAAGTAACAGGCTACACTGGAGAGCTGTTCTGCATCAGGAAGTTAAAGAGGCTGAAAACTGGTGGCTGAGAGAGAGGGAAGTGCAACAGGCCTCAAGTGCTAGTAGTGCTTTACCCCCGAATTATTTGTGGCAAGGGCTGTCCCTCAGGAATTGAACTTTTGTATTCCTTTATGATGCTGCAGCATGACACATACTAACTGAACAGCTTTGGTGTGTATGCTATCCTTTTCTGAGATGGACGGCTGCCACATGTGTAAGTAGGTGCAACATCTCCTTGCACCAGGTGTGAGATTAGATCATAGCTTCTTATCTGTTACAAATAACATCTTAGATTATTAACACTACAGCCCATGTATCTCAGCCTCTCTACCAATCATGCAAGCCCTTGGAATGTGACAAATTGTGACAATATGAAATACTTGTGTTTTGTGTATGTGTGGTGGTTTTTTTTTCCCCCCCTTCGTGTGGCATGACATGCCACCATGCACAAAGTATAATGGTTTAATGAAAGCTATTAATTGCTTTTCTAATGGAAAGTCAACTTAATTACAATTAAAATATTGTCTGCCATGCCTTTTCCCCCCCTTTGTGTGTATGATTGGGTTTACTACAATTATTACTTTTGCATTTTGTTTGTAGAGAGGAAGCCAGAACTTTTCCAATTTTAGGCCAGGAAAAGCTACCAGACTTGCGTGTGAGTAACACTTTCTTATTGTGCTGTAACTTCTGAGTCAGTTTTATGTTCTTTACAACTACAGTGACAGGAGTCAACAAATAGGATCCAATACCAGTTAGTAGGAATACTTTGCACACTTCAAAACAATACATAAATCCGTATCCAACATAAAAAAATGCTATTGCTTTAGATCAAAGCTTCTCTGGAACTCAAACCCCAGACCTTAGCCTCTTTACAGAGGACAGCTTTGGAAATCCAGATCCAGACCTGGATTTTGCTGCTCAAGCCCATTCTTTAATTTTAGTATGTCTGTAGGGAAATAAAGGCTGAAGTTTGCAAAGCCATGTAAGTGATTTTGATGCTTACTTCCCATTACAATCAATGGGAATTGGGTGTCCAAACCCTGTAGGAAGCTTTGAAATTCTCTGACAAAATCTTTTGATTTATCCATTTGACTGTTTGCTTTTACCCTAATGGAATTTAAGCAGCTAACCTGTGTAAAAATTTAAATTCGTTACTAATGTTACATTATGGTTTCAGAAATTAAATTGAGCCAAATTCACTCAAGGAATTCAGCTCACCTACTAACCTAATTCTTTTCTCTCTGGCTTTAGTATCAACAAGATGTTTTGCATTCTAATTGTAAAGCTTGGGCAAAATTAAAATTAATACATTTTCTCTCTGTAGATTCATGGTCATATTTTTGGATTACCTCTATTAAGTTCAAAGATCTCATAGTCTGCCTCAAGGCTACACACAGCTGTTCCTTTTATTAATTATAAGCAGGACTTCTATTCAAAAAGTGCCCCAATATGTGTGTCTCTTAAGCAAAGTCAGCTTTTATTTTTTTTTAGTAAAATCAGTTGCACATATGCCATTGTTCATCCCTTGGGCTTTGTTCTGCATGTACTCTGCTTTTAAGTCAATTGCTTTCATTCTTAACTTTTCCACTCTTCTGGTCTTATTCTGATCTCACACGGGTTTTACACTGCTGTAATTCCACTGATCTCTATGGAGTTACTCCTGATTCACACTGGTGGAAGGAGGCTCAAAGGGACAGATTCTCACTAATTCAAAGTGAATGTAAAACACTACTGTTGTGCTCCGAGAGCATTTCGCACCTCCAGCGCCCAAGTTTAAATGACTCTACGGACTGTGGACAATGGTGGCGCTGGCTAGAGTTGGAAGACATGTTTCAGCTGTAACTTGTTGCCAGTGTAAACTCAGATTTGACACCAAAACATTTCACAAACGTATGTTGGCTTCACTGATTTGTTTTGCTTAGGGGCCCTAAAGAAATTCTGAAATCGAAATGTTTCAATTTGAAATGATTTTTTGGTTTCATTAAAAAAAAACAATCAAAATTGTTAAATGCTCAAAACTGAACCAAACCATTTAATTTCAGGTCAGATGAAAGGTTTTGTTCAACCTGAAATTAAATACTTTTTAAGTTTGCAGTTAACTAAAAAATTCATTTTTCAGTTCAACACTAAAGGTGTGTGTGTGCGTGCGTGTTTTTTTTGTTTGTTTTTTTAATTGCCAGTGAACTGAAAAAAACGCATGGCTCTACATCTGGCCCGGTACCCTATTTTTGGTGGTATAAGAATCCGGAATGGAGAAAATAGGTACTTGTCTGCCTGTTCTTTCTCAGATATATTTGGCGGGTTTCTTCTGTGTTTTTTAAAAAAACCTCTCTCTTTCCTTTATTACTCTGCCCACAATTTTTCAGTCTAGAGGCAGAATCTGAGGCAACCAGCATGGGAGTTTTGTGAATCATTCGAGACTCTTAATGACAAGTCTAGAATGCAAAGCCATAAATGTGGCTCTTGCTCTGAACCAGTTGAAGGGACAGACCTGCCAGCATAGTTACCTCTTGGAGATCAGAAGTGTAGGGGAAAAGTGCAGTACCAAAAGACAGACAGACAGCTGGACCTTTCAGAGGAAATTAAAACCAATAGTAAGAAGTTCTTTAGCCATATAAATAAAAAAGAAGGGGGACTGCTAAGCATTGAGGACAGGGTGGAGATTAAAGATAACTTCGGTATGGCCCAACACCTAAACAAATACTTTGCCTCAGTTTTTAATAAGGGTAATGAGGAGCCTTGGAGGCAGTGGCAGACTGGCTAATGGGAATAAGGATATGGAAGTAGAAATTGCCACATCCAAGATGGAAGCCAAACTCAAACAACTTAATGGGATCAAATTGGGGGGGCCTGGATAATCTCCATGCAAAATATTAAAGGAACTGGCACATGACATTGTAAGTCAAATAGCAAGGATTTTTAATGAATCTATAAACTCAGGGCTCGTACCCTATTGACTGGAGAATTGCAGAGATAGAACCTCTATTTATGAAAGGGGGGGGAAGTGATCTGGGGATACTACAGGCTTGTTAGTTTGAACTCAATTGTATGCAAGGTCTTAGAACAAATTTTGAAAGGGAGGGCGGATAAACACATAGAGGTAAATGGTAACTGGGATAAAATATAACGTGGTTTTACAAAAGATAGATCAGGCCAGACCAACCTGATCTCTTGCTTTGAGAAGATAATAGATTTTCTACACAAAGGAAATGCAGTTGATATAATCTGCCTGGATTTCAGTAAACCATTTGACACAATTCCACATGGGAAATTATTAGTTAAATTGGAGAAAATGGGGACTAATGAGAATTGAAAGATGAGTAAGGAATTGGTTAAAGGGGAAATGACAACGGGTCATACTGAAAGGTGAACTGTCGGGCTAGAGAGATGATACTAATGGAGTTCCTCAAGAATTGGTCTTGGAACCAATCTTATTTAACATTTTCATTTATGACCTTGGCACAAAAAGTAGGAGTGTGCTAATAACATTTGTGGATGACACAAAGTTGGGAGGTATTGACAATATGGAGGAGGACCAGAATATCATATAAAAAAATCTGGATGATCTTGTAAACTGGCAATAGAAATGGGATGAAACTTATTGTGCATTACTTTGCACATAGGGACTAACAAGAAGAATTTTTGCTATAAGCTGGGGACCAGTTGGACGTGACAAAGGAGCAGAAAGATTTGAGTATATTGGTCAATCGCAGGATGACTATAAAACATCAATACAATGCAGCTGTGAAAAAGGCAGTTGCATCGTATTGGTGGTTCATAGTCATCTTGTGATTGACCCAGACACCCAAGTCTTTTTGCTTATCTGTCACTAGTGCAATCCTAGGATGCATCAGGTGAGGTATTTCCAGAAGAGATAGGGAAGTGTTATTGCCATTGTACAAGGCACTGGTTAGACCTCATCTGGAATACTGTGCAGTTCTGGTCTCCCATGTTTAAGAAAGATGAATTCAAACTGGAACAGGTGCAAAGAAGGGCCACTAGGATGACCAGAGGAATGGAGAACCTACCTTACGAGAGGAGACTTAAGGAGCTTGGCTTGTTTAGGCAAATAAAATGAAGGCTGAGGGGAGATACGATTGCTCTCTATAAATACATCAGTGGGATGAACGCCAGGAAGGGAGAGGAGTTATTTAAGTTAAGGGCCAATGTTGATACAAGAACAAAAGGATATAAACTGGCCACCAATAAGCTTAGGCTTGAAATTAGACCAAAGTTTCTAGCCATCAGGAGTGAAGTTCTGGAACAACCTTCCAATGGGAGCAGTAGGGGCAAAAACCTAACTTGGTTCAGGACGGAGCTTAATAAGTTTGTGGAGGGGATGGTATGATGAGGTTGCCTATAATGGCATATGGCCCATCTGTGACTGCTTTTAACAAATATCTCCAATGTCGAGAGGTGGGATGCTAGATGGGGAGGGCTCCGAGTAGCTACAGAGAATTCTTTCCCAAGTGTCTGGCTGGTGGGTCTCACCCACATGCTCAGGATCTAACTGATGGCCATATGTGGAGTTGGGAAGGATCTTTTCCTCAGGTCAGATTGGCAGAGACTCTGGGGACTTTTCACCTTCCTCTGCAGCATGGGGCATGGGTTACGTGACCTGAAGTCTTTAAATCAAGATTTGAGAACTTCCGTAACTCAACCAGAGGCTCTGGACCTATTACAGGAGTGGGTGGGTGAGGTTCTGTGGCCTGAGACGAGCAGGAGGTCAGACTAGGTGATCATGATGGTCCTTTCTGACCTTAAACTCCGGGTCTATAACAAGCTACTATTCTTGCCAGATAAACTAGGCTGTACTACTGGTCAAAACAGGAGGAGTAACACGTTCTGAGAGTGGAAAAGGAGTATTTAAAAGGAAGCGGTGATTGAAATATCTAGTCTCCCACCTAACCCAGTCTGACTGCTGTTGAATCATGGCCCTGGCATAGTGAAGCTTCCATTGTATTCCCTTGTGGTTGAATGGATTGAAGTAAGAAAATACTGTCTCCTTCTGAAGTAGCTTTTGGGTCTGCTTCTTCCTGAAAAATATTCCATTACTTGCTCTTTCTTTATGGGTTATATCGTAACTGGTGCTCTTATTATCTGGCGTAACAGATATGGTCCTGCGTTTTGAACAGTATTCTTGCAGACCTGGATTAATCTTTTGTGGGCCCCGGCGCCCGGACTGTGGCCCTGTCTCCTGTTTTGCCTGTGCTCCGCCCTGAGGCCCCACCCCCACTCGGCCTTTTCCTACCATGCGAGCAGTGGGCAGGGCCTTGGGGAGGGGAGGGGGCTGAGCAGGGGTGGGGCCTCAGGGCGGAGAATGGGGATGGGGCCACAGTCCGGGTGCCAGGGCCCCTTCTGCGTGTGGGCCCAGTGCCACAGTAAACCTGGTACTGTACACTTGTAGCTCAGAGCTCATGACACCCAAGTATGTCTCTTCAGAACAGTCTCTATATATAGGATTTATGTGTGATTGTCGGGGGAACTTTTTCACATCTGATATTCTGTAGTCTACTGTACTGCAATTGGGAATGACAACTGTAAAAAGAACGCCAATTCAGTTTTCCAAAGCAAGTGATAGATGCCCTGTTACCTGCTGAAGAGCTAGGTATTGTGAGAACATGTCTTTTGCTCTTCTGGAGAGATCTGTGTTTGTTTGATATGTTCATTAATGATCTGGAAGCAGGAGTGGACAGCACATTAATGAAATTCTCAAATGATAGCAAGGTCTTGAGCCTCAAATCCTTGCAAGGTTTTTGCACTATGATATGAGTGGATACTGCATGTGGGTGTGAGGGAAAATTGCGCAGTAGGCATGGTGCTCTGTGCTGAGAAGGCTCAGCATCTTTGCCGGTTCACTCCCTTCTTCTCAAGAGCACAGGGTGAAAAAAGGTACTGGGGAGTTACATAAGCAGAACATGAGAATAACTTAGAATGTGTGCTATTACATTCGTGCAACATTTAACCGAAATACAGATTGAAAGCAGTAATATCCTGAGAGCCTTAAGACTAATAGTAGTGGAGAGCAAATTAGAAGTGAGTTTGCAATGTGATATGGTAATGCAGCTTTTGGCTGCATACATAAAGCCGTCGCATTGCAGAGGAGGGAGGTGACTGTCCCTCTTTATGGCTCTAGTATATACTGGAATACTGAGTCCCCTGAAGGCACTTTTCTTTACCTGAAAAGTTACTGGAAAATTGGAGGTCAGCTCAGAAGAGCAAGAAAAATAGAAGGGACTGTGTTTTGAGAAAAAGAGCCAAGCTACTGATTTTAATAAGTGATGACTAAACAAGGGAAAGTTAGAACAATCTGCAAACAGAGCTGGTAGAAATGTTATGAATTATTCACACCTTGATTGAAAATGGCATGATTTTTTTTAAATGGCCAATTTTTATTGCTTTTTGACCATCCTCATCTGGATGTTGTCCCAAAAGTCACTATTTGTAAAGGTGGAAAAGCAGAAACCTCCATGATCCTGCCCTGGGTAAGTATTTTCATTATCGGCTTACTGTGAATTTAAGTCTAAATATTGTATGCACAGGGCCTCGGAGACAGGCCAAAATAGAAAGTATGGTGTAGGGGTCCCTCGCTCTCCCACTCGGAGGGAGGCCACTCCCTCTGGCCCAGTCTGGTACGGACCAGAGTCTGCAGGGTAGCCGGGAGCCCACAATAGGGCTGGGTAATTAGCTGTTGCTACCAGGCTTCAGCCTGGGCTGGGGTAGCTCAATTAGTCAGCCCTTCAACGCAGTCTATCGGGTGGCTCTGGCCTGGGCGGGGTCCAAGCAGCCCACAAACAACCAGTCTTTAGGGGTGGGCCCTGGCCTGGGTGGAACCCAGGCATTCAGCGAGCAACAGTTTTTAGGGGCTGGCTGTAGCCTGGGCAGGGCCCCAGTAGCCAGCAAACAAACATTCTCTCCAGGTGGGTGATAAGGGAGCTCCTGTCCTGGGCAAGAGCCTCCTTGCACCGTGTAGGGGGTCAGCCACCTGGGATGGGGTGGTAGGGGGACACGGGCCCACCCTACTCCACCGCGTCCCAGCCCAGGGCCCTGGCAGGGGAAGGATTGGCTGCCCCTGTGTCGGCGGGGATCCAGCCGCAACACGTCGACTGAGCTATGCCAGGCTCTGCAGCCGGCTGCTCCGGGGCTGCCCCTGGACTACTTCCTGCCTCCCCGGGGTTTGGTACCTGCGGCCTCCAGGCCTCTTCTGGCTCCTCAGAGTAAACCGCAGTGGGTACTCCGGGCCAGTCCTCGTCCACGCCTGGGGATCGGGAACAGCCAAGCGCAGGTTCCTCTCGGGGCCTCTGGAGAACAGGCTGAGCGTCCTCCTCCATTGCAGGCTCTCCCCCAACTGTGCTGCAGGGCCGGCCTTTTATACTTGCCGGGCCCGGTCCTTCCAGTGAGGGGGGCAGGGCGATCTAGGCCCCGCCCTCCAAGGGTCATGTAGGGGTCCCTCGCTTTCCCGCTCGAAGGAAGGCCACTCAGCCTCACTACATATGGGTATTTGAAAGGGTACAGAATGACAGCCACCATCAAGAAATGAAATTAGTTCTGCAGTGATGCTTCCAATTATTATGATGTGTTATTTGTATTCTCGTAGGAGCTCCAGTCATGGACTGGGACCCTATTGTGCTAGGTGCTATAAAATCACAGAGCAAAAAGACTATCCCTGCCCCCGAAGAACTCACAATCATAGGCTAGATCTACTCTGGCACTTTTGTTCGTCAAACTTTTGTCGGTCGTGTGTGAAGAAAACACTCCTCTGAGTGACAAATTTTACTGACAAAAAGCACCAGTGTGGACAGCGCTTTGTTGGCGGGAGAGCTACCGCCTCTCATTGGAGGTGGTTTTATTTTGTCAGCAGGAGTGAGATCTCCTGCCGCAACGAGTGGCTACACTGCGTACCTTAGAGCAGCACGGCTGTAGCAGCACAGGCTATGTCTACACTTTGCACCTTACAGCGGCACAGCTATGTGTAAGACAAAAGCTATATGGTTACAGACCGACCAACAGAAAGGAAAGGGAAACAATGAGACAATATTGATCAATGTCCTCAGCAATGGTTTCAGTGCATCAGCAGCCTGTTAAGTTTTATTTTTTTGGTAGGCCTCACAGCAAAGGAGGATTTTGAAGCAGGATAATGAATTCGTTTTGAGAATCTTTATGGGGAGTTTCTCCCAAGCGTGAGGGGCAGTGTGGGAGAAAGCTTCCAATGAGGAGAAGTGAATGATGTCCAAGAAAGGGAAGTCAATCTTTATAACTGTGTAAACAAATACCTTGTTGCCCATGACTAGAAATAAGCCACCTTATCTAATCAAACATCTTGGTGGGCTTTTTCATTACAAAATCCATCATGTTTCCACTGTAAAACTGATAGAAGGCTATGCAAGAACTGTTTGCTCAGAAATAGTAATCCACTACCATATCCATCTAATCCAGAACTCTTCCATCAAAACCAGATTCTGACCTTTTCTCTTACCCACCTTCATTTCTTCATCATCAGGTCATCTGGCATGACTTGATATTAGGGATGGGTTGGGTTATAACATGTGTTGGGTTATAATCTGATTATTTATTCTGCTGGAGATTATAGGATAGGATGAAATAGAGATCAAAAATCCTAAACACAACATGCTGTGTCAACACACACACACAACATCTTATGATGTAAAATGTCCAGTTCCGTCTAAAAAGTGAATCTTTTCTTCATCCTGGGATATAATTTCCTAATGACATCAGAGACACACGTACTCTATTGTCCTTGGTTCATTCACAATGGCTTCAGCTCAGTCTTGTCTCAACCAAAACAATATAAAAAAGCAGGATAATGTTCTTATACTGGGAAGGCCACTTTTGCCTAATATGTTGGGTGTCCTTAGATAAACCCCAAGACTTAGAATGTGAGAAACATCTGATTAGCTTGGATGGAGAACAAATATTTCTATAGGGGGTACTAATCCTGTTAGGTTTTCCAGGATGATTCAAGTAACTAAATCATAAAGCTCTGGAGGGATGACAAATCAGAAGAGTCGGGGGCAGTGGAGAACTCTATTGAGCTTGTTCTTTACAAGAGGTTCTGTAAGGACAGTCAGAAACATAACTCCTCTATTTACAAGAGGGTGAGTGAGATGGTATTATGACAGTGACTAAGATTGACAAACCTTCTAACGGTTGGGAAAAGAGGTTTACACACTGTTTCTATGACATAAATGTCAACATAAAAACCAGAACTGGATTCTTTGCATATCTGGTCTCTTGCTACATGGAAATATAGTAACTAAAACCAACCAACAAAGCCCTCACCTCTCTTTGGCACTTTGCAATTAGTTACATATTTTAAAGAGACAAGGTGGGGTGAGGTGATATCTTTTATTGGACCAATTTTGGTTAGTGAAAGACCAATTTCAAGCTTACACAGAGCTCTTAAGCTTGAAAGCTTGTCTATTTTCCCAACAGAAGTTGGTCCAATAAAATATATTACCTCACCTACCTGGTGTCTCTAATATCCTGGCACCGACACAGCTACCACTGCACTGCAAACAGCATCTTTGAAAGTGAGTTTATGCCCGGGAAAGGCACTGAAATAACGATGGAGATCTAAATCAATTTTCTAGCTGCAGAATATGTACAGCATGGGCAGCAGCTGTGGAAGGTTCCCCCCACCGCCCAGTCAATATGCTTCAATGCTGATCTTGTGGGACCACACCTAGAGACGGGGAAAGAGTTCATTTGCTAGGCTAATAGATAATATCATCCCTTCTACATGTCTTCATGCCCCACCTTGGGCAGCAGATGCAGGGAGTAGAAGTCTTGTAGTAGAAGACCCTTTGATCATAGTGGGGTGTGATGGTAGGCAAGGGCCCAATGAGAGCTCAGTTAGTCCACCTTGTCACAGCTGGAGGCCGTCGGACTTCATTCCTTATCAAAACTAGCAGGGGAGGAGCTGGGACTGCTTCATAAAGGAAGGAGTGGAGTCCCAGAAGGGAAGAGAGAGACTGAGGAGAAAGGGGGTCTACATTCCCTCTGCCTGGGGTTCAAAAATCTCAGGAGTAGCCCTGACAGAGGCCCTGAAATAGGGGTAAGGCTCCAGCGAGGCAGCCCTGTGCATTGGGGTTCTGGAAGAGGAACAGAGAACTGGGGAGAACCTAGGGGGACTACTAACTCACACCTGGGATGGGAAGAAGTAGCTTAAATTGTGTTTCTGTGTCTTTAGTTCTGCTGGGGGATTCTGGGAGCTACGGTTACCACCTTTGAAATGCAAACCCCACCCAGCACCCACGCACCCACCTCCACAACCGCAAGGCAATGCAGCAAACCCCCCTTTTAACAGCCACTTATAGAATTTAGAAAGATAACATATATAGATAAGATTGATAACATCTCACTCTCGTGTAACTCAAATACAAATAGTAAGCAGTGAATAAACTTAAGCTTTGGGGAAACACAGAGCATGCTAGCTTCAGGAGACTTTCAGGCCACACCGGGATCAGTGGAAAAGGATTGATTCCACGTGAGCAACTGCACCCAACCAACCCAGCTTCAGACTCAAACATTGAATTCACAGATCTGCCAACAGTATTCACGATCAGCCAGCATCAAAAAAGAATCCTCAAAAGCTCCCTTTGAAAACGTTTGCCATCCAAGCACATTCAAAAACAAAAGGCAAATTTTTGCCAAAGTTTAGTTCTAAAACTATTTTGTACAGCTCCAAGCATTTTGAGGGTATGTCTACATTGCAAAGGAAAACCCATGGTGCCGAGTATCGGAGCCTGGCTCAATTGACTCAGGCTTGCAGGGTGGGCATGGCTTGTGAGGCTAAAAATAGCAGTGTAGATGTTCCTGCTTGAGCAGGAGCCTGGCCTGTGTAAACCAGTGAGGGGGGAGGGTCTTGGAGCCCGAGAGGCAATGTCTACACTATTATCTTTAGCCTCAGAGCCCGAGGCAATTGATCTGGGCTCTGAGACTCTGTGCCGTGGGTTTTTCTTTGCAATGTAGACGTGCCCTGAGTGAACTTGAGTCCAGGTTTCAGTGAACCCAGACTCATTTCCAATATCTCCTCTAAACCATGTTGCACTGGTGGTTGGGCATAACTCTGACGGGAAAGCACAAAGTGTGGAACGAATCGGTAATTTGTTTTCAAGCTTTATGGGCCTATTCAGCAAGATGCTGGCACCTGAGCATAACTTCCAGGATGTGAAGGGCCTAATTTAACCCCATTGTGGTTATTTGAAACCATGTGAATTAAAACTGCAGCTCCACCGAAACCTTTACTAACCAAAGCTGCTGGGTGAAATCCCATCCCCAGTGAAGTCAATGGCAAAATTCCCATTCAGTTCAATGGGGCCACCATTTTACCTGGTGAGCTTTCTCTAGCTGTAATATTGAAGCCGTTTGTGTTGTCTTGCCCCATTTTATGCCTGCAAGGGAAAAATAGTTGGGATTTGTTGTGTAGGTGCATTATTTCTGGTCACCACAGCACTTTGCCTATAAAAATTGGTTTTGTTCAATGCTGGTTTCGTCAAGCCAGCTCCGTTTCCAGACATTGAGGGATTATTAACAACATTGAGGGATTATTAACAAATATCTCATTAATCCCCCCACCACGCCAGCAAGCAAACGCTCCATCTGCAGTATCACAATTCATGGGGCTTCAAGGTATAGATGAGTTTGTCTACCTCTTCACAAGCTGCTTTTTCTCTCTCGGCACAGAGCTGCACTGTTCAGTATACCACACACGCAGGCTACAGCTGGCAATTTTAATTTAAGACCCCAAAGGTAATAAATTCAGCAGATTAATATTTGGCTGGGATTGAGTGCTCAGATTGTTCAACTGGTTATTATGGAAAACACATCAGCCAACCTCATCGCTGACCAGCGAGCAGTGGTTCTATCCCCTACAAACAAAACCTTTGTTATACCTTCCTTATGCTGTCCCTGCTAAGCATTTGGTTCCAAAGCAAAGTAATGAATTCATAATCCGTGGCAGTTTTGATAAGTCTAGCTGGACTTTCCTGTTATACAATTGACCTAATAGCTGATCCAATATAAAGGATAATATCATTGCAATGAAACTGTTTTTTTCCCCAGACGTTTGTCCTTGTTCATTTCTGCAGGGATATGCCCCAGGCCTTGCACTAGAGCGGGGCCCAAACCCTCATAATTCAAATGTGGATTTCAAACAACTCAAGGGTTTGGGTTTCTGGATATAGCCTTTTAGGAAAAACCAACTTCTTCCTCCAGAGGGTGGTGGGAAAATGTTTAATGTATTTCTTGTTTTCAAACATAACTAGCAGAAAACATGTACTTATAGAATTCAGTGATTCTCAAACTTTTGTACTGGTGACCCCTTTTCACATAGCAAGCCTCTGAGTGCGACCCCCCCTTATAAATTCAAAACACTTTTAAATATATTTAACACCATTATTAATGCTGGAGGCAAAGCAGGGTTTGGAGTGGAAGCTGACAGCTTGCGACCCCCCATGTAATAACCTCATGACCCCCTGAGGGGTCCCGACCCCCAGTTTGAGAACCCCTGTTATAGATGTATAGATTTCCAGCTAAATTGTTGTTATCCATCATATTAAAAAAATCACATGCGTACACATACACCCCCCCGCCGCCATATATCTGGTGTTGATATTCATGTGATACACGGTTCTTCAATTTGGTAAACAACATTTATTAAGCACCTTTGATTACTTCACCTACACTGTGCACATTAATCCCTCTCCTCCAGGATTACTTAATAATGTTCCAAACCTCTGAGTAGCTTCAAACAGCTTCTATTAATGAACCAATTTTTTTGTATCATGTTTTAAAAAAACCTAATTCATTGTTTTCTTCTTTCCTCCAAATGTGCAGATTTTCCACCGAAATGACACTGGCTTGAGCAGCAGGATGGGCACTGTTCATTCCTGCATCATCGTCCGGTTTCAGGTCCAATATATTGCAACCCTTCAAGTTGAGGATGAGCTGTGTTATACTATTAGGGGGGAGATTCTCCAGTTTTACAATGTGACCCACACAAAACTTGCATCTAGGCCTGGGAGGAGGGGCAGAGAAGATCAGTCTATTGTGACTCTTTTTATGTACAGTAAAGATAGTTTAGGTCACTTTTAGAAATGTTTTGAAGCCATTCCTCTTAAACTTAACATTATTCCCATAAACTAAAAAGCATACTCCAAAGAAACACAACATTTCTGTATGGGAATGCAGGACACTGTGAAAAGCTGGAAGAGAACCATACTCCGCGGTGCTTTTCTGGTTTTGTTAGATGACAGTTTAGTGGTGGGTTTTTTTTTTTATCAACAATAAGGGCAGTGTGTGACAGAGTAGCTGGAGCACCTTGTTCACTGAGGTTCCTGCAGCACGGAGAAGGCTGCAGGCTTAATTGGAAGCAATTACCCAGTTTCTGCTGGGGGGATTGACACCCGGGTGGTAACAGCTGGGCTCAGGACACAATTGGCTCAGTAACTGGGAGGATGTATCATTGGGAGGAACAGGGTGAGCTGAGAGACGGTGTGTGGCAACCTTCTGTGTCAATATGCCTGTGTCTTGTTCTGTCTGGAAAAGAATGGTGGAATAATAGGTACAGGTGGTGAAAGGGAAGCTGCCTGAGTGTGTTTATGAGGCAATGGAAGCAGACAAGGCAGCGCAGCATAGTTGTAGGCAGTCGACTTCATAGACTCATAGGATATGTCTACATTGTAATAAAAGACCTATGGCACGGCCGCAGCTGGCCTAGGTCATCTGACCTGATCTGGGCTCTGGCTGTGGGGCTATATTTGGCTGGATCCTGGGCTCCGAGGCCCCTCAAAGGAGGGAGGGTCTCCGAGCCTGGGCTCTGGTCCCAGCCTGACTATCTATGCTGAAATTTGTAGCCTGGTGAACCTCTGTCAGCTGACCTGGCCTCTGACACTTGGTGCTGTGGGTTTTTTTATTGGCCTGTAGACATGCCCGTAGACTTTAAGACCAGAAAGTACCATCCTGACCATCTCATCTGGCCTGGTGCACAGCGCAGGCCACAGGACCTCATCCACCCATTCCTGTAATAGGTGCATAATCTCTGGCTGAGTTACTGAAGGCCTCAAATTTTGATTTAAAAACTTCAAGTTACAGAGAATAATAGGTACTCTACTTTGCTTGAGTGAATACCGCAGCAATGTCAGGCCCACAGGATAATCAATAAATGACATTCATTTTAAGGATGACAGCACTGCATGAACCTAAAGGTTGATAAAAAGGAAGAAAATTGAAAGAGTGGTAGACAACACGGACAAAGGATGAGAAGGGAAACTGAGGCAGAGAGAGGTGAGGTGATTGGCCCATGGTCACAGATCAAGTCTATGCTAGGACAAGGAATAGAGCTTAGGTCTCAGGCCTGTGCCCTCTCCACTAAAGTATGCTGCCTCCAGTGATAGATAATAGGCGAATGGAATCCAAATGTTGCAATAGACTTCTCTTTTATAATGCGAGTGCATGCCTGGCCTTTTGTGAAATTGACAATACCGCCTTTTGTCATTAGTTTGCCTGGCAGTGCCATTTTTGTCTGAGTCTTACCCCTCACCTATATTTCTCATTGGTCTCAGCATGTGACACTCCTGTTTCAACATTTCTCTCTGTGTGATGACTACCCAGTCTGATACTTGGCTTTGTTGTTTTATAAGTTAACGCAGATGAACAGAATGTCTGCCCAATAATAATATTTCAAATTAGGGGACATTTGTCTCATGCATCCTTAAATTGTGTAGTGTTTGGAAACTTAAATCTTGGTGTACAAGTCTACAAATGTCCTATCTGTCTCCCTGGAGCCTTATACACTGGCACTTGTACAATGGTTGGCATACACTTTTTTAAGAATCTTTTTTTCCATTGCAAGCAATGAACAATACCATGGTATTTGCAGCATTCATTGCACTTAGAGGAGGGAATATGTAAGGAGTACCATGAATACTGCCCTAATGTTAAACGCTAGCCTACTATTACTGATATCCACTGCATAGGTGAGAATTAACAAGCTTGCTGTGTAATTATACTGTGGTATAATTTTCCTGAATGATGAGTCATTCAATTTCACTTATAACCCCACTTTTACCAGAGTGGCTTGGGTTTCCTTATTTATTACGTCATTAATAATTCTAGTATTTCAGCACTTTGCAGGCATCAATTAATGTACTAGTAGGTACTAGTCAACATTTTCATTAATGATTTGGATAATGGAGTGGAGAGTATGTTTATAAAATTTGCCAATGACACCAAGCTGGGAGGGATTGCAAGCACCTTTGGTTTGAATTCCACAAGATGAAATTCATTAAAGATAAGTGCAAAGTGCTTCACGTAGGAAGGAAAAATCAAATGCACAACTATAAAATGGGGAATAACTTGCTAGGTGGTAGTCCTGCTGAAAAGGATCTGGGGTTTAGAGTGGATCACAATTGGAAAATGAATCAACCATGCAATGCAGCTGTGAAAAAGGTTAATTTCATTCTGGGCGGTATTAACAGGAGTGTCACGAGTGAGACACAGGAGGTAACTGTCCCTCTACACTCAGCATGGGTGAGGCCTAAGCTGGAGTCCTGTGTCCAGTTCTTGGCACTGCACTGTAGGAAAGATGTAGAGAAATTGAAGAGAGAGCAGAGGAGAGCAACAACAATGATAAGGGGTTTAGAAAACCTCACCTGTGAGGAAAAGTTAAAAAAAAAACTGGGTGTGCTTAGTCTTGAGAACAGAAGACTGAAGGGGGATCTGATAACAGTCTTCAAATATTAAGAGGATGGTGATCAATTGTTCTCCATGTCCACGGAAGGTAGGACAAGAAATAGTGGACTTAATCAGCAGCAAGGAAGATCTAGGTTAGCTACTAGGACAAACCTTTCTAATTATAAGGGTAGTTAAGCTCTGGAATAGGCTTCCAAAAAGGGTTATGGAATTTCCATCACTGGGGAGTTTTAAGAACAAATTAAACAAACCCCTGTGAGGGGTAGTTTGGATTTACTTGGTCCCGCTACAGCTCAGGGGGCTGGACTTGATGACTACTGAAAGTCCCTTCCAGCCCTACATTTCTATGACTGCATAGGGATGTTGTGGTGCTAAAGCAGGCCAGTATTATTATTATAGGTCTGTTTTACTGATGGGGAAACTGAGGCACGGAAGGGCTTAATGACTTGGCCAGGTTTGCACAGCAAGTCAGAAGCAGAGCTGGGAGTAGAACCCAGGGCTCCCTCATTCCAAAGTCCTTTGATCTAGCCACTGGTGAACACTGTCTCACTTCCTAAACGGTAATGTCTGCCTTAAACACCTGAAGGACATTCATTCCTGTTCCAGAAACCAACCTATAACAAGCTGGATCAATCTGACCCCACTGGTGAAAACCAGTGAAGAACAACTTTGCCTACAACTAATGGAAAAATTCAGTGCCTCTGTGATGGTTCTCGGGGTACCCAGGATTGAGAGTCACCTTGTTACCCCCCGTGCCTTCAACAAGAGGAAGAATTGTTTGTGCTTAACTGGGTGCCAGCTCCCTGACACCTTCAATCTGTCAGCCACCCAAACCATCTTCTGGGCTATGCCAGCCCTTGCTTTGCCTTGCAGGTTAACAATAGGTGCACCCCGGTCACCAAGCCCCTTTGAAGCATTCCCCTGTAGCGTTTAGCCCCTTATCCACTGAACACTCACTGGGTATGTCTACACTGCAATAAAAGCTCTGTGGCAGCAAGTCTCAGAGCCCAGGTCAACCATCTTGGGCTCATAGGGCTTGTGCTATGGGGCTAAAATTAGGAGTGTGGATGTTTGGGCTGCAACTCGGATGGTTTCGGAGCTCAGGCTCCAGCCCGGGCCTGAATGTCTCCACTGCTATTTTTAGCCCTGAGGCGTGAGCCTCATGAGCCCAAGTCAGTTGATCTGGGTTCTGAGACCCATTGCCATAGGTTTTTTTTTTATTATTATTCCAGTGTAGACATACCTACAAAATTACCAGATCAGCTCTCGGATGAAAAGCAGCTGGCTCGAGATGAACACAGGCAAGACCAAAGTGATGCTGTTTGGAAAGGGAAATGCTTGGCCAAAGCACTCTCTCCCTCTTCCATTGAAGGCATACAGCCCCCATTCATCACAGCAGTGCAATGCCTTGGGGTCCTGTTTGACTCCTCACTAAGCTTGAATGACCACGTTGCATCAGTTTCCCCAAGCGCCTTCTTTCACTGCCAGCTTCTGAGGAAACTTTGTCCCTTCCTTCCCGACAACCCGGCGATCCATGTGTTTGTCACCTCCGAGCTGGCTTAGTGTAACTCATTGTATCCGAAATGGCTATTAGCCAGGATGGGCAGGGATGCAAAACCATGCTCTGACGTGGCCCTGGCCTCTGTTTGCTGGAAGTTGGGAATGGGCGATAGGGGATGGATCACTTGATAATTACCTGTTCTGTTCATTCCCTCTGGGGCACCTGGCATTGGCCACTGTTGGAAGACAGGATACTGGGCTAGATGGACCTTTGGTCTGACCCAGTATGGCCGTTCTTATGAAACTGAAAGTGAAAGTGATGCCCAGGGTCCGGCTGGTACAGAATGCGCCTGCCCACTTCCTCCGTGACTCAGGCCACTATGAACATGCCAGACCCGTGCTCCTGTCTCTCTATTGGCTCCCAGTCCAAGTGTATTTTATTCTACATTGGTTTAATACCGCGCTCATCAGTGTCTCATCGGAGCACCTTTCAGCAGTGCATTAGGCAACAGGACTACACATCTGTCACATGTTCTTTGTTCTTTCCCTTCTCCCCCCCAGAGGGGGAAGTGTGTGGAGTGTCTGGTCTCACCCTGGTGCAAAGCTGGAGGGACTCCACTGGCTTCGTGACACAAGCAGCTTTCTCTCTGCTTTGCCTGTTGCATATTGCAGCTCCAGCCCCCCCCCCGGCCCACAATTGAGGCTCAGCAACTCCATAAAACGTGTATTTTTTTTAAAAAATTGCCGGCGAAGCACATTGACAGGATACCGCCAGGACAAGACCAGTGAACACAGACTCTCTTAGACATTGGGTACGTTCCAGCTTTCTCCCTAGAAGGATGTGTGAAGAGTAACATGCAGAATTGTACTAGGGCAATTTTTCTGTGGCGCATATGCGAAGGGCCAGTTTCTGGCTTTTCCCCTGGGAGGCCGTGGAGATGTCACAGAGGTGGGGTGCTTCCCTGAGCCAGTCTGTCTGCACAAGGCAGAAGTAGGGAAAATTAACGGAGAGGCCCAACCTTTACCGCTGCTTCTGAAATGAACAGGGCGCTCTCCCGCAGCGGCCTGGTGTGCTGGGTGGCCCTCTGCTCCCTTTATGTCCAGGGAGCACTGGTGGTAGCATTGCACCTGGGTCCTGCTTGGCTGTGCCAAGGGAGAGAGAGGGTGCCTGTGTTCTCTCCCCCTCCTGCACAGGCCTCTGGTGACTGAATATCTGCCTGGGCATGATACCAGCATCGTGCAGACATACTCTGCTCACATGCTTCCGGCTAGGATCTGTGCTGCACCTCTTGATAGATGCAGCGCGGAAGGCACAGCCCAGGGAGAGGGTTTGGCACCAGGTTTGCAGCCTGTGGTCTCTGGGCAGCTGATAGGGCCCAAATGGCCCTTTGTGTAAGGACTGCTGTAACTTACGGTACCCTTTCTGGGGCTGCCCGTAGGCTGTACCACAGCCCAGAATCCACATGATGCTCAGTGCTGTATGTACGCCCTTTCCCACCAATAGCCCACCTTACCTCAGAGCTGGGGGCAGGGCATGTTCAGACTTGCAGGGAGCGGCAGCATGGGGCTGAGTTCTGGGATTTCTCCTTGGCCCAGATCAATGGGAATTGGGCACCTAAGTATCTTTGAGGATCTGGGCCCTTCTGTTGCCCTTATAGTTACCCTCAGTGGCAATAGAGGGGTCAGAATGGGGGCTGTAATCAGCCCTGGCATATAGTACTTCAAGTTGGCTCGTGCTTACTTGTCTGGGCAATTGCATGTAGGTCTTTGACTTCTACTGTTTGCCTATTCCTTGCTCGGTGTACCCTCCTAACATGCTGCCATTGTGTGTGTGTTTGCTCATTGAAAATAGAGAAAGGACAAGACAGGATAACTGTGTGGCTTTTTTTTTTTAAAAAAGTCTTTGTAAGTGTTTGGAGCGCTTGGTTTTGCCCAAATAAATAAATATTTATCCTGCAACACAAATGCTTTACCAACAAGCTGGAATCCTTTACTGGATTGTCTCATGCTTCCTGGTGATGTGCTGATGTTTGGTGTCATGATGTGACCCATCAAAAATGTTTGGGAGGAATGTCTTCCTGGTTTGCAAGTCTGCAAATAATTTATGCCAGTGATGACGGGTCCAAACTGCTTTGGCAGACTGAAAGCCAGGAGGGTGGTGAACAGCTGGTCGGGCTCGCAAGTGTCCAAATACCCACCGTTTACCAGGGGTCGCGTTATACTGTCTTTCTAGGATCAGAGTGGATAGTTGTGTATGATAAAATAAACAGAGGGGGGAGCTAGGGGACTCAAAGCCAGATCTTAAGTGAAAAAATGCTAAATTGTTAACCTAATTGCAGCTGATATTTGGTTTGTCAATTAGGTAGCAGAAGCTCAGGTTGTTTTATATTGCCCTGTGAGCATTAAACAACTGGCTAAGAGCCATATCCCGTGAAGACTGTACTATCCTTTTGATTTGAAAAGCAGCATCACAGTTGTTGTTCCGCTTATGGAGTACTTCCCCCCCCCCACTTCAGCTGCTCTTGGGAGCTTTAATAACAAATACAAGTATCTTTCACCAGGTGTGCTCTGACTATAATAAAAAATGATGGCACAGAAGTATCCATGGTTTTCCAAAGGCTTATGAATATGCACGGCCATGCCTGACTTAACCGTGATATGTGCTCCTAGATGGAATGAGACAGCTGGAAAAATGAAGTAAAGGAAACATGATCTGGTTTACTTTTTTATGTGTGACAAGCTAAACCTTGATCCAGTGCAATCTGTGGAGCAAAGGGCTACTGATTCAGTGCCACCATCAAAAACGTATGAGGCAGGTGTGAATTGTCTCAGTTAAACTCTTGTATTCTCGAAACATAATTAAATATTGGCAGCCATTGTGGGTCCCATGCTAAAAAGTGGGCTATTTAATTGGATGTCAAAAATTCCACATTTTGGAGGGTCAGGTTGACCTTCAGTTACAGAAACAAGCATTAAAGAGCTTACTGTGAGTGCCAGTTTGTGTGTCGAAAATGCATGATTCAGATGCCCTATTGGAAAACTGCCCTCCTTAAGCAAGGCATACCAACAGTAAAAGGCCTCAGTCCTGTACTTATGCACATGATTGTGTTTGCTACCATGAGAAGTCTCATTGAAATCGATCAGCTGAAATCAACTCATTCTAGTCAGTGGGACCACTCACAATAATACAGTTAAACACATGCGTAAGTGGTTGCAGGATCAGGGCCTAAATTGGCATTTTAATTCCTTTTAGAAGCAGAGATTGAAAGTAAAGTTGAAAACATACCTTCATTTCAGGAATGAGATTTCAAAAATGAAAGCAGAGATTCTCAAATAATCAAATGACTCCAGGAGCTGGGGATTTAAGTTAAGCACCAAATGATGAGACTTATGATGAAGTAATAGAGTTGGCAATACTATGACATTGAGCAAGTTCACCTCATACACATCACAGCTTCCCATTCATTGGTTATTTTTTATTGAATCTCACTGAAAAAACATAGGATCTAAATTACAGTGGGAAATAGTTCACAAACTCTAGTTTCCCAAGCCCTGTGCACTGTTTGCAAAGTTCATGACACTTAAAAGAGTATGAGATTTTTCCAAATCCAGCCCACGCTATATCTAATATAGACTGGACCGGTACGGCCAGATTCTCAGCTGGAGTACAGCAGTGTTATGCTGATATACACCCACTGCGGATCTGGTCATGACTACTTCTTTGCTCATTTAAATTAACAAAATGAAACTTTACTCTTAAAGATGTCATCAGCGAAATGCACTACTCTCTGCAATGCATTGCTGTCTTGGCGACTACTACTTTGCAAAAATGAGTAGACAAGGCCATCAGTTTGGGTCATTCTGGAGAAATATGCAGTATAAGCTGCAAAATCTAGGTAGACACCAAGGTAATATTGCAAAAGATTTCTTTTGTTTGCTAATTCACAGGGGATGTAAAAATCTGTTGTTAATGTCTCTACTTTAAACAAATGTTCTTCCTTTTCTGGACATAGTTCATAGCTGGATCTACATTCCATATATTCACTACAAAACAAAATTGGTTGAAAACTGAATGGTCAGTCAATCAGCAGTGCTTCTAAAACTGTATCAGATCCATAGTACTTGCTAATGCAACTATTGATGTGTAATATATTAAGTGCGCTAGCAAACTGAGAATTCTCCAAGAGAAATATTTTTGTCTTTAAAAATATCATTATTTATTGAGTTTGTAACAAAAGGTTTAATAACTAAAAAAAAGGACATTTCAAACTATGCAAGAGAAGAACTCCTTATTAAATAATGTGTGAACCTGGGAAATTCTAGTGATCTGGGTAATAGACTTGTAGCATACTGGATTGCTAGCTACATTATTGTAAACCCTAATCATTCTAAAATCATGAATCTGGGCCCACTAAATTATGACATTGGCTTAAAAATCAATAAGTTTTCAAAAATAATACATTTTTGACTTGTTTTAATTTGCCTTCTCATTTTTGAGCTTTTAGGGATGATGTTTTCAAACTTTTTCTCTGAGACCATGATGGCTAGAAACTTACTTTAAAAAATAAAAAAAGAAAGTTGACATTCTCATGTAAATCACTCCAGGAGCTGCGGCTTTTAACTTTCCCTCCCCCACCAAATATCATGGAATTCACGATGAAACCATGAGAGTTTTCTTGTGCAATGTATGCTATTCATTTTATCTTTTTTTGTGAATTTGTCTGGCACTGTTCTCACAAAATTTTAATCTTCCATCATAAAATATTCTATTAATATTTTTTTCCAGACAGTTACTAAAATGATAGAGATGATGTGACATAGACACAGTAATCCTATACTTTTTGGTTAGTCACAAAGGACATACACAGAAGATGATAACTAAATTACATTCTGACCCAGCTTTTTCCCCTGATTTCCTGAGAATCTTCCCCCTCCACCCTGGAAACTATTCAGTTTCCCCAAAACAAGTTCATATGTATGGTTACAATATAGATACCACGTTAAGGTTATATTTAAATAATTTTGAAAAAAAAGGAAATGTAAATGATATAACAATACACGCTCAATATACAATATGTTGCTTAATAGTGTTAATTCTGTATTAAGATATGTTTGTAAATGTTTCAAGACAAAAAAAAAAATCATGAGAGTTTGCAACACTGCAAAGCTTATGTCATATCCAACTGACTACGTGTTCTTTTACAAATGATGCTAGTGGTGAAAGGGTGAGACGTCTACTGGGTACAAATGTTTGTGGTTTAGCTCCCAGATTTCCAGAGAGAAGTCCAGAATATACAATACGTCACCTGTTTGTTCTCCAGTTCCACGAGGCAACTAAGACAGACTTGTACAGCATTTCCAGATCCTCCATCCCACAGGGTTTAAGGTTTGAACTGATCGTTGCAATAAACGTTTCCCTTTATGAATTCAGATATTGCTTCTTGGTCTTCTGTTCTGCTGCAGGCCTTATCCAACAACACCTTTATGTTGTTTTCCCCACCTTGCTTGGAGAATGGCTTACCAATGTAGTAGTATCCTGCATTTGGCTAGGGAAGTATTTGTATTTCTCCTTGGTCCTATTCACAGGGCTATTAACTGTATTTAAATAGCAAAGTGTAATGTCTTTAAAGTTAATAATATAGTTAGAGATTACCAAAGTGAATTCATACAGGCACATTGCCACAGCATCCTATCAGTGTAAGGTATGATCTTATGATACACTGTGGGAGCAGCAGGATTTGTACCGAGATTGTAGATGATTTTACATCATGCAATGTTAGGGTCTAATCCAACCCTAGTTGAAAAGACTCCCATTGACTTTGGTAGCTTTGGATCATAGCCCTGTGTTTGGTGGAGCACCTTGTAGTGAATTGAACCATTATAGCTGTAATCTTATAAATGCCCATTTGCTGGCATAGAGCTTTTCCCAGCACTCCTTCTCCCAATACTTATGTCTTGGCTACATTCTAGTTGCTTTGCGAGTATAGCAATACCGGCAGAGCCCCATAGTATAGCTGCAGGGTCTGCTGACAGAAGGAGTTTTTCTGCCAGCAGAGTAACACCACCTTCTTGAACGACATTAATGTAGCCGACGGAAGAATTCTTCCCACTTACATCTACACTGGGGATTTTGCTGACATATCTATGTCGGCCAGGGATAGTGCTTTTTTACAGCCCAGCCCCCAACCAACATAGCTACGCTGATACAACTTTGTAGTGTAGACCTGTCCACAGGTCTTTAGTTCATCCATTTTTAATTCTTGCCGAGTGAATGTCACCCTGGGCCCAGAACCAGCATGAAGCCTAAGCAGTGCTGTTGTGCGGACTTAGTTTGTGCATTGATCTTATGCTGGCCTTCTGAATAGGGTTGCATTTCATCCATAATTCTTCTGTCAGATTTTGATACAAAACTACAGTAGGAGGATCATGCATGTCTATTGTTAGAGAGGAAAGAATCTGGCTACAAAGAACGACATATAGCATTTGATTTTTTAGATCCACACTCTCTGCCTAAACAACGAGGAGTCCTTGTGGCACCTTAGAGACTAACAAATTTATTTGGGCATAAGCTTCATCAGATGCATGGAGTGAAAAATACAGTAAGCAGTATAAATATTACAGCACATGAAAAGATGGGAGTTGCCTTACCAAGTGTGTGTGTGGGGGGGTCAGTGCTAACCAGGCCAATTCAATTAAGGTGGAAGTGGCCTATTCTCAACAGTTGACAAGAAGGGGTGAATATCAAGGGAAGGAAAATTACTTTTGTAGTGCTAATGAGGCCATACAATCAAGGTGGACGTCGCCTATTTCCAACAGCTGACAAGAAGGTGTGAGTTTCAGCAGAGGGAAAATTACTTTTTGTAGTGACCCATCCACTCCCAGTCTTTATTCAGGCCTAATTTGATGGTGTCCAGTTTGCAAATTAATTCCAGTTCTGCAATTTCTCGTTGGAGTCTGTTTTTGAAGTTTTTTTGTTGCCACATTTAAGTACTTACACATCATGCTGTTGAATGTCTTCGTAGAGCAGGCATGGGTTTTGGAGTTCTAAATTTTACAACTCTTTTGAAATAGGTGAACTTTGTTATAAAAGGTTTTTGATCTGGTAGCGTACAACTCTCAACTGATGTTTGTATAAAAGGCATAATTCGTGGTCATGTTTTTAATAGGAAATAGTGCAAGAATGAGAACGTTGTTGGGTGTGTTATTTCTCTAGTTGGAAATATTGGACAAAAGCATTTTTCCTGCTTAATTTTGTATTAGCGGAAGCTCGACAGGCGGCACGTTTTGCTGTATATAATAGACAGTGTCCATTGTGCTATTACGTCAGTCGAGCAGAAAGTCTAGGTTAGGAGTGGAATTAAAATGCAGGGTTAGATTTATGGTAGTTTATACAATGCAAATAAATGGAGGAGGCAGGCTCACGGAGACTTATTGAGTGTTCTCTTTGTAGAGCAAGTTGTGATTTTTGGCTGTGGAAGGAAAGTAGGGGGCAAAACAAAGCAAAAGAAGGGGTTTTTTTTATTTTCACTAGGTTCTAGGTCTCCTTTGCCAAGAATATAACTTTAATGTACAAGGCCAAACAGAAATCCAATTACACACAACTTCACATTGAATGTCAAGTGACAAAAATTCCATGCGAGTGGCAGACTTGTAATCATTTTTTTTTTTTAAAGTTCCATTTGAGATGGAAATGGGCTTTTGTGGAGAAAAGGGCTAGGGGAAGAAAGGGGGAATCGATAAAGGGAAAGGAAGAAACTTGTTGACACTGCTTGACAATGCCATCCATTTCAATCCAACAAAAGAGACACTAAATAAACATGTAACTTTAACCGACAGCCACCTGCTAGATTTATTTGTTTTTTCCCCCTCAGTGTTTTGGTTAATTTTAAAGCTGCAGCAGCAAGAATATTTCATGTGTTTGATTGGATCTGTGTTTTTCTGGGTCGTGGTGGTGAAGTAACCAGTCACTTTATCCCCTCTCCATCTAACTATGGGCCCTGTGATATTTGAATCTCTGTGGAGTTTTACATAGACCTCCGGAGCACACTTAGGACTTTGTCTGCACGTAACAATTGTACTGTTTTAACTATACTGGTATAGTTAAAACAATATAATAACCCTCCCACCCAGGGCAGAGTTCTTATACCAGTTCTTATACCAGTATAGCTTATTCCTGTATGGGAAGGAGAATAAACTATGCCCATGTACGGCTCATTTATTCTGCTAGAACTGTGTCCACGCTAGGGATTGTGTAACTGCAGTGCCTTTTAGTTCTGCTTGTACAGTATCTAGCACAGTGTGGTTGTGGTCCATGCGCTGGTAATACAAATAATAAAGAGTAGTAATATTAGTAAAATAATCTCACCCCTACCTACCTAGCTGTGCCGGTACAAAACGGTGTGTGGACCAGGCCGCAGATTCGATGGAATGTTCTTATTATTTATATTACAGTAGTGACCAGATGCTGACATGGGAAACTTACTGTGGTAGGTGCTGTCCAATCATGCACCCTGCCCCGAAGAGCTTATAAACAAGACCCTCAAAGGGAGGGAGAGAGGGATAGTACATGAAAGCAAGCGATTGGAAACTGGGGCACAGAGATTTCAATGACTTACCCAAGGTGTCTGTGGCCGAGCCAGGAATTGAAGCTGGAATTCTTTGGTCCTGGGTTAGTGCCCTAACCAAAATACCATCCTCCCCACTACTCAGCGTAGTAATAACCTAGTGGCACCAGGGAACATCTGCACATAAGGACTCTGACCCCTTTATGGAACCCCACTGAAGCCAGGAGGGCACCTGCCTTGCAAGAGTCCAGTGTGACTCAGCGTGAGAGAGAGGGTCCACAGGAGAGGATGCTGTTGTGGGTTCAGGCACTCAGAGCGCTGCCCCACTGACCGACACGGTGGATTCTCTGGAAAGCAAACAATGAGCAGACATCTGTTTTCCGTGCCTGGGCGAGGCACAGAAATTTGCATCTTTGCCACGCTGACAATGCTGTGTGTTTTCAATGTCCGGCCCGCGGCCCCCACTGGCGTGACAATTGCTGCACTGAACATCCTGTTATGTTCCCCACGCTGCACAGAGGTCGAATCACGCTGAACTGTAGAAATGTTTCATTAGGCTGCTCCACTGAGAACAGGCGGAGGCGGATGTTCTGCTGTTAAACTGGGGTAGAATTACCTGTTCCCCCAGCTTTAATGAATAATGGGCCAGATTAATTCCCCCATTGATATGGCTGCAGAGCATCTGTGTGGAAACCACCCCCTTCCTTGCAGAAAGGGGCTCAGGTACCTCGGAGGCACCTCTCCTTCTGGGAGACTTATCCATGCACTTCAGGGTCCCCTGTGAAAGGGGTTAGAGAAAGAGAGGTTAATATAATTTGGTGGGGGCTTTGGTCAATACTCCCCTTCTCTAGTCCTATGGCAACTGCCACTGCCTGCAAAGGTAACACAGCTCTTAGGGAGATAGAGCACTTCCTTGACAGTGGGGCTCCACACCAGGGAATGTTTGGGCTGCTGGGGGGGTTGAACTGGTGCAGAAATATAAGACGTCTTGGCAGCTGCCCTGGTTTGGGCAATATTCTGCTGAGGATCCACCTTAGAGAGATGAGCCTGAGCTGGAAAGCTTGGCTCCAGATCCTGATCCAATCTTCTCCATGCTTCAAAGGGGTTTGGATCTAATCCTTTGGTTTGGACCCATCTGTGCAGGATAGAGGGGTGCAGATGTGCTTCACAAAACACACAGAAAGATAAGAGCTGAGCCCAGCTGAATTCATATGGAGGTAATCCAACGGCCCATTGGATACCAAGTCCATGATCAGCATGTGAAGGTTTTGCCCAACTTGCGGTGGGGTAGGGGTTGGAAGGAGAATTTGAAGACTACAAGGAAGGAAGTAGGTTGCTCTTCCAAATGCAAGGAGCAGCTGTGAAAGAAGATGTAAAGCACATAGCCGGTGGAGACAGAGAGCATACAATAGAAATTGTTTTGAACACATTCAAGTTATTTCCCTTTATTTTTTTCTGATTATTCTTCCTCCTTAGCAAGACTGTTCGTCTGCTCCTTCAATCTACCTCTTCTGGGGTTTACCATCGGTTTAGGAAGCTTAATTAACAGACATGTCGACCGTTACTTTTGGTTCCAGAAAGAATCGTTGGGCCAGATTCCCTTGGGAGTTCTTGCCCTGTTGCTCCTCTCCAGCAGCAGAGAAGTGCTAGAAGGCTTCCAGATCTCACCAGCTGAGTAAGCCCCCAGGCTGGGGAGTCCCTAGCTGATGCAGAACCAACGTAACTAGCTTCTATGCTACTTTCTCCTGCATCCCCAAATATGAAGGATTTGTCAAAAGGGGAAAGGTAGGGAAGATGCATGGGTGGAGCACTACTAAGCTCTGGCTTTTCTTGGCTGGCATTTGTGCCAATGGGGCCCTAGCCAACACGTGTACTTTAGAGTCACCTTCGGGCTGCTCATAATTATGCAAATGCCAAGGCTGGCATTGAACAGGATGAAGGAGCCACAATCGGCTCCTTTGCACTGCCCCCATCTGCAGACCTTGGGCACAGCTGCAGATCTAGTCCAGAGCCTCTGGGGAGGTGACAAGCCCCAGATCCTCAAAGATATTTAGGTGCCTAACTTCAAATCAGTGGAAGTTAGGAGCCTAAATACCTTTGGGGATCCAGGCCTAGGACCCTTGGTGACATGAGCAATCCCTACTATTCACGCAAGCAGTTCCACTGAAGTCAATAGGACTAACCATGTAAAGAGTAGTGGAAGCTAACAGGGCTGCTTGTATGCGTACAGAGTTCTCATAGAAGAGCTGCAGGGCTTGACACATGAATTCCAAAAACAACTTATGGCCCCATCACAGTTGAAAAGAGTCCATTTATGGTTCTTAAACTCCACTCTTATCTGTTGGCAAGAGCCAAGGCATAAAGATCTCACTTAGGAGATTATAATTTTAATTACTGGTTTATTGATTTATATTTTTACTGCAAAAAGTAAAAGTGGCTTCAACAATTAAGAAGTGTGCTTTGGCATTGTCATCAGGATTTCCATTAGTTGGTCAAATTCGGGGTTAGATGATGTTATTAAGAACAGCTGTTCTCATTAAATCCTTCTTTCCGAAAGGTAAACAAATGGGCTTTTTATCTTATCCGCTGATAGTGAGAAGTCAACAAGTTCATTGAGGGAATTACCAGCTGAGCTGAAATGTGCTGTTGCTGCATATTGGTTAGTTAGCAGAGCCAAAACGAGGTTATTTCAATCATTACCTCTGAAATATGCCCCAAGCCCTGAGATGCCTCCTATCCCAACCTCTTTAGAGGTTTAATATACCGTACACACAAGTAAAGCTGCATAGGCTTCAGACAGTCGCGGCTTTTGGTTATGAATGACCTAAGGCAGATTTCAACTGGTGTCCTGGGTCTTTACCTCACTATCAAGTATCAGAGGGGTAGCCGTGTTAGTCTGAATCTGTAAAAAGCAACAGAGGGTCCTGTGGCACCTTTAAGACTAACAGAAGTATTGGGAGCATAAGCTTTCGTGGGTAAGAACCTCACTTGCATCTGAAGAAGTGAGGTTCTTACCCATGAAAGCTTATGCTCCCAATACTTCTGTTAGTCTTAAAGGTGCCACAGGACCCTCTGTTACCTCACTATCAGTTCCCACAGCCATCCATTATCTCTGGGACTGTGGAACTTGTTCATCCTAGACGTGGTTGGGAATTTTCCACTGAAATGTGTTCTTGACAGAAAATGTGGTTTCTGGAATATTGATTTTCCATGGGAAAATGTTGATTTACAAAAAAAATTAGAACTGTTTTTATTATACGATTATTTAATGCTGCCAATTGGTTGACATCTGCAACTATAAATCTAACGACTCATTAGAGCACCTAGAACTTTTTGTACAGGGGCTTTTTCATTGCTGCTTAAATCTAAACAATTACCGGCAAATTAAATAATACTAATATTGTTTTGTAAAGGGCAGCCAAATTAAAACAGGCATTTTTTTTGCCTCCTGCTAACATTGTCAGCTAAAATATCAGGGTTGCTTTTATTTTTAGAATTCCAGAACCAAAGCTTAGAAGAATAACTACTGGGTATAGAATTATTCTGATTGGAAGAGTTAATGGTCAAATAGCTACTGGTTCGGTTGTCCTGTCTTTTGGGATCAGAGTGGTGACCCCACTGGCAGCTCCACACGCTCAAACCCAGAGTCCTGGAATATTTGGTTGTTTCTGCTAAAAAGATCACCACAGAATTGTAGAATCATAGAAATGTCGGGCTGGAAGGGACCTTGAGAGGTCATCAAGTCCAGCCCCCTGCACTGAGCAAGATCAAGTAACCTAGACCATTATTGACAGGTATTCGTCTAACCTGTTCTTAAAAACCCCAGTGATGGGGATTCCACAACCTCCCTGGGAAGCAAATTCCAGTAAACACCCTTATAATTAGAAAGTTTTTCCTGATATCTAATCTAAATCTCCCTTGCTGCAGATTACATCCATTACTTCTGTTCAGTGGACATGGAGAACAACTGATCACTGTCCTTTCATATACCCCTTAAAATATATGAAGACTGTTATCAGGTTCCCCCTCAGTCTTCATTTCTCAAGGATAAACATGCCCAGTTTGTTTAATTTTTCCTCAACACTCAGGTTTTCTAAATCTTATAATTTTTGTTGCTCTCCTCTGGTGTCTCTCCAATTTGTTCACATCTTTCCTAGAACTGAACCCAGTTCTCCAGCTGAGGCCTCAGCAGTGCTGAGTAGAGCAAGACAATCATGCCCCGTGTCTTATATACAACATTCCTGTTAATACACCCAGAATATTAGCCTTTTTGCAATGGCATCACATTGTTGACTCATGTTGAATTTGTGATCCACTACAACCCCCAAATCCTCTTCAGAAGTCTTATTGCCTTGCCAGTTGTTCCCCATTTTGTAGTTGTGCATTTGATGTTGTCCTGCCTAAGTGTAGTACTTTGCACTTGTCTTTATTACATTTCATCGTGTTGATTTCAGACTAAATCTCTAATTTGTCAAGGTTGTTTTGAATTCTAATCAGCTAACAATGCTGACGTGTAGATTTCAATGTTCAGTTCCATTTGAGGAGAATGGAGATAGCTCTCTACTGCCTTAGAGTTTCTGTTTCTGTCTGCAGACTCAGTAAGTCAGCATTGCATCACTACATATTTGGTAGGTTTTCTTTGGACTATAAACATGTCTTAACCCCACCGCCCCTTCCAAAAAAAAGAAAAAAAGACCCACGCCTGAAAGCTCAAGGATAGCAGGAATATATGAGTCACTAAAGAAAAACGGCTGCTGAGCATGTACCAGCTCAGTCTGTACCCTGACTGTTTTTAAGTAGTGTACAAGACGGATTGAACACCTTAGTTCAGTAGTTCTTGGTCTCACAGTCTATGCAACACAGAACGATCAAATGAAATGAAATGAAACCCAGCTAATCCTTTGCATCCCTCTAGGTTTTTACCCACGAAAGCTTATGCCCAAATAAATCTGTTAGTCTTTAAGGTGCCACCAGACTCCTTGTTATTTGGGCATAAGCTTCATCAGATGCACGGAGTGAAAAATACAGTAAGCAGTATAAATATTACAGCACATGAAAAGATGGGAGTTGCCTTACCAAGTGTGTGTATGTGGGGGTCAGTGCTAACCAGGCCAATTCAATTAAGGTGGAAGTGGCCTATTCTCAACAGTTGACAAGAAGGGGTGAATATCAAGGGAAGGAAAATTACTTTTGTAGTGCTAATGAGGCCAATACAATCAAGGTGGACGTCGCCTATTTCCAACAGTTGACAAGAAGGTGTGAGTTTCAGCAGAGGGAAAATTACTTTTTGTAGTGACCCATCCACTCCCAGTCTTTATTCAGGCCTAATTTGATGGCGTCCAGTTTGCAAATTAATTCCAGTTCTGCAATTTCTCGTTGGAGTCTGTTTTTGAAGTTTTTGTTGTTGCCACATTTAAGTACTTACACATCATGCTGTTGAATGTCTTCATAGAGCAGGCATGGGTTTTGGAGTTCTAAATTTTACAACTCTTTTGAAATAGGTGAACTTTGTTATAAAAGGTTTTTGATCTGGTAGCATACAACTCTCAACTGATGTTTGTATAAAAGGCATAATTCGTGGTCATGTTTGCATCCCTCTAGGTTTTTAGAAGGTCGACCATTGCTATGGTGTCTGAGTGCCTGTCCAGTTCACAGAGACTGTTAATCTGAATGTTAACACCCTGTTGGTTCAAAAGAAGCAGATGTCGATCTGTTAACACACAAACAAACAAA
>NW_020664483.1:7103749-7119869 GCF_002925995.2 Terrapene triunguis | reverse complement strand
CCCCACATAAATATGTATAGAAATATTTACCTGTTGGAGATGGGTCATTAAAAAAATTAAAAAGATCCACAGATAGAGTAAAAAGGGGTATACTTTTCAATTGAGTCTGTTAAAGCTACTTTCACACTGGTCATCATGACAATAGGTGGCACCTTTATGCCAATAAATATTAATGTTGTTCAACATACTTTGCTACATTGTTTCTTTCTATCATGTTAAATTTACCAAATCTCTTGGAACTAAAAAAATGTAGAAGCTGAACCATTCATGAAGTAAATGGAGACCTGAACTCAACCCATAAATTACACATTTGTGTATCACTCTGTTAGAAATATCTGACAGTGCTTAGCATGTGCATGTGTTGAGAGATCTCTATGTAAGTGTCTGTCATAGCTGATGTCCATGTGTTATTTTGACTTCATTGGTTTTACTTGAGTAAGCAAGACAAACAGGATTTGCTCCTTACTTTCATTTCGCATTGGTACCCAAACATTAGGATGCATCCAAGCTATCTGAATCCTTTGGGTCTACAAAAAATGAGATGGAATCTCATGAGAACAGGCTTTTTCCTGGTATTTTGTCTCTTTTGCTTCCATTATCACCCAGCGCCTGGAAAGATTAAAAACAATGAAGAAAAATATTGTAACCAAAGTGTTTGTGGTTTGAAGAATCATAGAATCATAGAATATCAGGGTTAGAAGGGACCTCAGGAGGTCATCTAGTCCAACCCCCTGCTCAAAGCTTGCTTCTTGTTTGGTTTGAAATTTAGATTAAGATTTTGGTCACTTTTTGTGTCCAGAAAGGACCTTAGCCACCAAATCTGTGCTGAGAGGGCAGTGGGGAGAACAGGAAAGAGCTCAGAGGAAAACCAAGGGCCTCCGGTATGTTTGTCACAATTTCACTGTGATAAAACTGGGTTGTAAGAGAAATTTCTGCAAAGCATAAATTTTACCCATTATTTCATTTCAGTGAAAATAGGATTTAAAGATCTGACATAACATTTCAAACATAAATTGTCTAAGGCCTGCAGATGTCCCATAAAGTCTGCAAAGCCTTGACCATTTATTGGCTGGAATTGGATCAGAAAAAGCTTCAGGATTCATTGAGCTTTGCTAGTCTTGGCAACTACTCTGTTTCTCTTTTACTGGGGCTAGGATATGTTTCATCCTTACGTTGCAAAATGAATGTCTTATGGAGGCAATGGAAAACTGAAGAGAGAAAAAACAGATTTAAAAGAAGTTGATGGATCTAATGAGATACCATCTTCATTTATGGGACATTCGTAGTGCAACTGTTCTCTTAGCGAAGGTTTTGCTGAAATGGCCTTGATGTTGTGCGCAAAATTAAATTTCCAGTATTCCATGAAACGTTACTTGCTTTGATCGGCACTATTTCCCCCTTCCATCTTCTTCCCGTTTGGTTCTGACCCAATCTGTGTGTGCAATATAATACCTGGTGAATAAAATTAACACATCATGGTCTGTTTGCAGGATATGATGCCTGAGTCGTACTGCTGTTTTCTGCTTAGCACTAGCTATCTCACAAATTATGCTGGTAGCTTCTGGGCAAGATGACTAGACAGCTCAGAGGACAGGTGATGGGATTGGGGGGCTGTCACCAGTATGATAACTGTTACATTGCAATTAAATAATATTAAATAATGGCGCTCTGCACTCTTATAACACTTTTCCATTGTGGATCTCAAATTGTTTTCCACACAATGGATTAAGCCTCCATACACCATTGGGAGGCAGGGAGGTATTATCTTTGCTCCTGTTTTATAGAGGAGGAAACTCATGCACAGAGAAGTGAAGTGTCTTGCCCAAGGTGTCACAGCAGGCCAGTTATTGCTCCAGAAATGGATCATAGCATCATAGAGCTGGAAGGGACCTTGGGAGGTCATCTAGTCCACTCCCCTGCCCTCAAGGCAGGACTAAGTATTATCTAGACCATCCCTGACAGATGTTTGTCCAACCTTAAAAATCCCCAATGATGGAGTTTCCACCACCTCCCTAGGCAATTTATTCCAGTGCTTAACCACTCTGACAGTTAGGAAGTTTTTCCTAATGTCCAACCTAAACCGCTCTTGCTACAATTTAAGCCCATTGCTTCTTGTCCGATCCTCAGAGGTTAAGAAGAACAATTTTTCTCCCTCCTCCTTGTAACCACCTTTTATGTACTTGAAAACTGTTATGTCCCCTCTCAGTCTTCTCTTCTCCAGACTAAACAAACCCAATTTTTTCAATCTTCCCTCATAGGAAGATTTTACATGTGGTAAAAAACCCACCTTTTCTCCTAGTCCTGATTCCTGGTCACACTCTCTAATCACTGCTTTCTGATCCCTATATAGGAAATCAGGTTCCTTCTGTTGAGGTCACTTAGTCTACAATTTTGGATTAGATTTTCCTTTGAGAGGACAAGCCAATAGTCTAAGTGTGTGTACTGATTTTCATGTTCAAAAACACTGTTTTCCATCTGCAAGCCCCCCTTCCCCCCCAGCCCAGTTTGTATGCATAAATGCTCATCTGACAGTGCAGGTTTCATATGTGAGGACAGATGAAGATACAAATTATGTGCATGTGCAAATCAGAATCCTGATAATTTGGGCCTTTCATAATTAAGACTATTATAGCCCTGGCTGAGAATCTTTTCAATGTAAAGTGAGTACTCCACGGGTAGAAGTTGTGTACTAAGTCTACCAGTTGTGTTATACAGCTTTTGGAGCTCTAGGCCATGGCTGTGCAGGAGGTGGAGAAATGTTTCTTTGCCTTCATTATAGCATTAATACAGCCGGTTGCAAGCTTTTTTTTTTTTTTCATCTAAATGTGTTTCTGTGGAATATGGCTTTCCGATCAAAAGCAAATTTCACAGAAAATTTTCATTTTGATCAAAATGTTCTGGAAAAAATGAAAACTTGGAAACAAAACATTTTTCGATAATGTTTTTTCTTTTTTTAATCAAAATGTTCAGGTTTTAGCTTTTGAAAAGCAGAAAACCTTAACCATAAACAGTTTACAAAAAAAAATGCTTGTTTTCTGATTTCTACTGAAACAGTGGAACTGGGCCAGAAGAGGACATCCTGTTTAATCAGAGTTGTTTGCACTTTGTTATAGAGTCTCATTTACCTTGCTGAAGGTAATCTTCCCACATCTGGACTAAGCTATCTACCTGTGGTGGCAGAACAACATTATAAGGGGACAAATATCAAGTATTCATTACTTGTGCATGGCTAGTGGAAGTGCTTGGAGAGCTTTGATATTGGCACTGATCCATGCTTGTCCTTGCTTGCAAAAGATACCATGGGAGCAGTAAGCATTGAGTTGCTGGAGAATGACAGCAAGTATCTCCTCCCATATTTGGGGTGGTGCGAGAAATTGCTGGAAGGTTTGTGACAAAACAACGAATGTGGAGTTGACCCTAGTTGAACTAGTTTCACTCTTGAATATGGTAAAGTAACAACCGTGCTAATTTCATTGATGAATTATTTCCTACTGGCAATGGATGATGATCAGATGACCATGTTGATTCTTTCAGATCTGCCAGCTGTTGACCAGGAGGTGGAGGTGAAATGTCTGTGGCTCCTTGTAAGGGTAGATGGAATATGACTCTGTTCTTTTCTTTCTGAGAGGTTCTGAGGGGAAGTTGCTAGTCTGATGGGAGCTAGGCAGGGTTTCTCTCTTCTAATGTCCTAGTCAACATGTATATGAAGCTGATAGGAGGCTTGGTGAGGCATTATGAGCCATAATACTTTTAATGTACTGATGTCACCCTGGTCTATGTCTGGATCTTATCTCACCCAGCTGGTGAAATTATTTATCTATCTACCCTCAAAGAGCACATGTATCACAGGCAATTGTAGATCAGAATTCTCCACCCTGTCCTGTCAATACGTTCCTGGAGGCAGTGAGAGGATGCTAACAAGGATACCAGTTGAAGCAGTAATTGTCCAATACGCTTTTGGGAACTGGACCATGGTGTGTCTTATTCAGTGTCTGAATGTGATTGACTTAACCCATTGAAGTGACTTACCCACGGTAATACAGCAATGTAGTGTCAAAAGCAGGGTTCAGACTCGGGTCCCATGACAACATAGAGGGCTACATTGGTTGCCTGAAAGTCACTTTCCCTTCCTGACTGTGAATTTCTAGGGACTAGATTGAGGCAGTGAGGCAAAGCCCTGCTCGGGCAGCAGGGTGGAGCTGCACCACAGGAACGGGAGTCCGGAGCAGGATTATGCTACCGGATGCACTCTCGCTACTCCAGTACATAGAGTGGGCAAGATGCACTGTCCCTTGGCACGACTGTAGTCTGTTTCCCCAGGATGACCAGCAAGCTTCGTGGGCTGGCATATAGGAGTGGAGAGCCATAAACCTCCTTTCCCTATTGGGGGTGTTTAATTTCGTCTATGGGTTTATATGGATGGGGCAGGCCTGTGATTGTCCCCCTTGCACAAAGACCAGGGCTGTCTATCTCTAAATCTAAAGTGAAATCCAGAAATATACAGGATTTTAATTGGCCACTCAGCTATTGAAGGTAGCTAAATATTAATATGCTTGTTGTGTGGATTTGGAAAGGTCAAGAGACATTCCTAGTCATGGCCATTGTTCTCTGGTGAATCAGGCATATGACTGGTAGATCTAATCCTGGGTCCGACTTGCCTTGTAACTTAAGTTCTCAGAGGCTCAAATTTCACCATTTGTCAGGAGGATGATTGTTAATATTGTTTACCTAGCAAATAATATTTGCAAATTATTCTAAGATCAACAGTATCCTAAAATCTCCCTGACCTAGTGAATGCAGCTAAGGGTCATTGGCACAAGGAACTTCTAGATTCTGTCCCTGCCTCTGCCACTAACGGTATAGAATGTCTTAGCATTTAATCCACTGGACCAAGCGCTGATGCCACCTTCTACTTTTCTTTGAGTTTTCAAAACTTTTCAGTGGAGTTTTTGCATGAACGCGAGTTATTTGCAATCAAGGAGGAAATAATATTTTGCATGAGCTTTCGGTGGCCATTTTCAGAAGATTGCTCCAGATTTACGGATGTTATAAATAGAGCTGGATTAAACTTTTGGGCTGAATAATGAAGATTTGGGTCAGCCAACACGTTTTGTAAATTTGTGCTGAGTTTGCCAAATTATTTCGGTTTAAAAAAAGAGAGAGAGAGAGAGAGAGAGAACAAAAAAAGAAATGCTTAGTTTTGACATTTTAAAATAATGTCTGTATTCAAAACTTTTGGTTTTGAAATTGACTTCAATTTTATTAAAATATATATATTCAGTGACAAAAAAAAAAGCTTAAAACTAAAGCAAAACATTTCTTTTTGGGTTTGCGACGGGGTATATAAATCCCACGCTAGAACTGAAGGGGTTAAAGAGCAACTCTGGGACTAGATGACTCCACCCAGCCTCACCTACAGAGCATGCTCCAGATGGAGCTTAAAAGGAAGCCAGGAAGCTCAGAACGGAGCTGACGAGGCAGGGAAGAAGTCCTGCTCTGCAAGATCCTGAGGAGGGGTGCTGCAGAAGCCTTCTCTTGGAGAAGAGGCACCTACCTGGTGGGCTCAGACAGACTGAAGGTGCAGTTAGCACCTTTTTCTATTACCTTTTCAGAACAGACTGCAAAACTCTGATGAGAGACTGGGTGGTAGGAAGTGGCTCATGGAGGGCCGCCTTAAGGCACTCCTGGGTGCTGGAACTTTGGTAACCCTCACAGGGCCCTGGGTCAGAGCCTAGTTGAATGGGAGGGCCCTGGCTCCCCTACCCACCCCCCTCTGCATTAAAAGGGCCCAACTATCTAACCATGAGGTGATGCTTCCAACAATTACAGACCATCACAGGGTTAAACAAAACATTTGGTTTGACCTGAAACATTTTTTTTTAACTTTGGGTTCACTAAAATTTATTTAAATGTTTTGTTCAACCCAAAATGTGTGGCTTTTTTATTTTTTCTTCTTCCAGGACCATCAGGGAACCCCGAAACCAGTTATTCACACTATTATGAACTCCAAACCAGGAGTAAAAAAATTGGTGTAGTAGTAATTACCATGCTGTGTCTAGCACTCGAGGAGCGGCTCGTCACAAGAGAGAGAAAATGAGGTCCAATTTACAGCTGATTTATGCATATGCAGTGTATGAAGCATTCCAGATCACTGATTGTCTGGCCAAATTCTTTAACAAAGCCTCAAAAAAATAAAAATATGGATTGTGTGGTTTGCAGTGAGTAGAAAAACTAAATGAAGCGCATTTAAAAAAAATATACTTATGTCTAGAGACAGACCGAGTTTTCCATTTTCCAAATCCACACAGAAAGCATAAATATAATAGTCTAGTTTTCAAAACCAACAATGTTCTCTTTAAATTATGGTACTCATCATCTTTGTTTTTACAGCATTATGAATTTCCATGCGTTAGGCCCATATTTATGACCCAGACTTGGGTGTGGGTATTAGCACACTGACCTTCAAGGGGAGCCTGAAAGGGCCCATAGAATGGTGTGTGACGTCAAGATCAGAGGTTGTGTCCACAGATGACTGTTTTATTCTCTTAGCAATTATGGACTGAGTTTGTCTTTGTTTCTACCGGTGCAATGTTATTGACTTAGAGAAATTGCACAGATGTAACTGAGGGCAGAATTTGGCTGTGTTTTTTCTCTCTCTCGCTCGACTATATAGATGACAAAGAAATTACCTTAATAAAAATTACCTGGTCCTGGAAGGGCAGGCTGGGTGATTAAGGCACTAGATTGGGATTCTATAATACTGAAGTCAATTCCCAGCTGTGCCACCGACTTCCTTACTAAAGCTTTCAACCTCTGTGTGCATCAATTCTTGCTTGTGTATTGTATCCCTTTCTCTGTCTTGTCTGTTTAGATCAGTGGTCCCCAAACTTTTTACTTCGCGTGCCCCTTGCCTGTCTGTACGCCCCTGTCCCCATGGAGCGGGGCTGTGGCTCTGGGAGGGGGGATGCGGACGGGGATAAGGGAGCAGAGGCTGGGGCCACAGCTGGGGGCGGGAGCAGGAGAGGACCCTCAGCCAGGGGCTGAGGCCTGCAGCCGTGGCTGGGCGCGGGGCGGGCAGCTGGGACTCCGGGTGAAGATCCCTGGGTGTGGGGCTGGAAGCTGGGACCTCAGGCGCAGGCCGGCAGCCGGGGCTGGGGTCAGGAGTGGAGCTCCCCCAAATATTACTCCACACCCCCTAGGGGGGAGCTCCCCACAAATTGAAGACCTCTGGTTTAGATTGTAAGTTCTTCAGGGCAGGATCTCCTAATACGTATATATACGGTACCCAGCGCAATGGTGCCCCCATCTCAGTAGGGGCCTCTGGGTGTTGCTGTAATACCAACAATACATTATAACTGCAGAGTGCCTTCAACACTCAGTGAAGTAAATGTGAGAGTTGAAAATGTTCAGCATTTCCCAGGAGGTGCACAGCTCCCAGGATGAGGCTTGTGGCCAGAACAGACAAAATATGAAACTTCCCCCACTTTATTTCCAACAGCCAAGTTGAGATGCTAAGTGTTCAACTGACAAGAAAGCAGGTCACCGCCTGATATTTCCCCCCCTTTTGTATGTCCACATTCACCAAGAGATGGTTAAAGAAGACATAATAGAGATGATAAACTTGAGACAATCCCAGTGGCTCTGTGCATCAGACACTTCCCAAGGGCTTGTGGGGGACAGAACTGTAGGGTTGACCATGAAAATGAGCTATTTTATTGGACATGAACAAACAAGCTTTTGATGGGTTTGGGCAAAGTGGTTAACAAAGGCCAAATGCCAGGCTGCTTCTTGATTTTTCCCAGTCAAATACAGAGCAGTCTGCTGTGGGCTTTGCTGTTTGGATTCTTTAGTTAATGGAAGTTGCATTTCACTCGTGAGCCTTCTGTGGGAGGTTAGAACAAAGGAAACCTCTGAAACCCACCTACAAGGCTGCTAAACAGAGATTTGACATACACAAGCCACTAGAGAATTTTCCCACCAAGTTGACATTAGCACCAGCAGCCAGATGTACAATTCAGATCAGAGAGACAATGAAAATAGATTGTGGTTCACAACTAGTTAAAACAATAAACACTGCATACCCAAGAATCCCCCCAAAACACGCTTTCTTTGTACAAACCTACATGATTTTATTATTCCAGTGTCTAACTTTAAAGCATTGTTATCATTTTTTTGGGGAAAAAAATTAAACAGCTGCAGATCCCTACAATGACAATTACCAGTTGATGATGATTTGCAGGGAACTGGCTGGGTTTGCTGTCGAACCACATCCACCCCAAACAGATGGCCTGCCTATTCAGCAAAAACTCTTGGAGGAAGGAGCCACCTGCCAAAATCTGCTTTCTTCACTGCAGAATGAATTTTTATAGCCGCCCCGTTTAGATAGGGCTCTATGACTGCTCTTCTCAATGCACATGGGCAAATTCTACACATGATATACTGGAGGACTGGGATGATGTTCAAGGCTTGCCATCTACTCAGTAGTATGTCCAGGTGACTGGCTCAACAGGATAGAGATGCTGTCAAAAGCATATGGTACAATAGTCTCTCTCTCTCTCCCCTGCCCCTACCCACCTTCTGATGGTGCTCTCATTTTCATCAGGTTCCTTCTTCTCCATACAAGCATGCTTTGGTCTCCCCTGACTTAAGATAATACTATTGACCTCACCTCACCCTCAAACTATCAACCAGTCTTTTTTCTCCCCTTCTTCGCCACAATCGTCAAACATGCTGCCTGGAAGAATGGTACCTGGAATTCTGCCCTTTGATTGCATCCTGGACCCTCTCCAAATCTGATTTCCACCCTGCATGCGCCTCTGAAGCTATACTCACCATGGTCTCCAGTTACTGGTCTCTGGGCAAAGCCTCACCTGCCCTGAACCACGCCATGACTGTGCTTTTCTTCTTGATGTCTATCCCTCTCAGCTTTTATGACTCTGTCCTCTCCTGGTTCTCCTCCAACCCCTGTAATTTCATCTCTAATGTTTCATTAGGTGGGTTCTCCACTTACCCATGCTCCATCCTCTCATCACTTTTTGCATTCAGTCCCTCTCTCCCCACCCACACCAAATTACCCCTCTTCAGCCCCCATTCCTAGAGGGTGCCTTACAACTAAACACTTCCCAGATCGATGTTCTCTTCTGTCCTCACTCCACATTTAAAAGAATGGGCCTAGAGTCTATAGGCCTGATGCATGACGGTCCTTGTGCAGTCACTTAGGCTGGGCAGTGACTATACATGCTGCTCCATCCGAATGCTACCATTTTACACTTACTTTACATAGGTGTAAATTGCTGCACAAGGTGTAAGGCCAGTGTGTGTTACAGTGATGAGGGTACCAGCTGTGCATTGCTGGGAATTGGCCATGGTTTTGACATCATCAGAAATGTCTATCTAGCCATTCAGAATGAGGCTTTGGCTAATCAAGCTCTATAACTAGACACTAATATTGCAATATGCCATGAGGGGGTGCATATCAGATCATTAATACACCTCTCTGTTGTGATGTGAGGTACAAGTTTGAAGGCTACCCTTACAGACAAAACAACAACAAAACCAACAATCTTAGCCAGGCAAGCTGGTCTGGAAGAATAGGTCTGAACAGGAAAGCTACCAAAGCAGCCTTAAACTGAAAATGAGCAAAGCCCGGGTGACTTTTGGTCTGTATTAATTTAAACCTTTAGCATTCTTCTAACTTCCCAATTTCATTGACATTGAAAGATGTTTCATCCTCCAAAGCTCATATCACCTTACTAGAAAAGCTAGGCAGGGATTCTCCTAATGTTTGCAATTATAGGCATATATCTTCCCTCCTGTTGACACTAAATTCTTTGCTAAAATTCTGGCAACAAAATTGGACAAAATTATCCCCTAAATTGTTTCAGCTGATCAAGCAACATTTGGAATTCTCTCTACGTCCACAAACTCCAGAGAGTTAACAGTCTGTGTTAGCCTGACTTATCCGAATCCTTGTTGCTTTCCTGGAATCTTTGTGGTATTTTTACTTTTGCAGAGCTCTGCAATCTGCTATGGAACTAAACAAATCCTATTTGCACTTCACTGCTTCTGACTGATTCTCCTTTAACCTCTCTGGCTGGAACAGACTGAAGATAATGGTTCGCTGATAAATTCCTTGTCCTTTTCCCACCACCTCCAAAGTTACTGAAAACAAACTGCCAGCCTACAGGTAAGTTTTGATTTTCAGTGAGCCAAACCATCTGCTGGTAATGAACTTCAATTTACTAAATATTTGTGTTAATTTCACCAACAATTACAATTATAGCCCTATGTAGCCTTTATAATAAAACCAGAAGTTCCAAAGATTTCCTGCAGCCAAGAGTGGCCAATGGATATATTAATACCACCTTGCTTCAGAGAGGCCCTGACTTAGGAAAGCATCACTGTTCAGGAAATTCTTTAAGTACACCTCTACCCCGATATAACGCGACCCGATATAACACGAATTTGGATATAACGCGGTAAAGCAGTGCTCCGTGGGGGCGGGGCTGTGCACTCCGGTGGATCAAAGCAAGTTCGATATAATGCGGTTTCACCTATAACGCGGTAAGATTTTTTGGCTCCCGAGGACAACGTTATATCGGGGTAGAGGTGTATATCAGAAGCAGGAAGCCTGGGAAAGAATTGGTGGGTCCATTGCATCATGAGGGGCTAAAGGTAGCAATTAAGGCAGATAAGGGCATTGTGAAGAAGCTGAATGATTTCTTTGCATTAGTCTTCACCGCAGCGGATGTTGGGGAGAGACCTACCCGAGACCTGCTCTTTTCTGGTACTAGGGATCAGGTCGTCTCAGAGAATGAGGTGTCAGAATGAGGTGTCAGAACAGGTTCTGGAGCAAATAGATAATTTTAAAAAAGCAGTAAGTCACCAGGCCCAAACACTACATCCAAGAGTTCTGAAGGCGCTTAAGTGTGAAGTGGCTGAGCTGCTAGCAAAAATATGAAATCTCTTATTAAAGACAGCTACTGTATCAGAGGATTGGAGGGCAGCAAACATTGTACGGATATCTAAGAAGACTCTAGTAGTGAGCCAGAGCTGTGCATAAGGGCGTTAGTGTAAATGAGAATCAGGCCCATGAAATCTGAAATCTTTTGGTGCCGGTTCACCAGTGTAAACATGGAGCAGGGTAGAAGTGACCAAAGTCAAATACCATCATTTTCAGAAGATGCAGTATAGTTGCACAGGTGTCTACATCATGAAGTCCACCACTACAACTGGCACAGACTGGCCATCTCAGTAGAAAAGCGGAGAATGTATTAGTATTGTTCATTGTTTGTATTACAGAAGTGCCTAGAGGCCCCATCTGAGATTGAGGCCCCCAGTGTGCAAGGTGCTGTACAAACACAGAATAAGAGAAGGTCCCTGTCCTGGAGAATTTAGAGCCTCATCTAACAACCAGTGAAATCAGCACAGAAGTCTTTCAGTTGATTTAAGTAGGCATTAGATTCAGCCCTTAATGAGCATTGAAAGTGAACTCACTTCCTATCTCCCAGAGGGGTAGCTGGGCATCTGAGAGCAAGGATGGTCTTGTCAGACACTGGCCTAAGAGTCAGGAGATCTGGGTTCTGTTCCCAGCTCCGCCACAGACTTCCTATGTGATACTGGGCAAGTCACTTCATCTCACTGTGATTTGCTTCCCCCTGTTTGTTTAAAATCAGGATGGTAATACTTGTCTGTTTAGACAGCAAGTGCCGGAGGGGCCAGAGACTGTCTCTCACTATGGTTTTTGTACTGTGATCTGAATCTCTATATGCTATAGTAATACTGCTGCTAACAACGGGGAAAAGTGGTATTCTATAGGGAAAATATTGCAGTGTTGCAACCCACATGGTATTGGTTCTGTGGATAAGACGTCCCTTTCCAATGTTGTCCTCTGTCATGAATGCTAAGGAAAGTCTTTCAAAATGCCTTCCAGGATGTACAGTGACCAGTAAAAGGAATACGGAAATTACCTTGATTTAAGATGTACCGAGAGTTATCCTGAAGTTATCATTAGCGCTGCAGGTAATTCAGTATCCTTTTCCAGTAGCCCCCTCACCCCTTGCTACCAGTCCTGATCCAATACAATTTTGTCAGAGTGAGAAGGGGGTGGGGGGAAAGGGGATGCTTTCCTAACTCACTGGATATTCCTTACTCGCTCCAATGGATAAGCTCTTGTGGTCATGGGATTCAAATATTACAAGCTTTATTTGGAAACAATGACCCCAGGAATGTTTGCAACGACTCTTTGTGCAGCGGTTTCTGATTTATCTCATGTTTGGTAACCACAGTTTCTAGATTGCAGGACAGCTCACGGCTTGGGAATTTCCAAAGCGACTGTTAACTGGAATGTCAGTTTATATAATTTGGTCCGTACGAGTTAGAGTTTTGCCCTCTTCTAGGTGGCGGTGGTGGGAACGTTGAGGGAAAGACAGTGGGGCTCTTCTAGTTCATTTTGAGTGGGTGTGGAGGAAATTCAAACTTCATCTCTCATCCATTGAGTCTGGAATTAATCTGTCTGGCAAGCCGAGTGTAATCATTGCAAGAGAGTATACTTGTTACAGTCATGTCTTTCCCAAGGAGCCAATCCCGTTCCTTTTACGGTCAATGGAAAAATTTGCATTGACTTTAATGGGATCAGGCTGAGTATCTGGTTTGCTATGCACTAACTCCCACCACCCCAGGTCTTCTGTCTCTGGGAAGTGAGGTAATTTTGACCCAAAATATTGGAAAGGGACAAGACAAGTTTTCTTTCTTTCAGGTTCCCACCCCTTCCCACAGATGGCAGCCTGTCTCCCGCTATCCATGCTTGCCCCCACCATTACAGTCCTACCCTCTGTCTCCCACAGCGGTCTTCATTTGTTTTATCCTTTACTGGCCTTGCCTCTCCACATCCTATCACAGCGTTCTTGCTATAGCATGAGTCGTCTCACTGCAGTTGTAAGTTAGACTGTCATCTCGTAACCCACGTGCTTAATTGGGAGATATCTCTTTAAGGGATCTATTATGGGGGTGGGTTGGCGTGAGTTGTGTCTGGGTCGTTGTTGCAAGGCAGATGCACAATTAACTCCACACCCAGAAGTTTCTGGAATTGGGTGTGGCAGTTTTGGGTATGCTCAATAGGTTCCCTGTAGCTGGACTCAGGCTCCATGAGAACAAGCAGTCAAAGCCCATGTGCCCTGTGTGGGCTGGGAGAAGCGGAGCCCAGGAGCAGAAAGCTGGCTGTTTTTCCATAACTCTGAAGCATTTTGCCGCAGGTTTTTTTTTTTTAAATTAAATCTATATTCTTCACTGAGTGGTTGGTTAATCAGTTAGCTGACCGGCTAACGGTGATTTCGGCAGAGGAGAAGGAAGAGTCCACATGGAAGATTCCTACGAGCAAGTGGAGGGAAGATGTTGGTTTTGACTCCCCAGACAAATAAAGTTAATGGAGATATCCTATCTCCTAGAACTGGAAGGGACTTTGAAAGGTCATTGAGTCCAGCCCCCTGCCTTCCCTAGCAGGACCAAGTACTGTTTTTGCCCCAGTGGCCCCCTCAAGGATTGAACTCCTAACCCAGGGTTTAGCAGGCCAATGCTCAAACCAGCTATCCCTTTCTCCCTTTTGGTGATGAAAGCCTCTGAGACTCAGGTGAACTCAACCGCAGCTTTTGGGAACTCCGAGTTTCCTCTCACTGTGTTTCTGTGGGGACTGACCTGTTTAGATGTAATTTGTTTTCTTTATTTATGTTGATGTATAACAGCTGTACTGAGGCATTCGTCTCTCACAAGCATGTTTGTCAGAGATTGCAGACATTCCAGTCAAGGTTTTAGCCCAAGAGGGATTTTAATATTAAATATTTTGGAGATATACCTATCTCCTAGAACTGGAAGGGACCTTGAAAGGTCATCGAGTCCAGCCCCCTGCCTTCACTAGCAGGACCAAGTACTGATTTTGCACCAGATCCCTAAGTGGCCCCCTCAAGGATTGAACTCACAACCCTGGGTTTAGCAGGCCAATGCTCAAATCACTAAGCTATATTTCTTTTCATGTAAAATTTTGAGGAGGTTGGAATTCTGCTTAGACATTTTATGCAGTTGGTTAAGATGGCAAGAAACAGCAACAATAACAAAAAATGGAGTCTTTTTGCACCTGTATGAACGGAAAGCAACTTTGGTATATATATATATGGAATTGTATAGGCCAGGCCTCTCTAATGTGCATTGACACCCTTGGGTATTTGAAAGAGAAATGGTAAATTATGTTCTTTCATGACAAATGGCAGCGATTGTGCCCATTTTTGAGGTAATGGGATCAATAGAAAATGTATATGGATTTTTAATCCATAGCTGTTGATTGAGAAGATACACAAATTCATAACAGTATTGAAAAGCCCTAATAATCCATTGAGCCAAGTCTGTGCAAAGCAAAATGAACCCACACAGACCTTGGTATTACAAACAGGCTGTAATATATAAGTACAGTACATAAATACAGGTTACATGGACAGTAGAATCTCATTTGTAAAGCACTTTATTACCTATAACTAATATTCTGATTCTTTTTTAAAGTCCCTAATTTATAGATTCATGGATTCCAAGGCCACAAGGGGCCATTGTGATCATCTCAATTTGACCTCCTATATAGACAGGCCATAGAACGTCCTCTAAATAATTCCTAGAGCAGGTCTTGTACATGACTGCTCTTCCAAAAACGTGTGCAATAGAGTGTGCTTTGAATACTCCACTCCAAAGACTTTGCCCAGACCTGTTCATTGGTGGATAATCAAGAAATATAAATGCCATATAAAAGAGCATAAGGAATCGGGGTGCATACGGCCCCAAAGAGAGTAGGGAGAAAGTGGGACTCTGGTTCCATCCCTACATGCCGGCTAGTGGAATTGTCCAGCTTCATGGGTTGGACGTAAGCAGCACTCCATAAAGGGTGTGGAAGCTGGTGCATAAATTATGTTGTTACATTCTAATGTAGTACCTCTCTAGTGTGTTTATTGTGCACTACTGTTGTGCACTGTGGCAACTGGTGGTCTAGGAGGCATCCTGTGTGCCTGAGACTTTGCAGCTTCCCCATTACTTAGATTGTAAGTTCTTTGCTCTATTTGTACAGCACCTAACACAATGGGGTTCTGGTCCATGGCTGATGATCCTAGCACTAAGATAATACAAATAATAAAAATATAGGGCTGTGCCTGACTGGCATAATCTAGCCCTCAGAAGACATGTTTGTTTGGTTTTTTTTTAACCAGTAAATGGTCATTTCTAGAGCTGGCTGGAGGATGACAAGTCTGTTTTTGACAACTTTTGAGGTTTTGAAATTTTTTTTTTCACATTGGAATGAAAAAAAAATCAGGTTTTTGCAAGTGGCAGTGGAGATGGGCATGAGATGCAACATTTGGATCTCAATTGAGATTTCCAAGTTTAGGAGAGATTGACTCTGCGGTTTTGGAAGGAGGGACAGTAGGTGTATATGGGGTGTGGGGCCAGTTAGCTGGTGGACAGTCAGACTCCACATAACCCTTCTCTCACATGTAGGGAGCAGTGGGTTGCATCCATTACTCCTTTTATGCCAGCAACAGCTACCAGCTGTCTATCTGGGTCACCTGGCATTCACTAATGCATGTGCTGGAGTGCATAAATACACTTCTGCAGGCAGGCTTTTCTTACCATCTCGGGAGCTAGCCTTTTGGAGAACTTGGTGATGTACCCACAAAAACTGAACTGGGTGATAGTTAAACTATTTATTTCCTAAAAAAATAATTAGCTAATCTACTGCATCATGAAGCACTAAAAATGAGATTACTTCGCTTTTTTTTGCCTGGAGTAACCAAGCCATTGGCCAAGAGCCTAATCTGTTACACCGCTGAAATATCACAGTGGCTGTACTGAAATCAGGGGAGCTGTTCCAGAATTACACCAGCCTGTGTCTGGAACAGAATTATCTCTGTATCTACACAGGGGTGGTATTGGCTATTTTTTGAGACCTTAAATGAGGTGAACTTGATTGAAAAGCAGCTGGGACACTGTCTTTAATGGGCTTTGGATCAGACCCCAGGTGAGAGAGGCACTTTAACTATTTGCTGGCTCCACTGCATCTCTACAAAAGAGGAAGATAAAATTCTGGGGTTGC
>NW_020664483.1:7056354-7103739 GCF_002925995.2 Terrapene triunguis | reverse complement strand
ACTGCTTTTATTTATCCTAAGCAAATAGATGTAATGGAAGGGCACCGTGACACTTACTTCAGATTACTCAGACTGCGCCTACTCCAAAGCCTATTGGAGTCAACTGAAATCTTTCCAGCCACTCCAGTGGGCTTGGATCCATCCCACAATGAGGGACAGTTTCGTGGAGATCTCAGGGAAGCACTTGAGCTGTGTTTAGCAATTGTGAAACGAGCTGGTCAGGTTTTTTCCTTGTCCCGTTATATCCTGTGTTGTAACTTGTGCCATTTGCAACTGTTCCGGGAATACGTTCTTTCGCTCTAAGCACTTGATAGCTCCATGATTATATATTACTACCTAACTCTTATAGCGCTGGGTCTTGTAGAGCACTTTTCCTCAGTCGCTCTCAAAGTGCTTGCCAAAGAAGGTCAGTATCTTATCCCCATCTGTAAAAGGGGGAAACTGAGATGTAAAGAGACTTGCCCAAGGTCACCCAGCAGGCCAGTGGCAAAGCTGGGAATAATACCCATGTCTCCCAAGTTCTAGTTCACAAGGACACACTGCAAGTGCGCCCTCCTTGTAAGCACTGGCTGGAACCTGGAACCATGGAGGTTCGGGGGTGTTGATGCTTCTGTGTTGCCTTGGAAGCTCAGGCTGGGTTTCGTCTGGGAGATCCTGTGAAGCTAGACATTGCGGGACGTACTGCCCAGCAGGGCCGGAGTGGTGGACAGCCACAGTTCCTTGATTGGACCATGCCGGTACATAAACCAGGAAGTCATTACAGGGAGCTGTCTGGGCAATGATGCAGACTGTCTGCTTGCTTCTGCTCCAGACCTTGGCTTACTCTGAACCTTAGATTCCTGCTTCTGATCCCAGTTTGTCCCCACAACTGGCCTCCTGACTGTAACCTGGTGCCTGACCCTGGTATCCTGACCTGGCTCAACACGACCCCAGCGACTTGCCTCCTGCCTTCAGCTTGGTGCCTGTTCCTGGTATCCTGACTTGGCTTGATTCCGACTCCGCTACACCTCTTCTGATGACAACTTGGTAACTAGGCAATGCACACTGGCCGGCCGCGGTCCAGCCCTGACACTCGCACAGAATTTACACTCACTTGCCTGTGGGCAAGGGTGTTGCCTTCTGTAAGATGTCAGGTACCTGCTTAGAAGCTGACTTTTTGTTTTCCCAGTGAGGCAAATACAAAAAGTTCTCCACAAGACAAAATGCCTGGAAATTCTGCATGATGGCTATTGAAGCCATCTGAGGAGTCTATTCACCATGCCTTTTGAACTAAGCAAAACCTAACCATCTGCACTGCCTCCTTTCCGTAAGACGTCAACCCGTTGCCTGTGCTGGCCCTTGCAGTACTATTAACGGGCCTTTATGCCTCTCACCATTTACTGTTCACATTCTTTTGCGTCTCATTGTAACATTTTACAGCAATGCCTGTTGCTGTAATTGTGGTGCAGTGTGAGATCTATGCCTGAATGACACGTTCTACATGTAAACAGAATTCTGTTCTAGTGTATTTTTAACGGCTCCCAAGGGAGTGACTTGCAGCTACAGGCTTTCAGCAAAAGCAACTGCCACTGTAAACTTTATGGTAAGTCAGACCCAGAGTTAGGAATCAGAGGCCCAGTTCTTGCTTGCACTGTTGTAAATCTGGAATAACTCCATTAGAGTGACACTGATTTTACCCTGGTATAAGAAAAGCTCCAAATCAGGTCCTGCCCCCTCGATTTTGGGGAAACGTTCCTAATTCACGAGGCATGGTTATTTTGGTGTAAACTGTAACATCCGCAGCAACAATGTGTCATGCTTTACTATTCCTGGGAGCTTTTAGGAAATAAGCATACAGCAACTCACATGTGATAGCTGGAAAAACAAGCTGCACCCCAAAAGTGTGAGCTATTTAAATGGCCAACAGACAGAATTGTCTTCCATCCTAGGATTAATTCAGCCCACATATGAGAGCAGGCTAGTAGAGCGCCAACCGTTTCTTAGGTTTCAGAGTAGCAGCCGTGTTAGTCTGTATCCGCAAAAAGAACAGGAGGACTTGTGCCACCTTGGAGACTAACAAATTTATTTGAGCATAAGCTTTCGTGAGCTACAGCCCACTTCATCGGATGCATAGAATGGAACATATAGTAAGGATATATATATACACATACAGAGAACATGAAAAGGTGGGAGTTGCCCTACCAACTCTAAGAGGCTAATTAATTAAGATGAGCAATTATCAGCAGGAGGAAAAAAAACTTTTGTAGTGATAATCAAGATGACCCATTTCAGACAGTTTGACAAGAAAGTGTGAGGATACTGAACATGGGGAAATAGATTCAATATGTGTAATGGCTCAGCCATTCCCAGTCTCTATTCAAGGCTAAATTGATGGTATCTGGTTTGCATATTAATTCAAGTTCAGCAGTTTCTCGTTGGAGTCTGGAACCTCAGCAGTGCCATGTAATAGAACCTGTCACTTCTTGTAGTCAAGAGAGGGGACTGTCACCAGTTGAACGGCAACCTCTTTTCAAGCATGGCTAGTTTCATACATCAGGTGACATTAATTTATGCAGCTGGGGAGCTGGTATCTCCAATGGAGCTATCGCTTCCATCAGCTGAGGATCTGGGCCCATCTCTTTAGATGGCTGACTTTTCCCCCTGTCTAGCTGGATTGTTTTTCTGCACAGGAAGATCCTATCCAAAAGCTTTCCTCTTTTTCAGTCAAACCACTTCTATTCAAACTTCTTGGTCATGCAGGTTTCCTCCTGATGACATGTTAGGCAGCAGGTCCCTTTACCCTGGCCAAGCTAAGATCATGTGTCAATCATAGGAAGTTTTTTTTTTAAAAAAAAAAAGTGGTTTGAACCACAAAAGAGATTTCCAAGACAGAAAATCAAAAATAGAGACGCTGTCGTATGGGATGCCAAAGTATCCGCACCATCTGGGAAGAAGCTGTTGGGCAAATCAAATTAGAAACTGCTGTGGAGATGTAACAAAGTGAGAGCCCGTTCCAAAGCCCATTGAAGTCATTGGGAGTCTCTTTCCACTGACTTCAGTGGCCTTTGGGTCAGGCCTTGGGGTTGGTATTTGATATCATAATTATTTCTAGAAAAATTCTTACTGCTTCCCACTGTTTCTTAACTTCTGTTCATGATAGCCACAAAAATGCGCCTTGCTTGTCTGTCGAGAACGACAGTACTAGCAAATGTCAAATTTAAGATATTTCTGTTCCTCATCTCTGCCTTCCCATGTGGGGAAAGAAATAAAATATAATTCTGGTATCCAGCTACCTCTGTGGCTGATTTCTGGGGACTGACCCATCATCAAGACAAGGTGATGCATCTGGCTGGCTCAGTGCAGTGAGTAAATAGAATTACTCAAAATGACAGGGTTATTCAAGGATTCTTACTGAAGTTCTGTGATACATTTTTCTCTTCCATCTGGAAAATGTTGTTATGAGTCAGGCTCTATCTGTATAGCTATGCCTCATGCTTCAGCTGTGGCAGCCAGGGCCGCCCAGAGGATTCGGGGGCCTGGAGCTAAGCAATCTCGGGGTCTCCTTCCATAAAAAAAAGTTGCAATACCATAGAATACTGTATTCTCGTGGGGGCCCCTGTGGGGCCCAGGGCCTGGGGCAAATTGCCCCACTTGCCGCCCCCCCCGGGCAGCCCTGGTGGCAGCCCACTCTTATTACTGAGAAAGACTATTCTCAAGGTACTAGAGTGTCTCTGACTTTGTCCACTTTATGGCCCCATACCTCTGCCAGAGTGGTGTAGAGGTACCTTAGTGAAAATGAGAATCGTGCTGTGGCTGTCCATCCCAACCACTCTCCGCCATCACTAGTTCTAAGCACTGGTCTTTTATACATCAGCGAATATTCGGATAACATTATTCAGATGCTAAATAGACTTTTTCCCCCCCTCAAAATAATGTTGAATCTTAAACTTCCAGGAGGCCTCAATCTTTAAGGATTCAGATGAGGCAATCTAACAGAAACCATGCAATCCTTGGCTAAATGGAACTGTTGATGTAACTATGGGGAAAATTTCATACCTACAGCAAATTTAGATGCAACACCATATCATTGCATCTAAAAAGCTGGAGTGGTTTGCAGCTCCTTTCTAGACCATTAGCGCTTATCTGACTGTTTACAAGTAAAGGCCAGAGAAGCAGTGTCATCTAGGAAATCAAAACACTCAGGTAAATGAGAAAATAATTATCATATTGGCTTATAACAAGAAGGAGAGGACTGTGCTATTGAAGTCAAATGGAGCAGGATCCGGCCCTAAACTTCTGGGATTGAATTCTTCTTTCAGCCACACTTGAATCTCCGCACCATTGCACAAAAACACATGAAATGAGAACTTGGCTCCCTTACTTTATGCTTGGGGTTTTGTTGATTTGTTTATCTGGAGCTATTTTTGGTTTATAGAATAATAAAGGGTGCTCAAGTAGTATTTGACTACTTAAATATGACTAGTAAACTTCCTTTTTTTTTTATTTGCTTGAATAATTACTCACTTTTTTTTTCCTTCTGGTGTTGAACCAGCTTTATAACAATTCTAGAATTCTATTTGAATTCTCCTGGGTGACTGTAGCTTCAATTCAGGAACACATCCTTATTCAGGAAGTGTGATTAAGTTTAAGCATGTGCTTAAGCCCTGATTAAATCAATTGCTTGATGAATTTTAGTGAAATTTGTTGAATATTGTATTTGACAAAGACTCTCTTTTTCTTTCTCAATCAGCATTAAGTTACTTCTGTAGTTAAACCCCTGATTCAGCGAAGTATTTAAGCACATGCTTAACTTCAAGCATTTGAATAATTCCATCTATCATCAAACTGCTTAAATATGCACTTAAGGGTTGCTAATTTGGGGATTAAATTAACTGAAAGCACCAGGCAATGTGCCATTAATGTAAGCCTAATAAAGTGAAATATTGAACTCTTATTAAAATGCACAAAGGTTTCCTATCCTGCAATGTGAATTTGAAAGAACTCTGCTAATAAGAAGCTTAGTGTCTGCTTCTGCACCATAGCCAGTGGGAACCTCGCCACTCACTTCAGTGAGCCCTTGGTTAGGCCCTTGGTAAGGAGGACACCCCCTCATCCTTCTTCCCCCACCCCCCAAAAATCTTAATTTCCAGTATTTTATTACTGTAGCCTGTTTCAGTCTTTAGGTGATTTTGAGGTGTGCAAACAGAAAAGCTCAGGTAACGGTTATAGTTTTGCATGTAGGGCCTGATCCAAACGTCGCAGACTTTGATGGAAAGACTCCCTTTGGCTTCAATGGGCTTTGGGTCAGGCCCTTATTGAAAGTGGTTCTATTGGGTGGCTTAAAGTCATGGTGACTGTGGGCTAGGTCCTTAGGTGTGCCTGAGAACCAGTGGAGATTAGGAAGCAGGCGCAAATGTGGCATACAGCTCACCTTTGCACTGCCCTCAAGGGAGTTTCAGTATCTATCCAGTCGCTTTTCTATGTCACACTGGCTACTATTGGCCCTAAGGAGCCAAAATGACAGTAGGAGATTGGCAGGGTGTGAACTGGAATGATCATGGATAGTTCTCTGAAAACGTCTGCTCCTGCACATTGAGCAGTCAAAAAAGCTAACCATGATAGGAACCATTAGGAAATGGATAGATAAGACAGAAAAGATCATGCCACTATATAAATCCATTGTACACCCACATCTTGAATACTGTGTGCAGATCTGGTAACTCCCCCTCAAAAAAGATATATTAGAATTGGAAGAGGAGATGTAGAAAATCATGAAGAAAGTGAATAGGGAAGTGCTATTTATCCCTTAACATAACACAAGTACTGGAGTCACTTGGTGAAACTAATAGGTAGCAGGTTTCAAACAAACATGAGGAAGTACGTCAAACAATGCACAGTCAACCTGTGGAACTCGTTGCCAGGGGATGTTGTGAAGGACAAAAGTATAACTGGGTTCAAAAAAGAATTAGATAAGTTCCTGGAGGATAGGTCCATCAATGGCCATTAGCTAAGGTAGTCAGGGACTCAAGCCCATGCTCTGGGTGTCCCTAAGCCTCTGTCTGCCCCATGCTGGGACTGGATGACAAGGAAATGGATCACTCAATAATTGCCCTGTTCTGTTTGTTCCCCCTGAAGCATCTGGCACTGGCCATGGTTGGAAGACAGGACACTGGGCTAGATGGACCATTGGTCTGACCCACTATTGCCTCTCTTATGATATTGTGCAAGTCAGGGTCCCTCTGCGCTGGGGTGATTCTCCTGTGGCCAGTTACACCTGCTCTATTGACATTTCTGAGGTCTGCACAAGAGCCAGCAATCTGGCCTCGTGTGTGAAGGAGAAAAAATGAAATGCTGGCCTTTTGTTTTAGCATTCAGGAGAAATATGTTATTTCTCATCGAGAAGACCATTGCTTTCAGGAGTATTGGTTTTTTCATCTGAAGACCCTTTCAGAAAGAAAGGCAATAGGTTAAAGGAAACAATAGGACCGAAAACGGCATTTAAACATCTACATCTGCAATCCATTCTCTGCTAAATGCTTGGAAAGGTTAGTGTCTAAAATATTGCCTTTTCTTTTTCTTTCTCTACTCTGACTGGCTCTCGGATTGTTCTCAGCTCCATAACGGAGACAGAGTGCAATGCTACCACTGTATCGTCGCTGCATCTGTCTTTCACTTTCAGATATCCGCTCTCACAGAACAAATGAGCTGCTCTGGCTTGAAATATACAGGTGGAAGCTTGGGCAAAGAGCCCAGTGCAGAAACTAAAGCACGGTGTACCCAGCCCCAGCAGAGTACCTTTTGGTCTGGAAATGAGACAAAGGCCTTAGGCAGACCGTTTGTGAGCTAGTGCTACAGAAACAAAGCCAGTGTAAATAGCAGAGGACTTTAAAGTGCATTTGTTTGAATCGTGGGTTAACTTTGCTCTGGGAAGGTTTGGGCGTTCTCATTTTTCTTTAATGTGGCCACTTCCAAAAGATGTCAAAAGTCATTTAAAAAAAAAAAAAAGGCAAGTAGCAAATCAAAAGATAACATGAAATGCTATCGTATCTTTGGGAGGTTTGTATTTGGGTATAGTTCTAAGAGTTATTTAGTGTTATTTGTTTCAAGTACAGTAGCACGTAGAAGGCCCAGGTTGGATCAGAAGAGACAGTCTCACCTCTGAAGCTCTTACAATCAAGACAGAAAAGGCAGACAGGCTGGGAGAAAGGAAGGATTAGTTTCCACCATTTACAGATGGAATACAGAAGTACAGCAAATGCAGTGACTTGCCCAAGCCCACCCAGGAACTATATGGCAAAGCTGGGAATGTAACCCTATTAGCTATAATAAAGTATCAGACTAGTCTCAATTTCAGTAGTGTCCAGTTTCAAGGATAATCAGAATATCATTAAAATGTAACAAACGGAACTAATTTTACTTATGTAGAATCTTTTAGGCCCACACTTTAATTTGTCTCTTTTTATGGGCTCAGAAAATGTATGGAGGCTGCTGTTGTCACAAACAGCCACTCCGTTTGCAGTTGCAAACCAGGAGACTATGGCCCCGGTTCCCATAGGAATTTAGGTGCCTAACTCCCATTGAAATCTATGGGATACCTTGGGGCCTATGTGCCCTTCTATATAGGTTCAGGAATGAGTGTGTGTGTGGGGGGGGAAGAGGGGTGCAGGCAGGTCAAAGCCTGCTGAAAACGTTGGCCTTAATATTAGTTTTGAACCCGTATTTTATTACTCTTCCGAAGGTGAAGGCTTTGCAACCAATTTTACTGTCACACCTGGGACTTTTGACATATCCACTGAGTACTACAATGATAATGCATATAGACTTCTTTTTGGACACATAGCTATCCATATGGTAAAACAATCTCCTGTATGTTGACCCACTGCACTAGATTCTTTCCCTCACACCTGCAGGAATGTTTTCCTGCCTTCGTTACATGCAGACAAGTGGAGAAAAAGTCCTAGCCTGTGGGGGGAGGTAAAAAAGAAAAATAGTGGAGCTGAAACTCCCTTCCATTTTGAACCAAAGACTTTCAAAATTAGTTCTTGAACTCTTGATGGTTTGATATATTCTGTCCTGCCTGATTCCGTACTTGCAAAAGTGTGAGGATGTCCCAAATGACCGCCAGCTGCTGGGAAAACAGAAGAATGTATATACCATGCAAAGCCACTAATATTCGGTTTTACAAAGCATGGGGGTTCTTAGGTTTGTAATCCGCTGTTGGAGCATCAAAAGTCCTGCAGGCAATTAACAGTGTCATCCTGTGCTGGGCACAGATTCTTCTTGTGGTCACCTGGATTCAGCTGTCCCCTGGAGAAATGCTGGCAGGTGGCAAGGGCAGCAGCAAACAGAATAAGAGAAAACCTGTTCTCACAAAGAATAAACGAGAAGGCCAGCCACCTCAGTTATCGTTTTTAATGCTAGAGAAAGGGATTGAGATAATTGAAGACACGGGAAGGCTAATGTCTTCTGTCATCTTTCATTTTCGATAGGAAATATGGCGGAATGGTGTTAGGATAGTATCACCACAGACTTCCCAACACAGACTTTCATTTAAATTCCGGGGGGAAATGGCTGTTTCTTAAAGGATTAGTTATTACAGACCAAGCCTGATCTAATGCCCATAAAGTCAACTGATAGACTCTCATTGGATCGGGGCTGTAGCTTGTTTCAGTGGCACAATTAAATGAGGTTTATTGTACATTACAGTTGACTCTCCCTCCATGTTTTCCCTTTCAGCTGGAAATGCACTCAGACAACTGCAGCTCTATAAATGTTCTCTTTATTCCCCAATGTTATTCTATACTCACTGATGGGATGGAAAATGTGTGATGGCATCTGACTGCATCAGCCTGCTAAGTGTTCACTTATTGCAAACTACAGGAGCTTAGTACTGAAGCATGAGCTGACAAAAATGACATATACTGTATATGCACTGCATTAACGATTCACGCTGTAATTAAAGGAAAATACGCCTGTCGGTGCTAAAACTAGACAAGTAGAGTTCAATCCCATGCGTGGGCAAATACACAGTGTTCGTTGCGATCTAATTTCCCCCTGAACTGTTCAGCACATTCGTACTTAATCCTTTACAGATGTTAAATAACTGAAATCCTTCAATCTGAAAAAAAAAATATGCCACCTGCGAGTCATTTTCATAGGCATGAATGAGAGAGCCCTCTAGCATCTACCAGATCCTGATACTGGGCTTGATTCTGAGCTCAGCTATACTGATATAAATCAAGAATGACTCCAGTGAAATCAGGGGAGCTGATGAGAACAGAATTAGGTCTAATAGTATAGGGGGACACTATCCCTATCTAATAGTATGGGGGGAGGGATAGCTCAGTGGTTTGAACATTGGCCTGCTAAGCCCAGGGTTGTGAGTTCAATCCTTGAGGGGGCCACTTAGGGATCTGGGGCAAAAATCAGTACTTGGTCCTGCTAGTGAAGGCAGGGGGCTGGACTCAATGACCTTTCAGGGTCCCTTCCAGCTCTATGAGATAGGTATATCTCCATATATATATATCCCATCTTCTCCATACAGCGCTGCCAATGCAATGGGATCTGCAACGCTCTGGTTGTATTGTTCCCTGTGGTGGAGACCACAAACAAGCTGGATTGTGTGGCCTTGTGCACACCGGCATAGGCAATTGAAGAGTAGGCTTCAGGACCAGAATGGCCCAGGGAGATGGCAGGGGTGTTTTAGGTGGTCCCCAGCTGGATTGGAAAGCGCCTGTCTGCTTTGGGGAAGGCCTTTGGTGTCCACCCATCACCAGCAACGTGCTCCTTACCAGCTCCACATGGCCACGTCCCAGCAGGGCAGGAGTAGCCCAAGACAGGCTGCCACAGCGTAGGCAGCTCCAGCTCCAGCAGGTAACTCTCCCCTCTGGGGCCCATAGGAATAGTGGCTTCTCTATATTCCTCTCAGCCTGTGGAGTAGCAGTGGCAGCTGCCCTCTTGCAACATTTGCCTGAGCCAGTCTGGGGCTCGCGTTCCTGACCAGCGCTGTGGATGCAGGCCAGCAACACAAGCACCGGACCCATCCCACCCTGTCCAAGAGCTGGAAGGGAACCACCAGGACAGTCCAGAGTTGGACACACACATCCCAGGAAGCCTGGGGCCTTGGTTGACGCCCCAGGCTGCAGCCGGCAGGAGACAGTGTCTTTTAAAATGACCTGCTCTTCCCTCCACCCTGGGCAGCTCAGGTGAGTCTCGCCCTAGCTCCCTGAGGCCAGCCTCTAGCGTTTGCCTTTCACTGAGAGCCACTGTGCGGTGGTTGCCCAGAAGAGAAGCAGGAACCAGGCTGCCTGGAGTGGTTAGGCTCTTCCCATGAAATCAGGTCAGCCCTGTGGAAGGGGAGGAAAGCGTCATCTGGGGAGAAACCCTTGGGGCTAGAGGGAGCCAGGGGGAGTGGAAGCAGCTTTATCAAGGGCTGATTTTTTTCATACTGGCCAGAGGCCTGCTGCAGGATTTCATATACATCACGGTGAGTGCCAGGTTATTTTCCCTCTCCCCCCCAGGAAATCCTCTTAGCGGCTCCAGAATGCACACCTGGCTCTTTGGCTGGAGCCCTGACGGCTCTTGGGTACCCCCGTCCAGTGGAGAACTCCGCCAAGCAAATCTTCACTTTGAACCAACCAGGCCCTCTGACACCCCCAGAAAAGATGAATCCTGGGCTCCTGCCCATCTGTCTGGGGCAGTTTCCTCTGCCTCAGGACCCCACCCCTCTTTTCTACTTTCCCTGAAAGCCCCTCCCTAGTGCAAACTTGCTAGGATAAGCCAGTCCACTTGATTTCTACTGGCGAATAGACTCTAGAATCCACTGGTAGAAGCTGTCTCCATTAAAACAAAACAAACAAACGAGGCTGGTTTATAATTCTGTTTGAAACTTGATCCTTTTGTTAAACTGATGGCATATTGTTTGGCCAACAGCTGCAAAAATAAAACGCTTATCAGAATAGGCGGCAATGTTTTGATTTAAGAACCAGGAAGCTGATAAAAATCTGGGTATTATGGGTTCAGGAATAAGTGACGTCATTTACAGACATGCTCTTTAAGCAGTTTGTATGTAATCCACAGACATTTATTGGTCCAGATGTGCTTACCCAGTGACTGATGTCTGACCTGAAGTATTTGCCCTTTAAAGAATTAAGGCAGACACTGGTACGGGCTTTTATAGAGGCTAGAGGAGAAAATGGACTTTTAAATCCTTTGTAATAAAATTGTAATGAAACATACATCATAGGACAAGGTCTAGCTACAATCCATCTCTCATAACTCTTTAAATATCAGCCATGAAGAGCGTATTAGCATGTGCAGTATTATGGAGCACTGGTAGGGGCTTGTGTGGCACCCCACTCCACAAATCAGCAGCAGCGTCCCATGCCCTAATTGATGAAGGGCTGGACAGAGAGGGCTGTGGGCCCCAGGTGCTTTTGGCTAGTGAACTGGAAGGAAATCCCTCTCCTGAGGAGAGGAATGTCATCCAGCCCTGCCCAAATCGGGCGGTGCTGGGTTGCCTGTCAGCTGATTGGCTCTGAGCCAATGGGCTGGTGTGGATAGAACTGAAGAGGGACACCTGCTGAAGCCTGCCCATGTGTTTGCTGCTGCTGGAAAGCCTAAACACAGCTGGAATGTGGGGCTAGGAGATTGGCCCAGGGAGCAGCCTGGCTCCAGAGTGGGAGTTTCTGACAGGCTCGGTGATGGAAGCCAGGCAGCACAGCAAAAATTGGGATTCACCTTTGAGCTTGCAGCACACCCAAGCACTGGTGACCAGCACAAGGGACAGAAGGTACCCCGTTTGGCATTATGAGACTTGGGGCTGTTGAGGGCTCTGCCTTGGCTTAGAGAGCATCCCCCTGTATATTTAGGTGTTGGGGACTTGATACAGGGTGAAGGTCTGTGTGACTCCCCGTAAGAGTCCCTGAATGGTCCCTGGTATTACCTGAGGGTTTGTCTCTGCCCAGACATAGGTGTAATCTGTAAGTCAGTATAGGACTTGTTTGTGGGTTTAATGCCTGACTCTCAGGGATTGCAGAGGGGAATGGTGGGAGGTCTGCATGGTTCTCTCAGGCATGTGGCTTAGGATTGGAGCTCCACTCAACAGAGCAGGGTGCCCTCACCACACATGGTTTCCAATCTACGTGCTGTTTGCAATCACTACACTGCATAAAAAAGTAACCTCTCCTGAAATGTCACATGGCAGATCTCATTCTGGGTAGAATGTTTCTTGGGGGGGAGAAGGGGCGGGGAAACAGAAGAGGGGTTTTAAAGCTACAGGGCTTGATTCTCCACTCACTGTTCTGAGGCGGTTATAAAGCAGGGGGCTATCAGGCCAGTGCTCTTCAAACCATATTCCTGGCTGGGGCTTTTTGAAAATCTTCCTAACACTACTTTGGCTTGTCCTAGCTCTAGAATGGCTATAAATGCTAACGCGTTTGGTCTCGATGGGGTAAAACATCTTTTTGCCTGGGATTTTAAGAGGGGTCCAAGAGAGTTGAGAGCCCAGCTCCCACTGAAAGTCATTGACTCTTAAAGGAAGCTGCATGCCTACTTCCCTTTGAAATCCCCAGACTCAGTGTTTTTGGGTGGGGCAGGGGGAAACCGCAAAGGGAGACAATACGAAGAGCGTGTGATGGGGTGTTTATATTTCATACCGAGGTTGAGTGAGGCTAGCTAGAGGTTTGTTAGAGCAAATGTATAAAGAGGGGGCACGGGACTCCACTGAAACTCCCTTTCAAACTGACGTCTTTTACAAAGTTTTTAAGTTTTGTAAATAAACTGTGCCTAGCCTATGGAACCAAGGTTGACGCTATACTGAAATATGGTACATAATATACAGTACGAGAGGCTCAGTGCTGTGGAACAGAGCCATGCTGGGGATGGGGGGGGGGGGGAAAGGGAGCAGCATATTAGGGAGGTGGCTACAGGAATGATTCCTACTGAAGTAGAAGTGGGTACAATGACTTTTGAGTGGTGTGGGGGAGGGGGTATTCTTATTACTGTAGCTGCAATTAGTACAAGTGCATTCCCCACAAATTCAGCTTTGCAAATGCTGGTTAATACTAGGGGAAAGCCAGAACCTTTTTTCTCTTACACTCAAGTGGTCTGTTTTCTCCATTGCCCTACGTCCTGTGCAGTCAGCTACATCGTTGCAAAGTGGGTATAAACTATTAAAAAATCAGAAGGGTAATGAGTGCAACTGTAGAAGGTGTACGGCAATGGAGAACCAGGCCAAATGAATGCAGGCAACTATATTATAGCTTTCTGCTGCTCAGAAGAATTAAGTGACTTGGGGATAGGCCTCTGGGTCTCTCCCCATGCTGGCGCAGTCATAATTCATAAGTCCTATATTGTGTGGTGACGTACTTAGCATATGCGCAATGTGCCTCAGGTGGCATGTGACCAGGATTCATCACCAAATTTGGTCCGCTGGTAGGCTCATTAGCTCGCCCACGCTGGGTATTGATGGGGAGTGTGACATGAATGCTGATCCATGCCCCCCAACTTTCTACTGAGGCCCCCCTACCACTTAGCCTAAATAGTACATGCTCTGAAGTTGGCACATGCCAGACACTTGGCGTATAGAGCCGTAGAGCACAAGGAATTTGTATTTGGTGGCTTTGGGTTTTATTACAAGCGCTGTGTGTACAAAAAGCAATATCTGCGTGGGCATGTACAGGCTTTGTCCCAGATTCTCGAAGGTATTTAGGCACCCAACTGCCATTAATTTCAATGAGAGTTAGTCCCCTAAATACATTTGGAGGACTTGAGTCCGTTGCTATTGATTTTGTTACATGGTAGGTGCTTGGATACTATGGTGATGTGTGGCAGTATAAAACCCTAAGACTGATAACTAGAATATCCAGACTTGTAATAAGACTTTTAAAAAAGAAGATATAAATCTCTGTGCTTCAGGGCATAATCCAAGTAATGGAGGTCAGGAAGAAACTTTCCCTGAGGGCAAGTTACCCTATAATATCATACTTTGGGGCAGCACATTCATCAGAAACATCTGGTATCAGCCTCAGTCAGAGTCCGGCCATGATAGCCCTGATCCTGCTCTCATATGCTAGGGTATATCCAGGTGTATATATACTCTGGATTTAACAAGGAAATTATGGATTCACACATGTGTAAATCCAGGACAGAATTTGGCCTAAGGTTTTCAAAAAATAAACCATTTCAAAAGGCATTAATTACTTCTGAAAATCACTTTTCCTAGTGCCTGATGCAGCAAAAAATAATCTTTAGAAGGGTCAAATAAACTTTAATGGCAAATATCAGTAACATTGGAGAGCTGTTACTGCTGCCACTGAACTCCGTGGCAAACCTCCAGGCCGCTGACAAATTCTGGGAACCACATCCTAAGCATGGGTTTCGGTACCTAATTTTACGCATCCGAGTTTGAAAATATTGGCCCAGTTCATCATTTTACAGTAGCAAAACATCACACCAACTAACCAAAATTGCTTAGAACATCATAGAAAAATACCATATTTCTGTAGTGTTTAAGTCTTAAAAGCAGATGTTCCAATAAATACAATAAAACCTGGCCACTTTTTCTTAACTTAAGTCAGCAAAAGTTAGTTGTCTAGCAGAGGGACTTTGACCCTGAATTAAACAAAATTGTACTGGAAACTTGGGATACCATCAAATGATCTCGAACAACAGATGGCTAATCTGAGAGTGCTTGTTAGTGCATGTTTGACAGTATTCACTGTTGCAAATCCACTAAATATTTTTAGTGCCAGATTCTGATTCCTTACTCTCAGAGGGCTTGTCTACACTGGAAAATTGATTCAGATTAAGGTAGGATGTGAATGTAAAGTACAATAGCTATTCCTGAATAAATCCACATGTCGATTCTCTTAATCTGGAATAAGTGTGCCTTGTTCCTTTTTACTTTAATCCAAAACGGACTAGTCATTCTGGAATAACGCCCTTGGTAGATAACTGAATAGTACCTTACTCCACAAGTGGTCTCATCTAAATCAATGTGTCACCTTGTGATGTAAAGTATTCTTACTCTGTTTTAATAGCATCAGCGTTCAACAATATTTAGAAAGCTGTATCAATGTCATCATATTTCAGGTAACATTTTATATGGGGGAAATTCATAAATGGTTTATAACAGGTTATTGAGGATACAATTTTCAAAAGTGCTTAAGAGTCTCAGTCCCTAAGGCTGGGTCTACACTACAGCGGGGGTCCGACCTAAGATACGCAACTTCAGCTACGTGAATACCGTAGCTGAAGTTGCGTATTTTAGGTCGGCTTACCTGGCGGTGAGGACGCGGGAAAGTCGACCGCTGCCGCGCTGCCGCCGACTTCGCTGCCACCTCTTGCCGAGGTGGATTTCCGGAGTCGACGTCAGAGCGATCAGGGATCGATTTTACCGCGTCTTCACTAGACGCGGTAAGTCGATCCCCGATAGACCGATTGCTACCCGCCGGATCGGCGGGTAGTGAAGACATGCCCATAGTCAAAAGTGACAGGCTTCTTAGTCACTTAGGCACTTTTGAAAATTGTATCCTAAATGATAGATGTCTCAAACAATGCTTGTAACAGCTATGAGTAACAAGTGGCATAGATTGTTATAAGTACACATTCAGTAGATGTTATCAATAAGTCATCATAAGCAACCCATTAACCTGTTGGACTCTGCTGATGAATTATTTATTAAAACATCTATTAATTCATTATTCCTACATAACCTATCTGTAAATGTACCCTTAATATAAAATGTGACGATTTATGAAAACTGGGTGCTGCCCATATCACTGAACGCGTCAGAAACCTAGACCCTCCTACACGCAGACTTGAAGTGGCTAGAGGCATTCCATATGTGCCAAACCCGGAGCATGAAGTGGCTTGACTTTGTGGGAAATGTCACAGTCTTGCAAAGAGCTGGCTTCCCGTCAGTCACTCCTCGTCTGCAAAAGCAGCATTGTGTGCTCTTTGGCCACATCGCTAGGATGGGCAAAACCACGTCAGCATAGTGTGCTCTCAAACTTGCCATCTGCCCACCTTGACCCTACTTGGTGCCACCACTGGGGCCACCCCAGAGATTCATAGATTTGTAGGATTGAGCCAGATCTCAGAACTCTACAATGCTGTAGTAACGGTCCTTAGTAGACTACGTGCGTGTGGATGTATGTTTCAGTTGGTACGCTTGCAAAGGAATATTGCATCGCAATAAGCAGCACTTGATGATCTTAGTTGTTTTCGAAAACAACTATCAACAAACTAAATTTAAAATGAGTAGTTAGCCAGAGGAACCAAAAGCGAGTGTCTCTTTGTCTAATCTAGTTTTGAATTCAGTCTGCTGCTGCTTGTTGTCACTCCTACTGCATTTTGGATCAGCCACAATCAATTAAGCCTCTCCACACTCACTCGGTTTGTGTGGAATTCTGGAGAGGTAGTCTATTAGAAGGTGTAGGTTTTTTTTTCCTCTCATATTGGTGACTTGGCATTGCTACTGTATTCTCTCTCCACCTTTGGTCATACGTAACTGACTGGTAAAGCAAAATTTTCTATCTGTTTATTATGTCTGGTCAAAGTCACATGTCAGCATGCACCAAATAGACTGATTTGTCTATGTTGGTTGATGTTCGGGTATAGAAACATAATCATGAATGATCTTCCTTCTCTTTGGAGGGGATCCAAGTTGTCATTTTCATATACATATAAATGCTCTCTTTCTCTCATGTATATGTATAGCTTCAGAAGGAACATTAACCGTTGGGTTTGATACAGTATATTTTTAACATCACTCCAGCCAAAATCCTTCTATTTGCCACTGTTCTCCCCATAGACTTATTTTATGAAAACTGAGTTACATGTAAGCAAGACACTTAGGTAATTTTTTTGCCTATGTTTTACAAATAGGCACAACTTCTCTTGTATCTGCGTGTGACGGGGTGCAACTCACCACTGCAGCACCTCCTGCGGGCTGTCGTGGGGATGAGCTCTGCTCACCAGAGTGCCCACCTCAGTTTTGTTCCAGAACCTGCACCATTCCCAGGACTGCGGCATCCTCTTCAGTGACACTGTCCTCTGACTGTGCCACACTCTGTGTCTCCCCTCCCCTTCTTTCAGGGGACCTGCAATCTCTGTCCAGTAACTCCCTCAGTGGCAACTGCGGTCCATTGTCCTGAGGCCACTTCCCATGCAGCTCCAGCACCCTCTTCTGCCCTTACCTCAGGGCCTCAGACTGCAGGCCCTAGCAGCCAGCCAGGAGCTCTCTCTAGCTCCCCTGGTCCCTGCTTGCAATGCTCCTTCCTTCTGCTAGGAGTCTGGTCTTCTGCCCTCAAGCTCCAGTCAGCTACTGAACTTTCCTCTGCACTGCAGCCCTTCTTATATGAGCCTGCCGGGCCATGACCGGCTGCTCCTCCCAGCCCCTTTCTAATTGCCTGCATCCCTAAGGCTGCTTTTAACCCCTTTTCTGCAGCCGCCCCATCACACTGCGAGAAGCAACCTCTGCCAAAATAATCAGCTTCCTGTCTTTGCCAAGCATGCACAAGTTTTGCCCAATTTCATAAAGTGGCTGCTGTTTCTCAAATGTTGTCAAATTTTTTTTTGGTGAATTTCTCCATTGAAATGAAAATCGGCCTTGAAACAGCACCAGAAAAAAGGGAAATCCTCCAGCAAAATGTTAAACTACAGCTCAGTATTCTGACTCTGATTTATTGTGTGTGTTGTGGTAGCACTCCTGAGCCCCAGTTATGGGTCAGGACCCCATTGAGCTAGGCACTGAACAGACGGACAGTAAGTAAATAGCTGATGCATTATAAGCAGAGCTATAATTGAAGCAACTGGGGATCTGTATGAAATCTTGTCAAATTCTTCTGAATTTCCCATCCTCCTCTAGAAGGGGAGTAGGGTCAGTGGGTTAGACAGTGGGGTTGGCAGCCAGGACTTTTGGGTTTTATCCTGGCTCTGGGAGAAGTGGGCCCCACTACCTGTCTCTGCAAATCCTGAATCTGTTCCTTTAACTCCCCCGCTACTGTCTCCATGCTCTGTCAAGGTGCCTGTCTTTGCTGCAGTTAACTGTTCCTGGGCCACTTGATTTTCAGTCTGTTCCTGCCAGCTTAGCTTCTCTGCTTCTTTCTGGCTGCATCGTGACTGCCAGTCTCCTCCTTTGTCTTTTATCTTTTCCTTTTTTCCTCTTTCCGATGTGTATAGAGAACAACCCTAATGCCAGGAGTCACTCTTATCCATCATGTACCACACGAATGAGGCATTTCGGTGATGTTACATATTTCCTTATAGGAAAAAATTCAAGAGCTCACTTTTTCCCCCATAGTTTATATTTATAAATGGCATTTTGCCAAGTAAAGCATTTTGCTATAAGTGCCTGATATCAGTTATTTAAGGCAGTTTGCTGAAGTAGCACTATTATAAATTTCTCCCCCATCCTTCGCCTGCTGGCCATGCTGTGAGATTATATTTAGGATTCATAACCACCAAAGTCCTAAACTCTGTGTGACTATTATCCAAAATCCAGGTGACCAGATTGCTAACCTGTACCAAATGGTTTGGCTAATACTGGCTAATGGCTTCTCATCTGACTCTTCAATTATAGAACACGAAGGAAAAGCTGGAACTTTCTCGTGTTCAAACCCTCTCCTTTCCTTTTTGCTTGTATTGCTCATTTGGCTCTGTTGCTTATACTCCTTGAAATGTCCTTGCAAAGTTAAATAATATCCCTCCGTACCTTGCTTCCTCCTGTCTTCTTTCCTTCCCTTTTGTTTTAAAAGTTAGTTATTACAGAAACACCCCCCATAAAAAGACAAACTGAAAGAAATAAAGAAATTATCAAATGCCGAAGGTATAAATAAGTCCAATAAATTATTTTAACCTTTCAGGAATTCAACAGATAATGAAGACGTGGTTGCCGAGAACAGAATGCTAACTCTGCTTTTGATCCTAAAACTCTTGCATTTTTGAAAACTAGCCATTAACATTATGTATAAAACATTGGCTTTTCTTTATACCTTAACTAATTGTTTAATTCTTTTGTTTAACTTTTTATTTTATAGCCCACATTTCCATAGTAACTTTAAGCTATTCTTCATCTTGTATATTTAAATATAACATGTTTGGTATCTTAGTCTTTTAATCGTAAGTAAGTCTATATGTATGTCGTCCATGTGTTACGTTTCGTGGGTCACATAACTATTTTAGATTTTTTTTTTGTAACAACAAAAAATACATTTTGTGTGCATAATTGATTTATATATAGATATATGAGAAAAAAACATTCGTAGTTCCACACTATTTTGATACCATGGTTGCACTTCATAATACCAACTCACTTTTTCTGCAAAGTTCAAAAGGGCCTCAGTTATAAATATATGTACATATATTTCTGCCTGAATGAATAATTCAGCTGCAAACAAACAAGTTTTTAAAACCGCAGAGAGAAGACCTCAATATTAAAGCAAAAATTACATTAATAAGGTAACTTCATTGGTTGTTAAACCTGTTTGCACTTTCATTAAAAACTAAAATATAGTTATATATTAAACATTTTGGTTATAACATTATCATGATATATTATGTCTGGTTAGCTTTAACACTTTGTAACCTAAACAAACACATTTCAACACATTTTTTTTGTCTCACAAGCATAAGCCAATGACATAAGTTTATCCTCGGTGTTTTTATATAGACCTGCATTTAAACTTCATTTTACTTTAATTTTATACTATTTTCCATTGTGCTATGTTTTTGAAAAAATATATTGGTTATTCAAGTTTTTGTGCTTTAAAATATTTAACATTAAATTGCTATAACAAATTAACTCTAAAAGCTTGGATAACAATTCTGTTGATAAAACACAGTGCTTGGGCACAGGGGAGAGCAATATATTTTCTCACAGAAGGTTGTGAGCACCAGATTTAGCAGTCAAGCAGTATATCTATTATGGGAAACTAGTAATGCATATGTTAAGGAAGTAAAAATGAATGTCTTTATGCAAAAGCATCTAAAACAGGTATATTCTAAAGAATTGGCGAAGTCAAAACATAAAGCAAAAAAAGTATCTTCTCTTATTCCTTTGTTTTAAAATAAAGAGTAGAAAACCTGTTTGTACATCTGTCATATGCCGTATCCAAGCACAACTGCTGTCCTAGATGGCTTGGTCTCCATCCGGTTGTGAACACATTGAGCTCGGCTGTAGATGAGTTTGGATTACTGGAAATAAAAAAAATGTGGAGACGTTTATCATGTTAACCAGCTTAAGTTTTTCAAGGGTGTATCCCACACACCGGAGACACCAGAATATATCAGTACACCGTGAAGTGATCCCTGGGTATCAGCAAAAGAAAAGGATAAAATGCTTTCTAAATAAGACGGGGCAGTTACACTTCAACTTACCATGAATAGATAATTGAGTCTGTAACTGACTACAGAGACCTTATAAAGACCACTACCCATGCCAGGCGTAACTATCTAAACCGTATACTACTAAGCAAGGTGGGGTTATGCATATACTCGTTTTAAATCTCACTAGAATATGGCTAAACTCTTTTTATTGTGTAAAAGAAAATCTATCTTACATTTCTTAGTATAATGTCTTATTGGAAACATGCAGGAAACTCAACGGCTGGGCAAGAGGCTATTTCACAGTTTGGTATTTTAGGAGACTCCAATTATTGATATCTTTTATTCAGTGGAATTTTTAGTTTCACAATGTACTTGTTTTTCAAAAGGGCGGGGGGAATCTTCCCAGCAAACTGAGTGATTTTCATTCTGCCTTGGAGACTTTGAATCCTCTTCCCTTGAGCTCTTAGTATCTGCTTAGCTCATCTTCTCTTTTCCCTTTCTAGCCTATGATGAGGATTACGGACTTGATCCAAAGTCCCTTGAAGCCAGTGGGAGTCTTCTCGCTGACTGTTCTTTGCATCAGGCTACTAAACAGCAACACTGAGTTATTTGTTAGAACATTGTATTATTCACAGTGTAGCAATTATTAACCTTCTAACCAAGCCCTGATGCTCTCTATTTCTGCATAATTTGGGGCCTGCTCCTGCGTTTATGCAAGCCAATGACATGGGCTTTCAATAGGCGAAAGAGAACAAGCTCTTCATGCTGGAATAAGGGTGAAGATCTTTCAGGTTGCATCTATTTCAAAACAGGGAAGCAGGTGGGTTTTTATTTTATTTTTTTTAAATAAAAACAAAACACGTATCCAGGAGCTGTGCTATTTGAGAAGATTTGCACAGAGCATCTAGCGTTAGGGTTTCAGTGCAACAACTGCTCTGTTTTCAAAGTCACAAAGAGTTAGATGCCTATCGCCCATTAAAACCGAATGCCACTTGGGCACCCAACTGTCCCTTGTGCCTCTAAAAATCTCCAAAAATATAGGGTCGGCTTATGAAAGGGTCATACAGTTTTTGCTGTTTTTACTTATCCATTTTGGGGGGTTGGCTTATAAGCCAATGGGCTAATGAATGAGTATATACGGTAATTAAAAAATCATCTAAAATGAGGAACAATTACATCACCAGTCTTTCAGCCTCCCACTGTTGATACAGCAAACTTTTGCCTGGTTTAGGACCCAGGGTTATGCAGAAGATACAGGGAGAGCAGGAATTTGACCGTAGGGCTACCAAGGTCTAAGTGAGCACCCAAACCACTGAGCCATGTTTCTTTGTAGGCCTCTGAAGAACTTCTTGCACTGGGTGAGTGCATTCTACACTGGGCAGACACATACCTCTCCTTTCCCAAACACTATTTCAGACTATCCCCGTTCCTGGAGTCTCACTATTTCAAAGACATTTACCAATTACAAAACACTTGAATTTTAGCAGCAGTGGACAGCCTGGGAGAGCAGGGTAGTAACCGTTACGGGACGGCAGTCAGAAACCTTTTTCCGCACGCGCGCGCGTGTGTGTGTGTGCGCTTGTCTGAGGTAGGCTGGCCAATGGTCTACACTCAAGCCAGGTGTAGACCTAGTGCCCAAGTCTGGCTCTGGCTCAAGCCACTGTCTGTAAAAGAGAATATTCCTATGTCTTCGCTGGCAGTGCGCAGTGTGGCCGCTGCTTTTACAGATCCAGTCCTTTAGCCACTGTGAACTTACACTGTACTCTAAAAGTTACCGCAAAGACAACCAATCCAAGAAGGTCATGGAAATTGAAATTAGAGAATAATTTAACATCTTTTTAAAGCAAAACCAATATTTTAATGTCTCAGCAGTTACCAGCACTGGCAGCTCCCAAGACTTGGCTAGCATTTGGCCTCGTAGCATCAAGCCAAACCCATGGCTGGGCTCTGGCTTGGCTCTCTGTAAAGTCTGCCTTTATGAAGTCTAGTATTAACAGCGATACACACAAGCACAGGCAGAGGCAGACACGTGATGATGGCTACATGGTGGGGAAGTGGGGCATAGGCAATTGTGGTGAGTAGCGGGGTTCAAAGTGAGTAATGCTGGGCAAATATTAAGACGCTGCGCTTCAGCTTTGAGAAAATAAAGGAAAAAATAAGGCCAAAATTAAACCCTGACTGAGCAATGACCTTGCCTTCTTGTGAATGTTGTGATGTTCCTACACCTGACAGTGTCATAATTGTCCAAATCCTCAGCTGATGTAAAGCACCACTGAAATCACCGGAGCGAGGCCAATTTAGATCTGTTGAGGATCCATCCCAATATGTCAAGCATGGAAAAACTCCTCACCAAAACTGCGGTGTTCTCGTGGTCCAGCTGTGGCGCTCAATGGCATTTTTGTTGTTAAAGTTCACTTTGTTACAGGATGAAATCCTGGATCCACTGAAGTCAATGGCAAAACTCCCATTGACTTTAATGGGGTTAGCATTTCACCTGTATACTCGAGGGGAAAAAAATATTTCGCTCACCCTCGAGTCTAAAAGCAGGAAGCATATTTCCTTGACGGTCACCAGGTTGCGGTGGTGGATACTGTCATTCCAGTGGCTGTCATTCCAGCCTGTTTTCTCTTGTGGGATGGGATGGGGGTATTGCAATTTCAGAGTTAAAAGGAAATTGGATGCCTCGCAGGGAGACACCACTATGGAGGGGCAGCGTAGCTCACAATGTCCCTGTGCACTAGAAGTGAAATTCAGGCCTGTGTAGAGGGCCTGCGTGAAAGATGCACCATCACTTGAAGCCTGTTTTTGACAATTTAAGTGAGACTTAAGCATGCACTGGCCTTGTGGTAGCTGTCTGCCCAGGGGTGAGTTTCACTCTAGGATGTGGTGTGCAGACTTTTCCAGTCGCTTTCTCTCCCCCACACCATTAATGAAATTTGTTAGCGCCTCCCCCTCCATTACTGCATAAGCCAATGCTTCCTCGGAAATACGGAGGGATGTCCCAGCATGGGCTGCGTGATCCAGAGTGATGGCAACAAGCAATATAGTGCAGCCTCAGATATTGCAACTAATTGTGCTCAAGAAGATGACTTGCAAGCTACTTCACAAGCAATAAAAAGCAGCTCCTATGGATAATACACAAAATGAAACAAGACCAGTAAATTTGTGGTTGCTAGGGCTGTGCTCAGAGTAGTTTTAGCCAAGGTATCCATGTGGTGATATGTAACACATGGCTTGTGTACGATACCAGGTTGGCACAAGTTACCAGAAGTGCTATAGAACGTTGCATTGCAGGATAGTCGTTGAGAATCTGAATGGGCATGTGTTATAGGATGTCATGTCATACTCCTGATTGTCAAGGAGACTCCCAATGTAGTCTAGAAGTTTCTCAAAGGGAAAAGGAAGTGTTAGCTGAGCAGTCTGGGTAAAGGCTTTGTTAGGAGTGAAAGTGAAGTCCATAGCTCATCTCTTTAGTGAACTGCTGGTTGAAACCATGTCCCTCATAGAGTGAATAGCAGGTCAGGTTCTAGGCTTAGCTGTTGAGGTTCCAAAGAGTGGGCCAGACCCTTCATTGGTGTAAATCAGCATAGCTCCATTGTAATTAATGGATTTATTCCAGCTGATGATCTGACCTTTATATCTCCAGTTCTCAAGACAGCAATTCATGGGGGGCAAGAGAAACCTAGTTTATGATTTTAGTAGGGCCAAACTTCTTGCTCACCATTTAGTGTAATTTTTTGTTTGATAGTATGTCGATACAGTATTTAGGTGTTTTGGTTCTTGTTGTTCGTTTCAAGCCTTGATGAGTTTTCCTTTCCTGGACTTGTAAACTTGTAGACAACCCATTACTCGTGCGGGACTCTGATCTGTTTCCCGCTACTCTGTGGAGAGTAGGGTGACTAGATAGCAACTGTGAAAAAACGGGACAGTGGGTTGGGGGTAGTAGGCGCCTACATAAGAAAAAATCTCAAAAAATGGGACTGTCCCTATAAAAATGGGACATCTAGTCACCCTAGTGGAGAGTGCTTTATTTAAAGTAATACTGGCATGCACTAATGGGGGGAACAGAGTCTGTGATTGCCTTTCAAGCATGCTACTCTCTCCTCAGAGGTATCCTTGGAGATCACTGTGACCTCCAGCAAACTTGAATACTTAAAATAAGAGTTAATTTATTGGAAGCAAAAGCTGATTTATTTTACACTTTATTAAAAAGACTGAGTAACTGGAGTGAGCGAGTGGTAGAACAGATATGGATCAGAGGTCACCACAGTCATTAGAAATGCAAGGCAATATAGCTAGCCGAGTGGATATAGCAACTCAGTAAATCGCTTGTGGGTAGGATGGGATAAACCAGCAGCCGAAACTTTTTATTTTTACTCAGCTGGCACAGGTTTAGGAAAGCTAAAAGAAATGTGTCTTTAATAGTGGAAAGAACAGTTTTCCCTTGCAAGCTCATTACCGATCGGTCTATGAGAGTGTATTTCCTTAGGAAGATGCTCCGTATTTGAAGAGGAGTGTGTGTGTGTGTGTGTGTGTGTGTGTGTGTGTGTGTGTGTGCCAAGTACTGCTGCAATTAGAATAGTAAATATTTGCTTTTGATTGAAAGCACAGTAAATATTTGCATAAAAACCATATGAATGGCCAAAGGCATTTCAGAGCTGCAGTGAAGCAGTCTCGGCCTCTGCCCTGGCCTTTTCCTTTCTCTCTAAGAATACATATTGTTTTGCAAGACGGAGCCAGGAATAGCTACTAGCCTCCTCTTCTCTCCCAGCATCAGAGATGGGTCCAGATACCAAATGGTCTCGAAAACCTGGAGAAGTTGGATCTGGAACCAAACTTCTTTGGAATGAGTTAAACTGAAACTCTGGAGTCAGGCACCCCCTGAACTTTTGAGAGGAGTCCAGCTTCACATCTGAACGTTGCAGTTAAAGCCTCTCTCTACTTGAAATGTTGACTTGCCCTGTGTAACCTTGATGTGGCTCATAGTACTGAAGAGCTGCAATCTGGGGAAACTGCTTAAGAGCTAGACTGTGAGTTAACAATTTGCCCTAAGTAAGGGGCAGTACATAGCTACACAGCCCCAGGAGCAAACCAGGGGTCAAGTGAAGTAATTTTGAGTCACAATTCATTCCTTGGCAATCCCCTTTCTACAGGATGGCTGTATAACCTACTACTGGTCTATAATCAGATTAAACCTTGTCTACAAACAAATTGTACTGGTATAGTTAAAGTGCTTCAACATGCCAAGTGTGGACACAGTTTTATTGGTAGAAAGGTGCCTTATACTGCTACAGCTAGGGAAGGGGAATGAGCTGTACAGATATATGGCAGCTTTATACCAATATAACTATTTATAGTGTTGGGGGTAAAAGTTGGGAAACTGAGTCACAAATCCACCCAATTTAGGTTTAATCAATTGTTGCCTTTATTTATACAACTTCAGACATAACTATTGTCACTTACATTGTCTGGACATACATTTTTATGCCAGACAAATAATAAGACAAGACAATTGGTAAATGGGCCCAAGTTACCACATTCAGGGGCACCCAGAAGTTCTTCCACCTTCATGCTAGTCATTGCCTTCTCTGATCTTTTTGGTCTGGTCCGTCAGGCCCATTCTTCAGTTTCTGGTCCAGTGTTTCTCTAGTTTGGGCCCATGTTCACTTAAATCCTTTACACATTTCTACATTACAGATGACTTACTCTTTACCCAATTGGCTGTTACCTAAAATCCAAAGGGTTGATGTGCTAACCCATACGTTACACACCCACAAGCTTTGGTTACCCAACTTCTGTATTTTTCCTGGTGGGTTTGCAGTTCCAGGGTCAAGGTTTTTGTGTCACCCTGCCCGGGATCTTCCCAGATAAAGGTGTATTTTTATTTATTGTTACATGTTAGTATATCTTTTACTTGTATCTTCCAACACAGCATGTTACCTTTGTTCTTTCAGCAATAACATTTTCAGCAGATTAGCAATTCTGTGTTTAAAAAAAAAAAAAAAAAATTGGCAAGACCACACTTATGCCAGCAAGGAGTACCTCAACTTCACTAATTCACTATCCATAATTATAAATCATTAAAAACATGGCAATCAAAGCTCTTAATCTGACCATTAACAATTCCTCATTTTATATTTCACTGTTATGAGTATATTATTCAGTGCTACCCTTAATTTCTTAGAAAGAAAGGGGAGGGAGAGTTATGGAAAACAGGATGATTCTTTGAATTAAAAAATATATAGAGAGAAATGTTGATATAAAGTCCAACTCTGTGAATCCCACAAAGAAACTTCATTAGACATTTTCCTGTGAATGCATTTTGAGGGGGGTCTCAGTTTTCGGACCTTGTTTTTAATGGTACCCCAACAAAACAATAGTGCTAACTATTTTGGTATAAAAATTGCTTCCCTACCTGAAATAATTAAACCCCTATAAGACCTGTACATAGACAAGGCCTTTCTCCTCTCAGCTCTGCTGGTGAGTGTGTGTGGGGGCGGTGGGGGTAAGCTTAGGCTCTGCCTATGTCCCACCCTTGCCTATCCACTGTCTGCCCCCTCTGCGGGAGAGGGAATAGCCACAATATAGAAGAGACTCTTGCTTCTGCCGCACAGCATTTGCAGTTGCAGGCAGCCCATACGAAGGCAGTAAAGGGGCGCCTAATGGCTCTTTGCATTTGGATGTGCAGGGCATTAAAACCTGGGCTTACCTTAGCGGGGCTGGGAGGTAAGAGAATGTGGAGAAGTAGGATGTTCTACAAAACATTTCAAGTCCTCCTTGAAGAGATTGGGACACTTTAGATAGGAGACAACTCAAAAGGGTATGTGATCGAGCTATAAAATAATGAATGGTGCAGAGAGGATAGCTCTCCCTCCCCCACCAGGTAGCTTTCTCAAAAATCAAGGAGATATTTTATGACCGTGAAAGATGGGGCATTTTAAAAATGGTGGTAGAATAGAAAGTTCCTGTCTACAGGTGTTGCATTATTAACACAGGGAACTCATTGCCACAAGCTATCACGTGAGGTCAAGAGCTTAGTAGGACATTTGTATGGATAATGAGAACGTTAGATAGAAGGGGGGAAAATACACCCTTAGGTGTCAGGACGTAATTTCTTCCTAATTTTGTCATTCTTCATAGATCATAGAATATCAGGGTTGGAAGGGACCTCAGGAGATTGTCTAGTCCAACCCCCTGCTCAAAGCAGGACCAATGCCCAGACAGATTTTTGCCCCAGATCCCTAAATGGCCCCGTCAAGGACTGATCTCACAAGCCTGGGTTTAGCAGTCTGATGCTCAAACCACTGAGCTATCGCCCCCCCCCTTGCACGTGGGAACCTTATTCCATAGTGGTCTGCCATGGGATTTCCTGCACATTCCTTTGAGGCCTATGGTCCTGGCCACAGGACACTGGAAAAAATGATCTGGTATGGAAATATCTACCATATGCTCCTAAAAACCATGAGACGTACCCTAAATGTTACAAGAGTATCCAGGGTAATAGTAAATGACAAGCAAGACGACACCAATTTTATAAACACAATATCCAGATTAGCTACCAACCAAGACAGTATCCTTTCTTTCACCACAAATTTCAAAATAATGTAACTATAGTCAGCAGGATATGAAGACAGTAAGTTAACATGGGTACCAGTGACTTACGTATTCAGTATAGTTTTTATGAACATCTGCAGAGGCAACTGAATTTCATCTGCTTTCATGGAGCATATATCTTAAAAGGTTTCATTCCATTGCCAGTTGAGGCCACAATGTGTAGTTAAGTGATGACATTTAGCCAAACTAGTACTTGCAATGCTAACTCTAATATTTAAAAGGGAAAAACAAAACAACAGAAGTCCATGGAAAAATTCATTAGAGCACAAAGACTTTCAGATCATTAAACTTTTAAAAAACATCCCCAAGGCAAAATGAAGAGATCTTAACAATGTAAATTGTACATAAACAGTTCTGATCAACACTTCCTGACCCTGTCCAGCTAGCGTTGAAATCAATGGGAATCTTTCCATTGACCTCAATGGGCATTGGCTCAGGCCCTGAAGGTCAAGAGAACTGAATAGCAAATTAAATATTGCAGTTAAAAATAAAAGGTGGAAGTGCTGAAGTCTGAATAACCTCTCGTGGCCCACAGGAAGAGCCAGAAAAGCTGACATCTTCAAGTTGATGTAGCCAAAGAGTTTCTGTAACACCAAAATTCACCATTCCAGTAATTGATTATAGTGGTGTTTGGACTGGCAATGGGACAAATCCACATTTGGAATCACTCAGTACTACAGCTTAGCCAGAAGGTTTGTAGGATATGGAGTCAAGATCCATGTGAATAACAACTGTTACTCAATTTATACAAAACACTTAAGTCCAGATTCTTCCCCCCTTCAATCGTATTGGGTAATACCATACTCCACAGGCCATACCAACATAACGCCTCATTCCAGATGTTTGATGGCATCCAAGTTTGTCTGTAAGAACTCAGAAAAGGTCAAACTACCAGCACAGGTCCTCATTACATCGACAGAAAATGATTGCTTCGTGCCTTTAAAAAAAAAAATGCTGGGGAAAGATATAGGATTCTCACTACCTTATTCCTACTGAGAAGTTAGAGAGTTGCATACAATTGCGGTCATATTTACTATTTGTATTACTGTAACACCTAGCAGCTCTAGTCACGGACCAGGAGCCGATTGTGCTAGGTGCTGTACTAAACACAGAACGAAAAGATGGTCCCTGCCCCCAGGATCTTACAATCTGTGCTCTTTAGGAACACCCTTTGCAAGGACTAGAAGTGACGCCAGCCCCTTGCATCTCTGAATGGGGCACTGACAGATCTGTTCTTTAACTGTGTTTTTTGCTAATGGCCACGTGACTAAACATAGCAATTTTTTTTAGTATGACAGGGCTACCTTAACCTGAAATCTAAACAGCAGAATGCCTGGTGAGTCACAAAAGCACAATCTGTTTGTCGCCTTGTTTTGTATTTGATTGATGAATAAGTAAATACTGCTGCACACAAGGCACAATTAGCCTGTGGTACTTGCTGCCAGAAGAGGACTTTGAGGCAAAAATGCTTAGCAGGATTAGAAAAAGGACCAGACCAGACCGTTATATAGATAACAAGAACTTCTAGCATCAGAGGGGTAGCCGTGTTAGTCTGAATCTGTAAAAAGCAACAGAGGATCCTGTGGCACCTTTAAGACTAACAGAAGTATTGGAGCATAAGCTTTCGTGGGTGAATGCCCACTTCATCAGACGCAAGAACTTCCAGCGTTATCAGGAGTGAAAATAAAACCTTCCAAAGAGTTCTGGAAGGGATAGAAACCCTGATGCTCTGTGGCAGATGCCAATCTCTAACTGATGGGGTGGGGGGCGTAGGAAGAAGCTTGCCCCTTCCTGTAAATGTTTGGTACTGGCCCACTGTCAGAGATGGGTCCAGAAATGAACCAGGGGTCTAAGGCAGTCTGGCAATTCCTATCTCAGTGAGAAACTCTCATTCTTACAATCCAGCAGGGACTGTGATCATATTACTCATCGCTAATCGGTGAGTTGTCAACTTGAAATAGCCACACGGCAGCAGGGTGCTCGAAAACCAGCCACAAGGAGGCAAAGCAGTCCCTAAAATAGCCACGGGGATAAAGCCACCTTCAAAATAGCCACAGGGAGGAAAGTAAACCTTTTAAATAGCCGCGGAGAGGCAAGTAACCTTTCCAAAAGCAACACATAAGCAGGTGACCTGCTATGACTTTTGGGGAGAGATTGGCATCTGAGCCAATTAACTGTAAATGACTGTTTGGGGCTACTCCAGATGTCCCCTGCCTGCCCCATAGCATTCAGCACCATGGCCAGAGTAGGAGGGAGAAGGGAATTATGGACCCATGTAAAGAAGGGGAAAGCCTATTTGTAATTGTGCCTTGGACTGTGGGGATATTGGAGACCCTCCCCCTCTTAGGGCAGCTCCTAGCTTGGGCCAGGAAGGGAACAATGGTGGTTTAAAAAACAATTCCACAGCTGGGTGTGTGGGGCCTGCTTCCCAATTCTGTCTGAGCTGAGTGGTGGGGGCAGGGAGCTGGTTATGGCTCCCTGATTCAGGACCGCCCCAGTTAGTTAGAGCAGTTCGGCAGAGTTAGTGTTAGTCTAAGGCCCAGATTTTTAAAGGTATTTAGAAGTTTCTCTCTTCAGCTGTCTCAGTCTCATTTTTCCAAAGGGATTTAGGAGTCCTGTGAGATTGTTAGACTCAAAGAGCCTCAGCCACTTTTGATTTGAATGGAAATAGGCACCTAAATATCTTTGGGATATGTGCCTTAGGCCTTGCACTTCTTTTGCCTAAATATCTTACAAAATATGCACTCAGGCTCAAATTTTAAATCAGTGCAACTCTATATTAGAGGAGTGTGAGATTTAAGTGCTTTGTCTTGATTTATGCTGCTGGCGTACGGTCCTTTGCACCTCGTGACCATGCCCCTTCCTGTCCCTAAGTTACCTCCTGCTCCCCCTCTACTCCAGGGAAAGGTGAGGCTCTGTCAGTTCTGTGCTAGTGGAAATTCTATGCCTGGGGAATTTTCTGCTGTGAATCGCCGGACTGTTTAAGTAGCCTCAAGTGACCTCAGCAGCCTGAAGAATCCGGCTCAGGGTCCAGCCGTTGGGGTTGACTAGCCAGCCACATGCATCTCCCCACTGGCTCCCATTGCTGAACAACAACTTCTGCCTTGAGAAAATAATGTGTTGTGTGTGCCCAAAGCCCTTCTTTTATGGGGATTCTCCGGATGTGTGTGTGTGTGTGTGTGTGTGTGTCTCTCTCTCTCTCTCTTGACAGCAGAAAAGATCCAGTCACCTCAGGCTGTTCTTGACACACTGTTGGGTGACAGAGTCCTACACAGTATAATTCCTCACAATTTGTTAGGGAGGCCGAACTGGCTGGCTGTTCTGTGAGTAGTATGTGGTTCTGATGCACGTTCCCTGAATGGAAGGAGATTAATGGTCCCCTGAAGAGCTGTCCTGAATGGGAAGTACATCCTCCATCTCAGGGCTAACGATCTACTGAGTTTATCTATCAGCCTAGCCCCGGGCAAAATAACTAATTTCTATGTCTCATTGCCTCACTGGACACACTTTCCACAGACTATTGCTGGATTAACACCTTCCCCACCCTCTAGTGCAGAGTAGTACCAGGGAGATATGCATTCACAGAGCAGAAATCTGTTTTTTCTTTTTGTTTTTAAAGTTGGTTGGTTTCTCGTTTGCACTTCAGGAGAGCCCCCAGGAACTGAATTCACACATTGGGGTCCCCTGGGTGCTGCCTCTATCTTGTGTTTGGGGAGTAATACTAATAGCTAGCTCTTAGATAGCAGTTTGTAAAGCGCTGATGAAAAGTGGGAAGCCTCACCTCCCTGTATGGCAAGTTGGGGTGTAAATCTACCATGCTCCAGATGAACATCAAAGTGCACTAGGGAACTTTTAGCATGCAGCAGCAGAGTCCACGCTGACAGCATGAAGTAGGCTGCCGCACCACAGAGTTACAGCCCAGCTTGCTGTGCAGTGTTTATGTAGACACCATTCTCCCCATTTTACAGAGGGGAAAACTGAGGCCCAGAGAGATGACGTGACTTGTCTGAGGTCAGCTAGTAAGCCAACAGCAGAGCCAGGAATAGAACCCAGGTCCCCGTCTGGTGCTCTATGCACTAGACCGCACTGCCTCTCTACTCAGGCCCTTGCACACAGTACCAAGGTTAGATTGTTCCAGGGGCTGCCCTGCAATCTCTCCCTGGTCATGTAAACGCTCCTTCCAATGCACGCTCCTGAACTGGACCCTGGCTGTACCCTTTTGCTGAGCTAGTTCTTTATATTTGTTTATGAAAAGGATGGTCTTGTGGCTAAAGCTCAGGAGTGGAGGCAGGAGACCTGAGTTTTTCCCAGCTTTGCCCCAGTCTTGCCTTGTGACTCCTACGGCCTGATTCTCAGCGATGCTGAACACCCACACCTCCATCTGAAGTTGATGGAAGTTGCAAGTGCTCAACACATCTGAAAATCAGGCACTTAATTTCTGTGCATCTCAGTTTTTCCATAGGTAAATATTGTTGTCCCCCCTTTACCCATCTCACAGGGGTGCTCGTGAAGATAAATTCGTTCACGCTTGTAAAATGCTTTGAGACCAGTGGATGGAAGGCGTTCTGTATTTGCAATGTTACTATTATATCAGGTGATGTCTCAGATGATTAGTTCATGGATATTGAAAATAGGTTAGAGGCGACACCTGACCACTCAGGGATGATCAATATGAGGAATTTATTCATTGTGCCGAAGATATTGCGAACGGATCATCCCTGAGTTCTCTCATTGCAAAAGGTTGGGGTGACAGCTGACTACTTGGGGATGGCCAGTATGTGGATATGGTTCATTGCATAGTTAGTTGTGGTTGCTCTCCACTCAGAGATAACAAGTTTGCACAAGTTGCTCATTACAAAGAGGTTGGGTGTGACTGCTGACCGTGCAAGGATGATTGCTGCATGACTATCTCTCATTGCGAACTGTTCAGGGGTGAATGGTGACCACTCAGGGCTAATCACTTCCTGTATATTAATTGGAAACTGGTATGCAGTGACTCCTGATCAATTAGGGACAATCAATTGCCAGATATTTCTCATTGCAAACAGTACAGTGTTGACTGCTGACCTCTTACAGATGACTTTTCACTGGATATTGTTCATTGCAAAAACGTCTTGGCCACTCAGGGGTAACTGGTTTATGGCTATCTCTCACTGCAAACAAATTGGGGTGGTGACTACTAACAACACAGAGATGATCGGTTAGCTGATATCTCTCACTGCAAACAGGCTGGGGGTGATTGCCGACCAGTTGGGAATTATCAGATGAATATACCTGGTTGCAAACTGGTTGGGGTGACTTCTGACCACTTAGAGGTTCTCTGTTCATGGATATTGTTCATTGGAAAGACATTTGGGGTGATTTCTACTCAAGGATGACCGACTCGCAGATCTCTCTCACTGTAGACAAAAAAACTACAGACTTAAAACTGTAAACTTAAAACTACAATACCCTCCTGGGGAAGTGAGGAAACAGATTAACAGAGCGAGATGGGTACCCAGAAGTCACCTACTACAGGACAGCCCCAACAAGGAAAATAACAGAATACCACTGGCCATCACGTACAGTCCCCAGCTAAAACCTCTCCAGCACATCATCAATGATCTACAACCTATCCTGGAAAATGATCCATCACTCTCAGAGACCTTGGGAGGCAGGCCAGACCTCGCTTACAGACAGCCCTCCAACCTGCAGCAAATACTCACCAGCAACTACACACCACACCACAGAAACACTAACCCAGGAACCAATCCCTGTAACAAACCCTGTTGCCTTCTCTGTCCAGATATCTACTCTAGTGACACCATCATAGGACCCAACCACATCAGCCACACCATCAGGGACTCATTCACCTGCACATCTACTAATGTGATATATGCCATCATGGGCCAGCAATGCCTCTCTGCCATGTCCACTGGCCAAACCGGACAGTCTCTACGTAAAAGAATAAATGGACACAAATCAGACATCAGGAATGGTAACATACAAAAGCCAGTAGGAGAACACTTCAATCTCCCTGGACATTCAATAACAGATTTAAAAGTAGCCATCCTGCAGCAAAAAAACTTCAAAAACAGACTTCAAAGGGAAACTGCAGAGCTACAATTCATTTGCAAACTTAACACCATTAATTTGGGCTTGAACAGGGACTGGGAGTGGCTGGCTCCCCTTCCCTGAGACCCCACCCCTGCTCACTCCATCCCTCCATTGCTTGCTCTCTCCCACCCTCGCTCACTTGCTCATTTTCACGGGGTTGGGGCAGGCGGTTGGGATGCAGAAGGGAGTGAGAGCTCTGGCTGAGGGTGTAGGCTATGGCATGGGGCCAGGGATGAGGGGTTTGGGGTGCAGGAGGGGGCTCCAGTCTGGGGCCGAGAGGTTCAGAGTGTGGGAGGGATCTCTGGGCTGGGGTGGGGGTTGGGGTGAGGGCTCTGGCTGTGGGGTGGGGCCGGGGATGAGAGGTTTGGAGTGCAGGAGGGGGTTCTGGACTGGGACAGGGGGTTGGAGTATGGGAAGGGGTGAGGGCTCTGGCTGGGGGTGGGGGCTCTGGGGTGGGACCAGGGTTGAAGAGTTTGGGGTGCAGGAGAGGGCTAAGGGTTTCAGAGTGTGGGAGGGGGGCTCAGGGCTGGGGCAGAAGGTTGGGGTATGGGAGGTGGTGTGGGGCTCAGGCTTCAGGCAGCGCTGACCTCAGGAAGCTCTCAGGAAGCAGTGACATATCCCTCTGGGTCTTAGGCAGAGGGGCAGCTGGGGGCTCCGCCTGCAGGTGCTGACCCCGCAGCTCTCATTGGCTGCAGTTCCCAGCCAATGGGAGCTGTGGAGTTGGCGCTCAGGGTAACTCCCACGGGCAGCAGCAGTGTGTGTGGAGCCCCCTGGCCGTCCCTCCAACTAGGAGCCAAAGGGACATGCCAACCGCTTCCTGGGAGCTGCACAGAGTCTCCCTGCCCCGCTGGCGCTGCGGCCAACTGGACTTTTAGTGGCCTGGTCAGCTGTGCTGACTGGAACCGCCAGGGTCCCTTTTCGACTGGGCCTTCTGGTTGAAAACCAGACACCTGGCAACCCTAGCTAAGAGCAAGGAGTGAGAATGCGTAGGAACTAGCGGGCAGAGAGGAATCTCAGTGTGAGTGGCACAGCCTGTTCATACTGGTCCTGAAGTCATGTGGGTTCACAGGTTCTGCATTGACTGTAGGAAGGACACTTTGACACATCCTGCATGCCTTATCCGCAGAGGCGACGGGTGAGGCAGTGACATGGGGAGGTCAAGTGCCCCCCCCCCCCCCAGATTGGCTTGCTGGGGGCGGGGAGGGACTCTGTCCTTCTCTCTCTGCACCTCCCCCGGCCCCCGGCAGCTCTCTGTGGGAAACAGGATGGAGCCGCTTCTGACTGAGAGTGTGTGGCTGGGAGAAGGCAGCAGCCCGCTCCTTGCCCAGACAGCTGCTGGGGACAAGGGCTGAGCATGCCGGGGGGGGGGGGGGGGGGGGGGGGAAGTTTTGCCAAAAAGGGGGGGCAGGCCCCCCTAACGGGCAACGGGGGAACGTTCGGGGGGGGAGGGGTGTGTGGGGTGGGGATGCCAGCCCCTGTGTGGTGGGCCTCAGGAGGCTTGGACCAGCCCCAGTGGGGGGGGGCCCTCAGGTGAGTGGCTCGGGCCAGCATCATTTTCACTTTGAGAAATACGGTCACCCTAGAAATGAGCTTTTGGCTGGTTAGAACTCTTCTCCTCGCCCCACCCAGGAGTTAGAGTGGATCTGCTGGTCTGTGTGCCATCTGTCAAAGCACGTTGAATATTTTGCCGATCAGAGGAGGGAATTCTTACAATTAAATGGGTCTCTCTCTTTCACCCCCCTAGTCAACACTCTTAAATGAGATGCAAGTCCAAAAGCCATCTCAGGCGTCTATTGCCGGCTGCTTTTCTCCATCTTGAGGTTTGTGACGTGAATAGGCCAGAGCACACGGACGGCACTGGGAGGTTGAGGCCTAATCAGGACAGCCAAGTTCAGTCCTGTGAATTAATTGCTGCTGCAAGGGATGCTAATTAACTATTGTCACAACTAGGTTCCCTGGAATACATGACCCTGGTATGAGACTGTAATGGTTGCAACATTCAACCATCTTTTAGTCAGTCACAAAGATCAATCACGTGTTGTCCATAACAAGCCATACTGTGCTCATAACTGTTATCTCAGCACCTTGGATTTCATTCCATCAGAGCCCGAGTTTAGTGAGATTCGGAGAACATCTGTTTTGCATAGCATCTGCTTGACTGTCTTTGTTTGCCATTTATTGTATGACACGTCCTACTTTTACACTTGGCTTATTCACTAAACTATGTGAGAGTGAGTCCTGGTGGTAACGGTCTGGTCACTGACATTTGAAACTGACTTCATTTTATTTTATTTTTTTGAGACGTTAGGTATATTAAATCCAAAATTGCTTTGCTTTGATCGGCCTTATTGAAATGTGGTATCCCAGGGAGCCCCTCCCCCATCTTATGCTGCCCCCGTACTCTTGAATCAAAAATGTGACACCCCCCCATCTGTTGGTACCTTTCATAATATCAGTCAGGACGCTGTAAAATTGTGCTTTATTAATCCACTCTTTCCTGTCTTTCTAAATCGTTTCTTCTCCTTTCCACTTCACCCTAACATTAGACATGAAATACAGCCCTGGCTAAAATAAAATCCTATAGGGAAACGTGTAGGAACTATAAGAATTCCATACTGGATCAGATGCACGATCTAACCTGGTCCAAAATCCCTGCCTCTGGCAGTGATTAGTACCAGCAGCTTCAGAAGAAGGTGCGAGGAACTCTGTGGTAGACAGCATGGGATAACTTGTCCTACAAGCAGGTTTTCTTCTAATGACCGTTACTTGGAAGCTGGCATAAACCCTTCCCTGAAGCATAAGGGATTCTATCCTTTCCACAACTCTAGCTTTGGTACTATGAAAACCATTTGTTATACAGATTACACTCATTGTCTTGCTCTCCCTTTTACAAAGTCTAATGTAGAGAGGGGGTTTCTAGAAACGCTCCACATCAGACACCTGCTTGGTTAATTTCCTCCATCTTTACAAGGTGTCTTGTAGCTTCTGTCAGATCCTGGAGTTTCTCACTGCACTGTACACTGCAGCTGGGACGTATCAAGCCTCATGCCCTAAAGCAGAGCTTTGATGTTGCTCCAAATGATACTATTGATAACACCTGATTGTTTTCCATCTAGATCTACCCAGAAATTGGAGTTGATTGGACACATGTTACGTTCTGTAAAAGCAAGACAAAGGGCTTTTGCACTTGGGGCTAGACCAACAGCCTGGACTTGTGCAGCAGTTTTTTCAAGAGAGGTTTCTTTTTAACAATCGTTACAAACAAACACATAACGAATAAAACTCAGTTTCTCAAGGATGGCAGAATTCTATCCTTGTCCTTAATTATTTCGCGCTGTGCAGTTCTAACTCATTTGTTTAAATCGGAACGGGTTTTTTTGTTAAAGACGGATGAAAAGCAAAATCCTGCAGCAGAACGCGGTGGTTGTTACAGGCCCTGTGAGGGGATTAAAGAGGGCCTGTGTACCTAACTTGCCCTGCTCCATTACACCCGGAGCAGATGTCCGGTGCGGAGAGAGGCGTTTAAAAGGGGAAGGCCCAGTTCAATTCCGGCTGACTAGGACCGAGAGCAGGGCTCTGCTTCACTCTCTTGCTGAGGGAAGCCTGGTCTCCGCTAAGAGACAACTTGTTGCCTCAATAAGCTTCTCAGTGGATGGGACGATTGGGCCCGGGGAGACTGATCAAAGGCATAGTTGCATGAAGACAGGTAGAAGTAGAATGGCAGGGATCCTTCCAAAGACTCCTCAGATGACCCTGTTCTCGAGTTCATATTCTTCCTTTATATTTGGACTTCAATACGGAGGAAGGGGTGGGGCTCAAGTGTGCCTTAGCATTGGCAAGCCTGTCGCAGAGGGAGTAGTGCCCCATTGGGACATAGGGCCTGCCTCCAACATGCCCCCCTTATCACAGGCCACAGCTGAGATCAAAACCCCACAGTAGTAGGTAATAAGGCTCCGATCCCCAGAGATATTTAGGCACCTACCTTTCATTGATTTCAGTGGAAATGAGGAGCCTAAATACCTTTGAGGATCTGTGCTTAAGAGTCCCTGCCCCCACAGCGTTTACCATCCAAATAGACATGACAAAGGGTGAAAGAAAGGAAGTGTTATCCCCCTCTTACAGAGGAGGGATAGCACTGAGGCACAGAGATTTTTGAGGAGATTCACATCTGAATCTGGTTTTGGACTTCGCTGTGGGTCCTCATCTTTGTAATGGATCCAAACCCCCTCCCTGAATCTGAGGGCAGCTTGGCTTTGGATCTGGGTCAGATCTCTGCATCTCAGACCCAGAAAGCAGGAAGAGCCAGTTTTTGCCTGTTACCCATTTTTCCCTTTCTCTGTTTTGCAGAGGGACGTACTCAAGTTTACTTTTGACCAACTACCCATAGTCTTGTAGGAAGGAGGACCTACATACTTTCCCATTCCTAAAAGAAGTCAGATGTGTCCCATACTGGGCTCCTCTAGGCCTTATCCAAAGCCCATTGTGAAGCCAATGAAAAAAGTCTCATTAATATCAATAGGTTTTGGGTCAGGCCCTGGGAGTGCTCTGAGTAGAATTGGGTGAAAATTTTTTTTGTACAAAACTTTTCAGTGCAAAATGCAGATGCAATGACACCAAAGCATGTTACAAATTTGTGTTGGTTTCACAAAACTGTTCATGTTGGGGGGGGGGCAAGCGGGGGACCCCTAAAACAAAATGAAAAAGTTTAAATGTTTTGACTTTTTAAAAAAATTTGATTTGAAACGACTGTTTCAAAATTTCCTTCTGTCTTATTAAATTTGAAAAATCCCCTTTATATGCTTGAAATGAATACAAAATGTTTTGTTTGAGATCTAACAAAACATTTGGGTGACTTCCTCCTCCCCTCAGAATTGTCAGCAAACCAAAAATATCCATTATATTCAGAGCTCTAGTTCTGACATCTTGTAAGTGGGACCTCCCTAAGTTACACTGAGAACTTCTCTGGGGAACACACAGGACAAGTGCCTATTCCAGTGAAAGTAAGGTGAATTTTGTGCCTCATCTTTAATAATCTCCATGTGCCTGTGGCGAAGTTGACCTTGGAGTAAAAAGGGCCTGAAGATCCGGAGTGGGGTCAAACTGATGTGTTTCACTTGGGAACATTTTTGAGGTGATACAACAATAACCGTGGAATTTCAGAGCCGTTTATCCAGCATGAAACCCACATTCCTAGGGTTTTAGGAGACCATTCCTACATGTGGGCTGCTCTGTTTGTTTTATCGCTCATGTTAAAATTGAAAGGGTGGAAAAGATCCCACATATGGGGATCTGATGGGGAGACAGCCAAGCCTGCCACAGACATGATAATTTATGTAGTGGTTCTCTCCACCACATAAAGGTCTTGGAGCGAGCAGAGGCCTCATTGCAAGCTTGCCCTGGCACCAATGGGAGGGTGAAATTCACTCTTCTGCAGAGGGTGGGCAACCCTGCCTATGCACCACTTAAAAGGACTTAATTGAGATGTAAGTGATGTACAGGCATCTGACTGGCCCTTCTGCTCAGGCGCAAATTAGACCCGTTCAATGGAAATACTCAGTGTAATTGGGGGCGGCAGAATTGGGCCTGGTGGCGCTGATCCAACAAAGCACTTAAGTACATTCATAACTTCAAGCACATCAGTAGTTCCATTGAAGTCAGGACCCAGTGAAGTCACGGGCCAAGCTCCTATCTTGGCTTCAGTGAGCCAGAATCAGAACCTATAGCAGCTAATAAAATGCTTGTGAGGGCAGCAAAACTATTTTAACATATACATTCATTCCAAGGCGATTTACTCATGTACTTCAGTGGGTGTGGTTGGTTTTTTTTAAACTGGATATTTATGAGCAACTGGACAGCGAGCTGTCTTAAGTACTTGCATGTCTCCCCGGTCATAGTATCTCTACCCTTGACAATTATTACGATATTTATCCTCATAACCCTGTGAGGTTGGAAAGGGATTGGATCTAACCACAGAGATTAAGGACCAAACTTTAAGATATTTAGGCACCTGAAGATACAGATAGGTGCCTGGTGGGATTGTCAAAAGGTCCTTAACTAGGTGCTGATTGACATCTTCAGCTGTCTAAATGCCTTGGAAAAACCTGCTGTAAGTCACACTGGCAGCAGAGAGACTTGTCTGTGACTCTGAAAGCCTACGTTGAAGCACCTTAACAACTCAGCTGTCATTGCAGCAAGGGAGGTGTAGGTTGGACATTAGGAAAAACTTCCTAACTGCCCGGGTAGGTAAGCACTGGACTAAATTGCCTAGGGAGGTTGTGGAATCTCCATCATTGGAGATTTTTAAGAGGTGTTTGTCTAATCTGCTATCAGGGATGGTCTAGATAATACTTAGGGTATGTCTACACTACCCACCGGATTGGCGGGCAGCGATCGATCCTGTGGGGATCGATTTATTGCGTCTAGTCTAGACACGATAAATTAACCCCCGAGCGCTCTCCCGTAGACTCCTGTACTCCACTGCCGCGAGAGGCACAGGCAGAGTTGACGGGGGAGTGGCAGCAGTCGACTCACCGCAGTGAAGACGCCACAGAAAGTAGATCTAAGTATGTCGACTTCAGCTATGTTATTCACGTAGCTGAAGTTGCGTAACTTAGATCGATTTCCCCCCCCCTCCTCCCAGTGTAGACCAGGCCTTAGTCCTGCCATGAGTGCAGGGGACTGGACTAGATGACCTCTTGAGGTCCCTTCTAGTCCTATGATTTTATGATTTCTCTCTAACCCCCAGGAGACTGCAAGAGTTGAATGGCTAAGAAAGAGCTATGAGGCAGGACAACTGAAGTGTCGTAACTGGCTTTTAGTCAGTAGTGGGAGGATAAATGGGCTAGATTTGGAGAACTTTTTTTATGGAAATAAAATGCTTGCAGGGTCTGCTCCTAGTTTACAAATGATGTAAGAGCTGACTCACATTGGTAACCTTCCATAAACATCCCTCTGAAGTTGATGGCACTACTCACATAAGAGTGACTTGAAGGCTCAGACCCTTTATTATGAATGGGGGGGGTGTAATTAATATTTGTGTGTGAAACAGAGATAATTGTAAAATCATGTGGCAGAATCTCATTCTCTCCTCCGACCTCACCCCTTTTGTGCTGTTTACATAGTGCAAAGAGACAGATTAATTCCTCCCCTCCTCAGTGTGGGAGCTCTCAGTGGGTACAAGTGGTTCCTGTGTCAATCTTTACCTGGCCACAACATCTGGGAAATGTCAGAGTGGACAGGGATGTATGGGGGAGTACGGAATATTGGTTCTGCAATTAGAGCTGGTGCATACTCTTTAGGTGCTGTTGATGGCTGGCATGAATTAGAGCAGTCCCTAGGCTGCTCCAGTGTACATTGAACCTGCAATGGGGTGGAGAATCAAGGAGTTGTAACCTTCCACCCCCATGCACCCAAGCGGTTCTCAGCTGTAGAGGAAACCTGATCTTTTAAATTTAATTTGAATAAGCATTAGCACCAGTTATAGTTCAGACCAGATTTTTTTCACCCTCAGCCAAGATGACATTTGATTAGCCAGTCTCGCTGCAGAAGCCAGGTCAGACAATTTAACCCCCAAGAAATAGAGGGCAGGAATTTAACAACATTTTAAATTCTCATATGTGACCGGTGAGATTAAAAAATGGGATTAAATATGGCCACGGGCTAAGCACAATTCTGGCCAAGCAATTGAGCACCTCAGTTGCAAGGGGACTAAAGTGAAGAAAAATATTGAGACTGTAGCTGATCTTATCCCTATGTCTAGCGTGAAGTCCCTTGCTCCACAGATGAGCAAATCCCACAGTCCAAAACAAGGAATGCTTTTCTGTAGAAATGTGGTTTAATGGACAAGAAAGCATAGTAACCTTTTATGTGTGATTCAGCATTCTGGTTCTGAAAGGATTATTCAGCTAGTCCAAAATGTAATATACTTGGAACAATGACAGCACCCCTTCTGTTATATTATAGAAACCTTTGCTATATTTTGTTAAGGATCAGTGAAAAATGAAATGTTACTACTTAATCCCAGAAGTCATCTTGAAAACCAGCTGAAATGTGCAAGGAATAGCTATGAAGAGGAAAATAATGGGCTGGCTGTTTAGTTTGACAGAAAGTCTTAGGTGGCAACTCCTGTTTTGCTATGAACAGGAATTTCTCTGCCCTTTTATTTTGCATTGATGTAGGTCAATAACGCAGCAAAATTTCACACGGAGCCAGAAGTCAAACTGACAGTTAGCTATGTACATAAAACAAAGGATGAAATACATCCTAAAATATTCAAGGAGCTGACTGAGGAGATATCTGAGCCATTAGTGCTTATCTTCGAAAAGTCATGGGAGAGATTCCAGAGGACTGGAAAAGGGCAAATATAGTGCCCAAATATAAAAAGGGGAATAAGGACAAATGGGGGAATTACAGACCAGTCATTCAGTACCCAGAAAGATAACGCAGCAAATAATTAAGCAATCAATTTGCAAACACCTAGAAGATAACGTGACAAGTCAACATGTATTTGTGAAGAACAAATCATGTCAAACCAACCTGATGGCTTTCTTTGACAGAGTAACAAGCCTTATGAATAGGAGGGAAGCAGTAGATGTGGTATATCTTGACTTTAGTAAGGCTTTTGATACTGTCTCCCATGACAGTATCATGTGTCCAATTCTGTTCAATATCTTCATCCATGATTCAAATAATAGCATAGAGAGTACACTTGTAAAGTTTGTGGATGATACCAACCTGCAAGTGCTTTGGAGAATAGGATTAAAATTCAAAATGATCTGAACAAACTGGAGAAATGGTATGAGGTAAATAGGATGAAATTCAATAAGGACAAATGTGAAGTACTCCACTTAGGAAGGAACAATCAGTTGCACACATACAAAATGGAAAATGACTGCCTAGGAAGGAGTACTGCGGAAAGAGATATGGGGGTCATGGTGGATCACAAGCTAAATATGAGTCAACAGTGTAACACTGTTGCAAAAAAAGCAAACATCTTTCTGGGATGTATTAGCAGGAGTGTTATAAGCAAGACACAAGAAGTAATTCTTTTGCTCTATGCCATGCTGATTAGGACTCAACTGGAGTATTAACAGACGTATTGGAGCATGAGCTTTCGTGGGTGAATACCCACTTTGTCAGATGCAGTCGACAAAATGGGTATTCACCCACGAAAGCTCATGCTCCAATACGTCTGTTAGTCTATAAGGTGTCACAGGACTCTTTTACAGATCCAGACTAACACGGCTACCCCTCTGAAACTGGAGTATTGTGTCCAGTTCTGGGTGCCACATTTCCAGAAACATGTAGACAAATTTGGAGAAAGTCCAGAGAAAGGCAACAAAAAGAATTAAAGGTCTAGAAAACATGACCTATGAGGGAAAATGAAAAAAATTTGGATTTGTTTCTTCTGGAGAAGAGAACACCGAAGGGGGGGGGCATTGTAGTTTTCAAGTACATAAAAGGTTGTTGCAAGGAGGAGGGAGAAAAATTGTTGTTCTTAACCTCTGAGAACAGGACAAGAAGCAATAGGTTTAAATTGCAGCAAGGGAGGTTTAGGTTGGACATTAGGAAAAACTTCCTGTCAGGATAGTTAAGCACTGGAATAAATTGCCTAGGGAGGTTGTGGAATCTCCATCATTGGAAATTTTTAAGAGCATGTTAAACAAACACGCGTCAATACTTAGCCCTGCCTTGAGTGCAGGGGACCTGACTAGAAAACCTCTCGAGGTCTCTTCCAGTTTTATGATTCTCTGAAAGAAGGCTGGCTTTCTATCTTGGCAGTAACAAATTACAGGAAATGTTTACAGTTTGAAGACTGGCTTTACATGTGAAAGTAGAAGACTTGTCTTCCCTGAGGAAAGCCTATCACAAAGAAAGGGATGTTCATGATCATTGTACTAGTGGTGCCTTTGCTTTTCTTTTTGATCTCAGCTCATTTACTCTTAGATTTCTGCTCTTTGCTATGTGTCGTTATTAGAGCCCGTTGGGTATTTTTCAACAAAATGACTTTTCATTGGAGAATGCAGATTTGCCAAAACCATTTTCAGGAAATGGTCGATTTTGATTCAGATTTTTTTTTTAAATCGAATAGAAAAAAAGGTAAGTGTCAACTTCATTTTGACATTTTCACAATGAAAAAGTACAGTTTTGACTTCAAAATGACTTTTTTTTATTTTTGAAATTTAAGCTAATTATTAAAAATATTAGTTTGAAACATTTTGAAATTATTAAAATATTTCAATTGACCTGAATAGATTTTTTTTTCTGGTTTTCTGATCCGTGGAACTTTGAGATTCCAACTTTGGATCCTGATTTGGGATGAGAAAACTTTGTGATATCTGAAATTTTGCAGGACAAGAAAACTATTTTATGCTCATCTCTAGTAGTTATTAAACTTGTAGGCTGACTTTTAAAGCAGCATAAGGAATTGGGGTGCCCAGTTCTCATTAAAACTCATGGGAATGGGGTGTCCTGATCCCCAACATGGCTTTGAAAAATCCCACCCATCATTAGCAAAATAAATGCAGGCTCCAAAAATATGAAGGTTACAATGCATTGTAAAGTTGTAGATACTGACATAGTCATTGACACGCTAAATCTAGCCCTATCAATGGTCAATGACTTTCAATGTCTTCTACAGCCACTTAAGCCTTTTTGAAAATCCTACCACTGGATACGCCTGGGAATAAGAATCCTTGCCCCTTGCATTTCTGCAAAGGTTACTTTTGGGTATGCGGGAGTAAGCAGGCACTGCACAACTGCCTATTTCCCTTCCCCAGGAGCAGGTGGGCAGAAGAGTTAAGGAATAAGCAGAACTTTGGATCCATCTACTTGCTTGCTTCTGCAGATGAGCCTGTACAGGTTGCGTTACAGTTTATCGATGGGGTAGGCCAGATCACATGACTACTGCCATCCCCTCTTCAGCATAGGGAGAACTGTGACTCTCAGGGCTATGTCTCTCTCAACTTGTCCTGCCGTGGTGCACTTTACACACCACCCCACCTGGGCCTAAAAGCACACTTGAACCCACATCAAATGCTTCTCAAATGATAATACACTACTATGGTAAATGAAAAGCACTGTATCATATTCTGCCTTTTATTTTTTTAAACCTTTTTGTTGTTATTGTCCTGGGCCCCATTAACAAGGAAACAAATACTATGCCATACTGTTGGCTTGACTATGGCCATCCCCATATTTAGAACGGATCCCACCGTGAAGTATTTGTGCTGCATCTTGACCCCTGCTCACTGTTTAATGATGCCCGAGTGCCTTTCATTTTCAAAGGCTGTTGCAAACAGTAGGTTTTATAAAAAGAGAGATGCTGAAACAAGAATGCAGGAGGGGAATTACAGTCATTCATTAAATATTGATTGATGTCTGTGGCCAACGTGCTTGCAGTGCTGTATAAAGCAAAGCATGATTATGATAGTGATCATTTTAAAATTCCAATGAAAGGGGCTGCGACAGAATATACCGTGTTCACACTCTACGCACCATTGTAATAATCTTTGTACAACATATGCCTTGTGAGGTATCCTTTGAAAACTCATCATTTGCTGGTCAGTATTGCCCTGGTGAAATATGTAGGGAAACCTTTGTATGTGGAGTAATAAGATTCCCCTGTATGGTACTATTAACACACGTTCCCAACCCTACCACCCTGCCCAAGAAGAAGTTGGCAAACAGGTCTGTCCAAACAAAGGAAGGTGTGCTTGCCTTAATTTGCATTTAAGCAGTAAACAGAATCATCAAGCAGGAAGGGAAGACAAAGGAGGTTCAAACGGGTGAAAAACCCAGCAGGGAATAGTCTTCCCCGTAGGTTCTTTGCCTCCTGGGTCTCAGCTGGAAATGTTTTTCAAGTGGGGGCCTGAAAACATGAAAAGGAGGGACAAACACCGCAAGGAACCCCTCCCTTTGCCTGTTGCATTCACTGCACCTGAAGAGGCAAAGGAAGGAGGCATTGGACTCTGTGGGAGGGGTCCTGGCCTAAAGAGTTTGGTCAATAAGACTGTCGGAAGCATGTGGGGAGAGAACTTTGCTTTAAAGCAAAGAGAGTTTCCTAAGTAGATCTTAGTACCATTGTATCTTTCTTTTTCTTGTAACCATTTCTGACTCTTAAGCGTCTTGACTTGTACTCACTTAAAATCTCTTTATAGTTAATACACTTGTTTTATCTAATCCAGTGTGTTCAAGTTGAAGTGTCTGGGTAATTCCATTTGGAGTAATAAATTGTGTGCCTATTATTCCCTTAAAGGACTCAAATATATTTATACTGTCCAGGAGAGGGCTGGGCCATACAGGTAGGGTTTTCCAACATTGTATTTCAAAAATAAGGGAAGGTTTTCTTAACACCCCACCTCACCTCTTCTTCCAATATTAATGATATTATTATTTAGTAATAATGATTAATAATAAGCAGTACTCAACTACGTTCATCAGTGGTATTTCTTGCTGCTTTTTGTAGCACTCAGGAGCTCCTGATCTTGTTGTACAGAGATGAATAAGGAACGGTTGGCAACCCTAAGTACAGGACATACATTTCTGGGGGGAAATCTGGGATTGGGGCTGTGCTGGGGTCACCCTGCAGCATAACCAAGGCTGGTAAGAGCCAAGGTGTGGCTGGCTGGCTGCAGCACAGACATAGCTGAGAGTGACTTGCATGCTGGAGGCTGTTTGTGAGCTGTTCAGGTTGGAGGCTAGAGTAGCAAGGCATTGTAATGGGCACCCCAGGTTACAGGGCAGGGGTGACATAGCTACTCATTAATCTGGATTGTATGTCACAGGGGCTCCAGAAAGGGGAATGGGGCATATGAGGAAGAAGGTAATCCTACAAGAAAACCTCTTTTAAAAACCACCATGAAACTCTTCTTATTTCAAAAGTAGGGAGCTGTGGCCTGTGAGGGATAGCAAGTGCTATCCCGTGGCTTCTGTGACTGTCCTCGCCTGGTTCTCCTCCCACCTCTTCAATCACTCCTTCAGCTTGTCCTTTGGAAGAACCTCTTTATCCCCCACCCAGCTTTCTGTGGGCGTTCCACAGGGTTCAGTCCTTAATCCACTTCACTTCTTCCTCTACACCTTGTCTCTAGGTCATCTCCTCCACAAACACAAATTCCAACTACCATCTCTATCTTGATTGACAGATCCACCTCTACTCCACACCTGTCGCCATCTGTCCAAAATGAAATCTCTGATGTTTCCTTGTGCATGTCTAGCTGATAGCTTAAGTTCAACGTGGGTAAAATAGAGCTGAAAATGCCCCCACCACAAGTCCTCCCCACTACCTCCTTTCTTAATCATGGTGGACACCACCATTGTACCTGTCACTCAGGTCTGTAGCCTCGGTGTCATCTTCGACTTGGCCCT